>NW_020837977.1:1787176-2007554 GCF_003676395.1 Aethalodelphis obliquidens | reverse complement strand
ATATATATATATATATATAAAGGACCCCTGTTTCACAGTTGATAGTATTCTAACCAATTAAAGAGAAATGGCAAAATGGAGGCCATAATGATATTGAATATATCTCTAAGGATAAGAGGATAAGACAGTACTCATGAAGGATAATTTGTGAAGGGACAACTACTCTCCATGGCCGCCCAATGCTGAGGGGTGTGCTAAAAGCACTCTAGTGGCCTTCAATTAGAGCTGTCTCATTATTGTGAGCATAGTATTATTTTAAATTTGCTTTTTATATTTAATTAAATAACACCTAGTCTACAAAGTACCTCTTATTGTCCATGACAGCATTTTGTATGACTATCTTCAAAATAAGTTTCATAGAATAGGCAAAGAATAAACAGAAAGCAATTCCTTTTGCTTTATGGAGAAAAAGATAAAGGAAAGAACATGGATAAATTTGGCAGCCTGTCTTTTGATCTTATGAAACAATCTCTT
This sequence comes from Aethalodelphis obliquidens, assembly GCF_003676395.1. Taxonomy (NCBI): domain Eukaryota; kingdom Metazoa; phylum Chordata; class Mammalia; order Artiodactyla; family Delphinidae; genus Aethalodelphis; species Aethalodelphis obliquidens. Next base: position 2,007,080 of record NW_020837977.1, on the reverse strand, counting down.
TTTTAAAAAGCATCATTATACTTAATAATTACATAATTTCCCTAGACTGCAATGAAAAGCAAAGAAGAATGTTTCAGCAATGCTAAAATCTAAATAGCTTTACCATTGTCTTATGGTTTTCAATAGGGCATAACTGATCTAACTCAGATTATGATCTTTATCAAATCATTTTGCCCATTGAGGAATTCACTTAACTTTCTTGCTTTAATTTTCTTTGGCACGTACGCTGGTCAGAGACAAAGGATAATTTGGCACTGAATACCATATTGTTTTTCAAGTATTCAAAGAAAAGTTTCCTTTGTGCAATAACATTGCTCTTGAAAATGTTAAGTAGATAAGTATGTAATCATAGAAATTCTAGTTTACAGTGGCTTAATTTGACATAAAATTTCAAAATGTGAGAAAATATCTTTATTTTTATTTTTTAAGGACATTTCAGTCCAGATATCATAGCACATACTATTTTCAGGATTTGCTAAAATGAAATTAATTCATTACATAGTAGAAAGCTTTGGTGTTTAACGTCATAATTTGGTTAAGATGGTATATTTCCAGAATCACTGACATTTTTTGTAGTATCTCTAAACTAAAGTACCCTAAATTGAATGGTTGTTTTTCTGCTTACACTAAATTTATACTGCATGTTCAAAACATATTTTACTAATTGAAAAGGCAAGTGCATATGTAGTGAAAGTATGTTTACATTGTTATTTTGAAAACATTTTCTCACTGAAAAGGCAAGAGGAAAATGTAAGTGAGCTAATTGTATGTTGATAATGCAAATTGGTTATGTTTTTCTTCTACTGCTAGATGTGTTTGGTAAAAATCAAACTCCAGCAGAGAACACATTTATACTGTTATAGTTAAACAGTATTTACTTTTGGCATATGTCCATATTAAATGGCACTAGGCATGGCTGGTGACTTGCTTTAGGTTTATTTTGCTTTTGTTTTTCCAGGTTCTTGAGGTAGGAGTTTAGATTAGAAGCTTTTCTAATATATAAATTTAGTGATATAAATGTCCCTCTCAGTATTGCTTTAGCTGTGTCCCACAAATGTTGATATATTGTATTTTCATACTCATTCAGTTCAATGTACTTTTAAAATTTTTGCCTCCTCTTTGACACAGTGCATTTGTTAGTTTCTAAGTGTTTGATATTTTTGTATTATACTTCTTCTATTGATTTCTAGTTTGGTTCATTTGTGGCCAAAGAACACATTCTATATGAAATCAATTATTCTAATGAAATCAATTATTTTAAATTTGTTGAGGTTTGTTTTATGGTCAATGCATGGATGATCTTGGTGTATGTCGGTGTATGTTGCATGGGCACCAATGAGTTTTTCTCTTGTTGATTTTCTATCTAGTTCTTCTATCAACTGTTGAGAGAAGGCCTCTGAAGTCTTTACCTATAATTATGAAATTGTCTATTTCTCTTTTCAATTCTATCAGTTTTTACTTCATATATTTTGCAGCTCTGTTCCTGGTGTGTACACATTTATGAACACTGTTCTTCATGATGGATTGGCCCTTTTCTCATTATATAATATCCCTCCCAATCTCTAGTAATTATAATTTAGTCACTCCTGCTTTCTTTTTTATTAATGTTTGTATGATATAACTTTTACCATCCTTTTACTTTAATCTGCCTATTTTTTTATATTTAAGTGAGTTTCTTATAGACATATAGTTACATCATGATTTTTAATAAATTCTGCCATTCTTGGTCTTTTAATTGACTCATGTAGATCATTTGTTTGATTTGATTATTAATATATTAATGCTTCAGCTTGCCATTTTATTTATTTTTTTTCTTTGTTCTCTGTTTTTCATTTCTCTTTTTCCTTTCTATGGGGTATTTGAACTTTTTTTTAGATTTCCAATTTGATTTATCTATAGCAGTTTTTAGTATATCTCTTTGTAGTTTTTTCAGTGGTTTCGCAAGATATTTTTTATATATACATAATTTATGGCTTACTGGTGGTGTCATTGTACCAGTTCATGTGAAGTGTAGAATCCTAACCTCCCTTTACCTCCCTTTATCTTCCTTCACTTATAATATAATTGTCTTAAATATTTCCTCTACATACATTTAGAACCACATCAAGCAGTACTATAATTTTTGTTCCATCAATCAAACATAAACTAGAAAACTCAAGATAAGAGGAAAAGTTTATTATATACAGCCATATTTTTCTTACTCTGTTCTTTCTTCCTTTATGATGTTCCCAGAGTTCTTTCTTTATCATTCTTTTCTGTTTATAGAACTTCCTTTAGCCCTTTTTTAGTGTAGGTCTGCTGGCAAAAATTCTTTTAGTTTTCCTTTGTCTGGATATCCTCTGCATTTTTGAAGGATATTGTCACTGGATATCAGATAACTAGCTGACAGTTTTCCTTCAGTACTTGAAAAATGTTGTGTCACTTCCTTTAAGCTTTCAGAGTTTCTAACAAGAAAACTGCTGTCAAACTGTTCTGCTTCTGTAAATAGGTATCATTTCTCTCTTGATGTTTTCAAATGTTTTCTTTGGATTTAGTTTTCAGAAGTTTGACTATAGTGCATCTTATTTTGGATTTTGGGGGTTTATCACATTTAGCTCAACTTCTTGAATCTGTAAATGTATGTCTTTTGCCAAATTTGGGAACTTTTTTCAGCCATTATTCTTCAACTGCTTTTTCATCCTTGCCCTTTTCCTCTTTTCCATCTGGACTCTAAATACACAAAGATTAACTCTTTTATCAAAGTCTCAGAGATCCCTGAGGCTCTGTTCATTTTTTAAGTATATTTTCTTTGTTCTTCATATTGGGTAATTCTATTGTTCTTCCACTTCTCAGATTTTTACTCTGTCCCCTTCTGCTTTTGAGCACATCCATTGAGTTTTTATTTCAATTACTGTGTTTTTCAGTTTTAAAATATCCATTTGTAGAAATTTTCTATTTTTCAAATTTGTTTTAAACATCTTTGTAATTGTCTACAGAAGGAATTTTACAATGGCTGCTTTTAAATCTTCGTCAGATAATTCTAACATCTCTGTCATTTTGGTGTTGGCATCTATTGATTGCCTTTTTATAAGTCAGTTTGAGATTTTCTTAGTTCTTGCATGACAAATAATTTCATGTTGAAACCCGAACATTTAGGCATTATGTAATGAGATTCTGGTTCTTATTTAAACCAGTTTTGGATGGCTTCCTTTGACACTTCTCTAACAAGGGAAGAAGAAGGCATAAGCTCCCAACTGCCAGGTGATGGAAAATATGGTACAGGTCCCCTTGTAGTCTCCTTTGAGACTCAAGGAAATGGGTCAATGTTACTGCAGAGTAGGAATGGGAGTTCATGCTCCCCATTAGGTCTCTGCTGGTCCTCTTTGGATGAAAAAAGTAGGAGCACCTTGTTTGTGCTCCCCACTTGGCCTTTGCTAACCGTATTCTGCTAATCCCACGATGATGGAGATGTGGCCTCATTAACACCAAACAATGTAAAATTTCTGACTTACACTAGTCCTCCTCTGATATTACCCCACTGGGGACAGGGAAGTACCATGTTACTGCTAGGTTATGGTGGAATTCCAGGCTCCCCATGGGGTCTTTACACCAAAGAGTTAGAGGGTTCATTACCGACTGGCAGGGGTGATACCTGGCTCTCTACCTGGTCTTGTCTGACACCTCTCTAACAGGTGGATTGGGGCATTTCATTTCAGTCTGGCAAGAGTGGAAGTCTAGGATCCACTCAGCCTTTGTTGGCATGACTGGGTGTGGGGTCTTGTTTTGTTCTGTGGAGTTTGTCTGGAATACAGAGGGTACTGTCTGAATATTTTCTGTCTTGCTAGACTACCCCTTTCCTGATATTTGGTCAGAGAGAATAACATTTTGTTGGACCCTTTTTGGTTTGTGTTTGTTGGTATTCCCAGGTCACCACCTTCTTTAGCTCCAAGTTTGGTTATATGAAACAAAAAGAAAATCCAGTAAGCTCACCACTGTGTCATTATTTGGGTCCCAATGTCACTAGTTGGTCTGTCTTCATCTTTCCACCTTTCAGTCTTTCTATGTTTCTTTTTTAAATGTATAATGTCTAGAGGTTTTAACTGTACTTAATAGAAAGGAGAGGAAAAAGTATGACTATTCCATAATTCCAGAACTAATTGATTTTTCTGGAGCTGTGAATATGTATTATGTTTCTTTTACTGAGAAAATTTAACTCATTATTTGAAAACAATATGATAGAAATCTCTTAGGTATACATTGCATAATATCCCTGGTTATCAGTGTTTAAGGAAATTACACCACTCAAAACACTCCAGATTTGTAACAATATACCATACATCTATGGACATTCTTTAAAGGTACCCACAGAGTTTCTCCAGGCACCCCTTTTCTAGTTCAGCTAGAACAGCCAGCTTTTATCTGTTTTCCATTCTGGCTTCAATATAACATTTTATTTGAAAAAAAAAAGTATTCTAATTAAGAAAATGTTTAGAAATATTTAAATTCCAACTTTTCTCAACTGGATTTTTACAAAAGCATTAAGCTCTACTTGATATGACTTGAGTGATTATTTTCCCAGATCTCCCCAGAATGGGACATAGCTGGTAACATTCTAGTTACATAGAAGTTAATTCATTACACGCAATGAATATCTTAGGATACTGGGGATTAATTCAATTTTAAAACTGAAGTGAGAAGTGTTGTAACTGTAACATATTTTCAAGAGTTTTGCCAGAGTATATTACAGAAGAACTAAAAGCTTAAAACAGTAGCCAGTGCTATTCCAAATATGATAAGATAATTATGTCAATCAACTTGAAAGAAATAAATTAATTTTTATTCTAAAAGAGGAAATAGAAGCAGCTTTTGAGCATCTAATAAAATTATGCTCTACTAATTACAAAGGAAAACTGACTGTATTAGTGGTGCCAAATATTTACTTAAACCTTAAATGCAAAGATTCAATATATTATCAAGTTTGTGAATGTCATCCTAAATTCATGAAAGTAATATTGACTAATGCATGTAGAATGTATTAAAAGAATAAAAATTTATCATCTAACAAAGCTTGAAAACCTTAATAATCAAACTCATAGAGTACTCATTTTTCTCCCTGCTCACAGATGAAAAAGATACAACTTTTCATCCTTCATCTAGATTTTAATTCATCCAGTTGGGCTACTATAACTATGCCACTCAAGTGCATCCTCACTGGAGGCAAGATGGCATTTTCTATACACTGTGGTACAAGAGTTAGTTCTAGATCTACTGTAACTCAGAAGACAGCAAATGCACCCCCTTCAATATTCTCCTGGGATGTCTAATGACACACTGAAGATATCTAGAAGGGCCTATGGATTATAGTGAAATGAGTCACTCAGAATAGACTTACCCAGCCTGAAACCATAGCTTTTCCTCAGCTCTTATCATCAAGAAACATATGGATGAACATAGGGATGGAGAGAAGCAAACATATTAAGTGCAGTAAAAATGTCTTCTTCAATGAGCTTGTCAACATTGCCTGCACGATGAAGCACAGATACAGATATTTACCAAGAGGGCTCCCCGGCACCATTACGTGTTCTGGGGACTAGCCAGTCTCTGGGTTTCAGTATTGACAGCAATATTTTAAGAACATTTTCTACAAACCAACAGTGGCATAGATTCTCAGCTAGTTAAGGGATACAAAAATGAATATATCATAGTAGCAGAATATTTTGACATATCAGAAAAGTTTAATTTCACTGTTTAAAGAGATATTTTCTGTCAGAAGACAAAAATACTTTTTGTCCTTACTTTTGTTTCAGAAATGATTTTTTTTAATCTTCAAGAATCAGCTAAGACAAAGGCTACAAGAAGTCATAAAAAACAATCAAACATCTTAGTTTTCATTGTAACCAGATTGATATAGAAGGACATAAGAATTCCCATTACTGGAAGAAAACATAAGGATGTTTATGTATAAAATCTGGATTATCAAATACCAGTTGACACTAAGTGTTCTTCCTTACGTCTTATACTCATCTCACAGACATGCAGTTAAATACTAAAGCAAAAACAAAACCTGATTCTTTGAGAGTCCTGATAACAGAAGAAAAGAGACCTGGTGATTTCATATCTACTAAAACGCCATCGAGAACAGAAACAAAATAAATGATTTCCTTGCAGTATATTAATAAATGGGTATGGGATAGACAGTTTATAATCCAAAACATTTACTTCTCTTTCCTTGGGTCTAGTTAGTGTTTGGTCTCAATTAAGTACCTTCATGATTATGTTGAATGAAGTGTGCTGTGGCAAAATGTAAAGTTTTCAGTTGTGATGAAGCTGTGGATTGGAAGCAGTTTATCTTCTATCTGTTTACTGAAGCCCTAAACTGAACCAGCATTCATTTTGCTCAGATCCAAGCCTACCCCAAGTACCCAGTTTCTATAAAGATCTACATTCTTTGGATCGATCCTTTTTGGGTTGTCAGAGTGTTCTGAACATTTTTAAAATAGAATTTATATTATTTACTTCAGTTGTGTTCTAATCTGTTGCATAACTATATATTTAAAATACATTTTCTATAGCTTTGAATTTTATGATTTTACAGTATGGGTAAAATTATAGAAAAATAGGAATTAATGTTATTTGTCGAGATCTTGGTCTTCACTATTCTCTCTTACCCTCAAGTGGTAGTGAAAAAGTGAAAACAGATTTAGGGCTCTACTTCTATTACTGATGAAATACTTCAATTCTTTGAGAGTTACCTCTTTGAGAGACATGCCTATTTGTATCATGACAAGGTTATAGTCATTTGTAATTCTACTTGGAATTTAAATAATAGATGATGGGAAACCTATAAAATATATAAAGCAGTAACATAATAAGCACAGTCAACAATATAAAATCAATTTTAATATCTATATGAAATTGAGTTGGACCCCTCCAAAAGATGATAGGGAGGAAAACTGGAGGGAATAAATTCTTGACCTAATTTTTTTACACAATTCTTTTTCTATTGTTTAAAGAAAAAGTAAAAAAAAAAAAAATAACCACAAAAAACCTCACAAACCTAATGATGCAACTGTTATGTCTAATGAATCATCAACATTTATCGAGAGAACATCTTGCTAATAATACTGTTGAAGAATTAAATACATATTAAATACATATAAACTATAACCTAGCATATACCATAGCAGGCTAACAAAAACACATCAGAAACGTATAGAGTTCCTACATTCAGAGTGAAAAATTTTCCTTGTTGAAGTCTACTAAAGGAAAATAGAGTTAGAAAATAAAATTAAGTAATTGTGCTGTGTTTAGGCTATGGGGAAGAAATAAATAAAAAGCTAATTGGACAGAAGAGTAGCAAGAAATCAAGGAAACCAGATTTCCTTGTTGCTTGGGGTGTTTTGTTTCAATAAATTAGAAAGCTGTAAATTACACTCAAAATTGAAATTCAATCTACCACCATAAATGGAAAACAGCAAGTAGGTATCTACCTTTGCATTTTTATCCATGGCACCCTTAATTCTATGACAAAGGGTCCACTTGATATCAGAGCTCTTTCAAAAAAGTCACTACAGTAGCACATACCTTTCAAAAATGAGTGTGACAGAAGTAGAAACTTGATGATGTCTGTTTTAAAACTACTATTTAAAAGAAGGTTTTTAAAAAGTGAGACTTGTCCAAGGACTTGGGAAAAAAATTAAGGGGGCAGCTAGAATCAATTATAGACTAATTGCTAGGGAAAAGGTAATTTGTAGATTAGAGAGAAGTGGAAAAAATTGGGAAATACTGGAGCATAATTACATCAGTAGTGATATTATGCTATTCCCCAAACAAATTTTTTTATATTTTTATTATGATTCCAAAAATTCTCCAAAATCTAAAACAGTCCCCACACTTAAAACCAAAAACTTGATCTAAGTACCTGAAATCAGTTTTAACTTAAATATTCTCTGATTTAAATATGTATGTGAAGTGAAGTTTAATAAGAGACCAGTAGTTCTAATTTAAAGTCTATGGTAAATTTGGGGAATGGACTTGGTTATCTTCATTTAACAAGTTATCAAATTTTCATTTTCATTCTAAGTCTATAATTTGGTGAATTATTATAAAAACTAAACTTTTAAAAAACTCATGAAGATATGTTCAAAATCATTATAAATTTCTATGATTACACAAATTGAAATAAAAAGATATGTTTTTACATCAGTTAACTGAAAAACACTGGAAAGATGGCTAATGCCAAGTGTTGATGGAGGTATGGAGAATAAGAAATTCTCAGGTGCTGCTGATGGGAGCATCAACCAATATAGTCAGCCTGGAGAGCGTACTGGATTAAGCATTACTATCCTTAGGGGCAGGAGAGCAACTCTACTCAGAATATTCATATCCCAGAGAAAAGTGATGCAAGTCCAGATCATGTGCAAGATATTCATGAAAATTTCATCTGTAGTGGCAGAAATTAGAAACAATCTCTGTGTCTCTCAGGATGAGAGTGAGTAAAATGTCATGAATACAAACTGTTGATTAAGGCAATGGAAACTATACACAACATAGAGAGATTTCAAAAAATATATTGTGTTTTGAAAAAAAGTAAGAAATGTCACATTACATAAAACGATTTAGACAAATTAAAATATACATGCAAAGAAAACAACAGGAAATCCTGTTGTTAGAATATACACACAAAACACCACATTAAACATAATAAACTGGTTTTCTTTGTGACAGGAGGATAAGGGAATTGAGGTATGGTGATAAAAATAGCATAAATAAACATCAACAATAATAAATAGGCAAATAATAAATAAAATGGAACAATATTAATACTGTGCTATGATCTGAGAAATACAATGAATGAATCCTCCATATTCTGAGTTCTAGAAGAAATAAAAATAAAGAAAATTTAATAAATACATTATTCAAAATGAAATGAAATAAATAGCAAAACATTACATGTAAAATTGAACACAACAAAACAAAAACCTCCATGAGATCTGTGGGCACTGATCACTGATACTCTCACCTTGTGCCAGGCACGTGCTCTTTACTCCAACATATCAACTCTCTTAATCCTCAGAGTAACTCCATCAAAGAGACCTTCTTTTTCCCAATTTATATTTGGGGTAACTGATTCTTAAGAGTCTCATGACTGCCCAAAGGCAATCTTTTCTGAGGTAGAAACAAGATTCCAACTCCAATATCTTGACACTGAAACTCATCTGTTTAAACTCTATAAACCGTATACTCACGCTTCTCAGAAGAGTAGTCCTCATTTATTATATCTTCTTCCTGTTTCCTCCCCCCATTTGTTTAATTACTGAATAGACATTTTTCCAAAGAGGACACACAGATGTCCAACAGGCATGTGAAAAAGTGCTCAACATCGTTAATCACCAGGGAAATGCAAATCAAACCACAATGAGATATCACCTCACACCTGTCAGAATGACTATCAGCAAAAAGAACACAAATAACATACTGGTGATGGTGTGGAGAAAAGGGAATCCTTGTACATTGTTGGTGGGAATGTAAATTTGTGCAGCCACTGCAGAAAACAGAATGGAGGTTTCTCAAAAAACTAAAAGTAGAACTACCATATGACCCAGCAGTTCAACTCTTGGGTATATATCTGAAAAAATCAAAAACACTAATTCGAAAAGATGCATGCACCCCAATGTTTGTAGCAACACTACTTACAATTGTCAAAATAGGGAGGGCCATGAGGGAGGGGATATATGTATACATATAGCTGATTCACTTCATTGTACAGCAGAAACTAACACAACTTTGTAAAGCAACTATACTTGAATTAAAAAAAAAAGAATTTGGGGGGTACAAATTCAGTCTATCATGAAGGAGGGCCTTGACTGGGAAGGGGCATGAAGGAATTTGAGGGGGTATTGGCAATGTTTTGTATCTTGATTTGAGGAGTTAATTACTTGGTATATCTATATATATATCTGTCAAAACTCATCAAACTGCACACTTACATAAATTAGATATCAATAGAATTGATTTTCAAAGTTGCAAAACTTTTGTGATATAGTAACATAAGAAGTTGAATAGAGGTGTTGTAATAAATGTCAGACACAAACACTTTTTGAGAATTTAAATGAAATACATTTGAACTCTATTTTTAAAGTGTTCAGTTAAAAGGGGGAAATGGAGCAGTGATATTTACTGACTATATACTATCTAGTGAATTATTTTCGTATTTCCCTCATGAATCTTTTTCCCAGTTTACACATGAAAAATTCAAGACTCAGAGATGTTAAGAAAATTGACCAAGATCTCCATTTTCTAAAATGACAGAGCTAGCAATAAATCTAGGTCTATCTGATTCTACAAATTGATTCATTTTGTGACTCCATGGTTAATTCCTTTACAAAGACTAAGAATCTTTATGAATATTCTTTATAATATGAAGTGATGCTTTTGGTTCCCAGGATTTCTACGAGACACTTGGGCAGTAGCCACAGTTTTAGAAATATTTAACATAAAGGTTTTTTTCTACTTTTCTTTGGAGGTTTTTTTTTCCCCGTTTGCCCAGAATATCTGAATTGTCCTAAGTTCCAAGATTAAACCTCATTAATTTGGATCAAAGAGAAAACAGTTGGAATAAATGAATGAACAGTCCAAATTATAAGATATTCTTGAAGAAATATAGCTTCATCACTTTTAGGTAGAGTGTAACTTGAACTGTCCTAATCAAGGCCACCTATTAGAAGTTCTGTGCTTGAACAGATTAGAATGATTTCCAATTAACATACCAAAGCTCTCTCCAAAATCCTGTTGATTGAAGCTTGTATTGTGAATTCCTTTCATGTGAAATACACTAAAATGTTTTATTTAGTTTTTTTTATCCCTAACTTGATTTTTTTTTTTTTAATGTTACACCTGATTATTTTAGGAATCCAGTTTGGGAGAATAAAAAGAATAAAATAGAAAACTAAATAGGTATCTTCTGGAAATGCTTAACAAATGTTAAATCAGGAAATAGAGAGGCTTAGCTGTGGCAGAAGTTTTTTTTTTTTTTTAAATCAAAGGTAGTTATTAAAATGTCTAAAATCCAGAGTGATGCCAAAAGGCAGGTATGAAAGTTAGCCCCTTGGAGTTGAAAGAGAATTCATATGTATGACAAGTTCCAAGGATTCATCTTGTAAGAGAAAATATTTGCAGTAGGGGAGAGAGGAAAGTCTTTTTTATATTAATTTCTTGAGCTGCTTGTAGCCAGAATCATCCTTTCTGCTGTCCTCTGTCACTTTTGGAGGTCTTTGAGCCAAGCCCAAGCTGCATGCCTGTCCCAACAGTGGTGTTTTCTCTTCAAAGAACCGTTGCTACAGTCTCTCAGTTCTGTGCAGCAACTGAAAAGCCTTTGAAATTGGTGCAGCCTCACTGCACAGCTAGTAATAAGCATTAGAGAAAAACACGCAGCTCATTTGTTTAAAAGTTCATTCGCTTCAGTGTGATTTAGACAGATGTGGGATGGGCTGTACTTAGTGCCTCTCAGCCCCATGGCAAAGTAGAACTAGGTCTCCTTTCAAAGAGTTCCTCCATCCCTGCCCATTGCTGAGCCTCTGCAACAATGAGGCTTTGAAAGGAAAAAAAAAAAAGAAAAGAAAAGAAAAGAAAGAAAAAGAGAAAAAGAGAAAGAGATGACACCAGTGGGAGAGGCTGACAGCTGAGTCCAAACTCAAACAACCCTTCTAGTGTCCAGGACAGAGGTGCACATCTGAAGGTGGGTTGAGGTCTGGGTTCAGAACAGCCCAAAGAATTAATTTGAAAGAATTTCCCCACCCATTCCCTGTAAAAGCAGCAGCAGCAACTCTGGTAAAATACTTGCCAAATCACAGGGCACTTAGCCATGCAGATGCTGCCGTATTCCCAGAGAATGTTATTTCTGGGAAATAAATCTGAGAAACAGTGGAATCTGGGGTTATTTTCTATCAGACACAAATAACAAAAACCATTGATGTTTTTCATTGACTAGGGGATCTGAACAATCAGCACACATTACTAGCGACAGTTTATTTCCTCCAGAAAAAACACTCTTTGCAAAGAGGCCTGTGTTCATTAGTCATGATGCATGCAAAGTAACTCAAAGTCATTTTGAGATGTGGGACATTCATTGCAATCAAGATATGTTTTCACTAACCTACGCAGACATATTGATAGCCTTGAGGTATGATGCTAATTCCACAAGCAAATGGATCTATTGTTATGATCTTGCTGAAAGCTTAGAAATTGCTTTTATATTTAAAACCTTATTTTGAGAGCTGTTGAGCTACAGATAATACAAATCCAGTTGTTAAAGTATGCCAGAGATTTTTCAAGTAAATCTGAACAGGTACAAATGATATAATATTTGTAATACACGTTTGATGTATTTAAAAACACATTTCTTGGTCATCTTTTTAGACCACACTCAATTTATGTGCACAGTTAGAAGTATCATACAATTTAGCCATTTGTAAGTTAAAATAAAACTTCAAAGAAATGAGAAGGCTAATTAGAAATGGGACTATGGGAAGACAATAATTTAATTAGAACTGAAATTGTCACATGCCTATAATTAGGCAGTTGTGTGATAATTTGAGCGTGGCAAAGTCCATGAAAATTTAGTCAACTGCTGAAATGCTTTATAAATGGATAGAATTTGAACATCTCTTGAAGATTGAATGAAACAGAATTATAGTTTGTGGGATGAAAAGGCTATAAGTATAATATAGAAGAAGAACAGGTCTAGAGCTGTATAAACTTGAATTTGAATCCTGTCCTGTTTACCTACTATCTAAAAAACCTTGGGCAATAAGTAACCAGCTGCAGGATGGATTGTTCAGACAGCCGACTGTGAGAGAGTCTAGCATTCAGGATATTTATTTATGAAGGTGTGCCCTGGAACCAATACTTGTGGAAAAGAGGGGAAGGAAGCCAGTGTGGGCAGAAGGGAGAAGCTGAGTTGAGATTCCTGTATAACCTGAGACCTCCTCACTGCCACCCCCAGTGAACACACGGAGCTCTGGAGCTCAAAGGGCTCTTCAGTGACGGCCAGGTCTTGATACTCCCGGGTCTGTCAGTCACGGGATGAGGACCACCGAGGGAAGGAATCTAACCTTGCGTGAGAAGCTCTCTGCCCCTGAAAAAGTCCCTGAGAGGCTCACAGCTGAAGGCTGTCTTCTGTTATGACTCCCAACAATAGGTATCTGAGCAGTGCATGACAAGGTTTACTGGAGTCATGTTTCTAAGCTGCTCTTAATTCCCTATAAAATGGAGTTGACAATACCTGCAACTTGTAGTTTTGTCCTGTTGGATGGTACCTAGCGGTTGCAATTACTATAGATTTCAAAATGGACATGATTTTTAAATAGCAGACTAGGATATCATCCTACAATTGATTACATAAAATAGAATTAAAGTAAAATTTTAGTTACTAAAAAATATGTTGAAAGTATACCACATGCAAGTGATAACTACTAATCTCTTTATTATTTATGAACATTACAAAAGGAACTAAGCCGTGAGTAGCATCTCAGCATATTTAAAGGGATTAGTTTCACTTTACTGTTAATAGGAAAAGTGCAACTAATTCCCAGCTCTCAGCAGTTCATATATGCATGCTGACACTTAATATGTAGTAATATTGTTTGATATCTTTAAAGTAGCTTTTTTGATGCTGTCAAATATTACAGCACAGACAGTGGCTACTGTGCCCATATGGAACTGTTGTTCCTGAACTTTTATTAAATCAAATGTAAAAAAATACTATTATAGTTTTCTGAAGTACTCCAATACTGTATAGTGCCTTCTCCAGATCAAGTCTTAATATGTCTTTTTTTCCATCTATAGTTCCGTAAATCAAGGATATTTGCTGTTCATTTAGCTCTAAGGAGCCTATTCATTTTTTAATGGTACTGTTACTTCATATACAGACCCTGCTTGTACATTTTTTGAGTATCAGATACAACATTGCTATAGACTGAACGTTTACGTCCCCTCAAAATTCATATGTTGAAGCCCAGTCTCCAAAGTAATGATATTTACAGGTGGTTATGTCACTTATAAAAGAGACCCCCCTTCCACCTTGTAAGGACATGATTAGAAGAGGACTGTGTATGAACCAGGAACCGGCTCTCGCCAGTGCCTCGATCTTCGACTTCCCAGCCTCCAGAACTGTGGGAAATACTTTTCTGTGCTTATAAGTCACCCAGTCTATGATATGTTGTTATAGCAGCCAGAATGACTAAGATAAGCACTGTGAGACAAAGTATATGTAATGTAAACGTTCCGTATTTTTCTTTTCTTGCTGTTTTCATATTAAAACAAAGCTTATTAAGGCAGAACTGTCTACAGAAAATATATTAACAGTGTGCTTCCCCATTTCGTCAACAGCACAGTATCTTAAATTTGTGGGCATCTCAAATCTTTGTCTCACTTTAGATTTTGAGCAATTATCACTTAGTTAAAAATATAAACCCACAAAGCAGAACCATATCACAAGAAGGATTCTTTTTTTTTGCAGATTCAGAGCAAAAGACTAGACATTTGCCTAATATATATATATATTCCTTAGAACTTTGAGTTTGAAAAAATAATGATTGTTCAATGAAGAGTGTGAACTTGCATATTGTATTTTCTTCATCAAAGATTAATTTTAGTTTATTAATTTCAGGGAAAAGCAAAATTATCAGTATATGTATATATATATATATATATATATATATGATAGTATATTGTTTGTAATCAAGTTTGCCCCAAGTTTCATCATGTAGAATAAATTGTTGACAACGATAAGTTTCTCCTACTTTGTAGTTCCATAGGAAAATAGGTATTTTACGTATTATATAATGTGTAAAAAGTTGCTCATTCTTTTGGATAATTATAGATATTCAAATATATATCACAGTTAGTATTTTCAGTTGCTTTACATGAAGTCTGTAACATTACAGTATGTTGACAAAACTAAACAAATTTGTGCCTGAGGCAGAATAAAATAGAACTTTTTCTTCAGCTAGGTTATTATTAAATTAAGTCTATATCCTAGTGATCAAAGAAATTACTATAATGAAGATGAACTTATCTTGAATGTCAAAGTTTTATAATAAAGAACATTTTGGGGTGGGGGCAGATGATTTAACTTCAGTATGAGGGAACAGAAGGAAACACAAGATGATCTTAATGAGGATGAAAAGATGCTGAAAAATCACATATTGAAAATAAAGGTGCACAGAAACAGCTGTGATCATGAGAGTGCGATGAGGTAGATGGAGACCAGCAATTTGTGTCTACAAACTCTTATGTGGCATCTTCTCTGGGCCAGGCCCTGCCCCACATAAGAAAGACATGTGCATTTGATGGATGGTCGAATTTTAGCATTAGAATGATAAATGCAGGAATTTTAACATGGAAAGGATCTCATCCTCTCTATAGGAAAACAGACAAGAGGCTGAGAAAGCTTAGTGATGTTTCTAAGGTAATAAGTTACATAGCAGATTTGGGACCAAAATTCCAGTCTTCTGACATCTAGTTTTATACTTATTTTCTTCACCATTCTGGTTACTATTATTATGGATATTTCAAAAAATTAAATGTAGTGTTTTCCTATGTAGAATATATTTGCCGAGGCTTTCTTGGAGCAAGCTCATGTTAACTTAGATCTTAATTCAGACAACCATAATACAGGATTCAAAAAATAGTGAGAGGGCTTTTGTGTTACAAAATATTTGAGAATATTGCAAAATAACACACAAAAAGTATCTGTAAGAAAATGATTAGAATGACAGACAGACCAATGAAACAGTTTTGAAATGAAAGTTTTATTATTATTCCAGTATGGTAAGGCCAACAGACCAGTAGATGACTAACACTGAAAAGAGAGTGTGTACCTCACAGTTCCCAAGAGAAAGGGGCAGGCCATGCCAGCAGGGCCACGCAGGGAAGCATCCGGGCCAGTTAGGAGAGAGAAGGAGTGGAAGAAAATTCTAGCACAAGCCTTTATTGTGGTTTTGTGGGAAGGAATGGGGTAAGCAGGCTTATGATTGGTTAGTTTGAGTAATTTCAGCAGTCTGCAAGGTCCAGGAGTTGTCTCTAGTTGTCTGGTGTCTGGCCTGGAATGATTAGGGCAGGGAAATAGTGGCCCAAAGAATAAGAGCCCAATAGAGGAGGTGGGTGGTGGGCTCTGGATTCATTTATATTTGCTCTGAAAGGCATGCTCCCAGTCAAGCCATTTACCATCTTTTCGAGTTGACTAGTGCTGGGAAGGGCAGTCCCTTCAGAGTTAGCTAGGCTTCAGATGTCAAAACATCATAAACACATAGTTAATACAGAAAGAGAATAGAAAGTCTATGAACAGACCCCAAATACCTGTGTATTTACTATAGGATTAAGAAAACATTGAAAATTGGCATAAACAAGACTGTGAAAAATGTGAGATTTACATTTTCATGTAAATTTGCATTTACTTGTAATATTCTAGGTACTGATAGGAAAAACCACAACAGTCAGATCCATATCTTACATCTTACACACAAATAAATTATAGACGGATTTTTTTCTAATAAATCCTAAAATATATTAATAAATACAGTAGAATAACTTTAAAATATTGAGTTGAGAATAAATATACGTTTTATTTTGGCTGTATACTACCTTTATTCAAAACCACTTATTTTTCATTATAATTTCTGCATTTTTGTTCATTTCTAGAAAGCATACTGTCATTTTTAGATACTGATATTTGCTTTCTGAATAACCAGTATAAAATTTCAATTAAAATAAGGGACTATCATTTCAAACAAAAAGATGACTAATTTCTAAGATTTTCTATCCCTGTAAAATAAATATTTTGTTGATGTGACAAATGACTGTGGATAACTAGTGTTCAGTTGCCAATGTTTCCTATATGTTATTCAGGCACTACTTTAATCTAGATAATTGATATTTTTAAATTGTTTATATCTGCTGCTATCTTATTTTTTTATCACAAAAAATAAAACAGATAGCTCCAACCTCTCAAATGAATTACCTAAGACTGACCCACAGTAACTGATATATTTGGTTTCTTCTAATCCATCTTATGGACTCTGTTAGCATCTTTATGTTTTAAAAATAATGTGAAGTACTTAGATACTCTTCTCTGGCTCAGAATCAGTTCCCACCAAAAAAGGTCACGGTTGGCCTAGACAAAATGGCAAATAAGTGTGAATTTCTCCACGTAATAACAAAATGCATATTATTGACAACTTTCCATAAGATCAATCTGGAAGAAAACTTCATTGTCTCCAAAATGTAGGCAAGTGTTTTGATTTTTTTTTTCTTTTGGAATGTGCTCTTATCAACTATAATTGATTTCCAAATACTGCAGGATCAAGAGATATCTTGCCCTAATCACTGCATTAATGCCATATCACTTTGTCTTTCACTGATCAACTATATAGTCTAGATTGCCTAAGTCCAGGGGGTAAAAGTTACTCTTACAGGTCCAATTCTTGGATATTTTCACATAGTGTATTTTCTCAGGGTGTCCAGTTGTGAATAAAATCCTCCTCACATTATGAAGTTTGTTCCTGGGACATTAAAGAACTCTCTGTAATCCTATTAGGAATTGTAATATCTGAATAGAGCTGCAGGGGTTCTGGTATAGAAAAGGTCTTAGCCATTTGGTAATAGTTCATCACTTCCACACTACGAACAACATTTCCATAGGAATCTGCTCCCACTTTCCTGTGTCATTTTCCTAGGCACTGATGTCAGATTTGGTTTCATGGAATGACCCCAATGTAGTCCTATGATATACCCTGCAAGAAAACCCCATTACAACTGTTGGTAAAAATCTATCCTATTAATCTGTGTATTTCTTCAAGAATTTAATAATTTCACCAACTGTACTCATTTTGGATAAAAGGAAAGAACTAAAAGACCTTAACATTTATTTCTTGGGCAATAAACAAGAGCAGACTTCTCTTCAGAATATTGTTCCTTAATTTTGGTAATAAATTTCCATAGTCTACCTTGTAATTGAAAATCTTCTTGGAGAATTTCACTTTACAAACTCTAGAAAATTCTGAAACACAATTAATTAAGAAATTGGCTTTCAAAATAAGTTGTTTTTGATTTTTTAATGCCTGTTCTATTCCACATGGTGATTCCCATTAATTCACAAATAGTATTAAATGGCTGTTTTATAAAATTCAATATCTTAATAGCAACTAAGGAAGATTACACCCTAAATAGAATCAGTTCAAGGTATTATATTAGAGGCAACCTCCTTGCTTCAGAATGAAGTAGATGAGGAAGTTCTTGGCCGCCTGACAAAACTCCATATGCTACTAAATATGCAAAGCTAGATGGGGAGATTTTGTGTCTTGCATCTGTAGGCAATGGTAATTCAGGAATATTTAGCACTAATGAAGAACATCAAATCAGTTCAAGTTAATTAGCATTTATCCTTCTTCCTTCACAGGTCCTTCTATCATGCCTCATTCAACATTAAATCTAAGCATGTACTATTAAGAATAAAAGTCGGGCTCGAATTTCCTATCCTTGGGAAAAGTTGGCAGCCAAACACCAGCTTTCCACATTGATTTGTCAACATCATCAGTGTGTTTACTTTATGGTGGCACCAACTTTTCCTGTTTAAAAAGATATTTCCTTATTTTAAACGTGACATTTATATGTGATAATATGTAATTCATAAAGCAAAATATTAATATCTCAAAGTACCAACCAATGAAGTAAAAGACATGGTCCTTTAATTTTCTAATCTTCCTCAATGAACTTTCTAAAATTTTATGAGTGTAAAACAGTGTTTTTAAGATAACAGTCTTTATAATTATTTGTTATTATGCTTGTGTCATTTTATGGATTTAAAAAAATTCTTTGCTGTAAAAAGTATATTCAGCATTTTCTAAAAGGAGAAAATTGTTTCCTTTTGAGTAGTGTGACTTAAAACCAAATATGTTGGTGTACTTAATTTTTTTTCAATTTCCAAACTCCTTTTTTTATGCTTATTTGACTAAATAATTAAATATTTTTATGAAGATATTTTGTTCTTTAGATTCTATGTAACATTCTTTAGTCCAGATCTCCCTGTACTTTTGTGTGTATAAGAAACTCAAATCCTTAGAAACTCATCAAAGGTAGAACTGCAATAAGTGGATGGTTTGATTCATTACTTCATTTACTCATTCTTTAAATATTGCTGAGTACCTACTATTCACTAGACAGTGTGAGAAATGATCTGCCTTGCATCAGGTAAGTCAAACCAAAGTGTTAGCTTTTCAGAACTTTTTGTAATATACTTTCAGTTGTATTCTTTGTGTGTGTGTGGAGGGGGTCTTTTCTCAACTCCTTTACTTAGTAGATGTGTGTCTCTGGATGTGAACTTACTTACTGAGCCTTGGCTTTCTTACAGAATTGCTGTAAGGATTTATGGAATGATGAATATGAAAGTACTATTAAAACTAAACATGAAAACAGTATTATTGTTATTATTACTACTGTTATTAGATTGTTAATACCCAATCAAAGGTATCAGAATTACTCTTATTATCACTACTAATGTCACCATGATATGCCCAACAAAAGGTTCAATGTATTTTTTTAAAAATGCCTTTTAAGTGTTAGGAAGAGAGAGAAAGGACGGCAGGAGAGTACACAAAATTTATTGTGGTAGTGATCATTTTCTCCAAGAGATAGTACGAATAGTTTGTTCTTTTTTCTTCATTTCTACAACAAAAATATTAATGCAGTGACATGCACATTATTTTAAAGCAAAGAGAAGTATAATTCACATTTTACAATTTAAGTGGCTTATTTTATAATCTTCATGTTTCATGTTCAATAGTCTTGTCTACAACAACAATATATTTTTTTCCTCTGGGAATTACATTACATCAGAACATTATGCCATACTGTGGACAATATTGTACATAGTTTGAAGGAGTTGGAATACAAATACTGAATTCAGACCTACTCATCTCCAATTGTTAAGAAGGCCAAAGTGATATATTGGAAGCCTAGAAGACAGCAATGATTGTGTGTTTAAGGAAAAGCTGCAGTCTTTTTTTTTAATACACCTTGTAGTTTGATAAGCCATTAATATGCTTCAATACTTCATTTTTTTAATCTAAAAAAAGGTCTACTTATTCTCAACCAGAAGATGTCATTCAAACCCCTCTTATCATTGAGTTGGGTAGCTTGAAATGATCTGTTCTAACCCACTTTAAAATATGTGTTATTGTCTAGGCCAGAGAATTTTCCCCTCATTATCACCTCATAAAACAACTATGAGAGGAGACTAGACTTCTTACCCTAATGCAGTTGTAATGAAGTGAAAGTTTTCTGGTTTGCTTTGGATTCTTCCTCATAGAATTTTGCAATCCAAGCCAGAACATACCTTGGCTCATATGTCAGTGCATTTTTTTCCTTCCCCAGAAATTAGAGGTTAGAGACTAGAGAGCCTCAATGAAAGCAAGGAGTTCTTAAACAATTTGAGGTTCATCATTTATTGTGAAAATTGATGAAAATCACGAAAAGAAAAATCACTGTTAAGTTTCAAGAAATCATCATAATACTAAGAGCTTTTGACAGTTTTAATTTAAACATTTAAGAAGGAACTAGTGGAAACTCTATTACCATCAGTGAGCAGTAGATTCTCAAAATCAGAGAAACCGTGTCCTGAAATATGTAAGTTGGTGACTTTTTAGGGAACTAAAAACTATTGAAAGAGATATTGAATATTTGTGTTGTAAAATCTATATCTATCTTATTCTAAATTATACTAATTGAAAATCATTACTGGTTTAAACCTCACTAGAGAATTCTAATTGGCAATAATGAAATTTTCATTGGTCTTATCCTAGAATCTTATATCCACACCCCAGTCTAAAAACTCATATGAGTTAATCAAAATCTTTATTGACTGTTAACAAAGAAAACGAAGCAACTCCATAGAAGAGTCATGCTCCTTGACTTCATGCATTAAGCAATTTCTGTAGTACGGATTTTATAAACATGTCCCTTCACTATTCATGGAAAAATTCTGCTTCCTTAGTAACTACCACATTATGATCTGCTGAAGTCTTTCTTTAAAAACCACACAACTGCACACTAATGTAACATATAAACTATGATTTTTAGAGTTATTTCACAGAGCAACTTGTACAATAGTGAATACACACACTTTTCTAATTTATGAAATTTAGAGAAATGTTTGGCTCTACAAAATTAGGAAACAGCTTATTCTTTATTTTATCATTTCCATGTCAATATTTGGGAAACAAATGGAAAGAGCGAAATAGAACAGTAGCCAAGAAAAATGGAATATTTTAACTTCAGATTTTCTTGCTTTCTTTGAGGCAATGCTCTAGGTAAATTTTCTTTTTGTCTTCCTGAGTAAATGCCACTTTACCTTGGAAGATCCTTATAAGCTCTAAAAGAACTTACTTTGTATATTTTCTTAACTTAAGTTTAAAAATAAATATCTATTGTGTTTCAATGTTGAATATAGTGTTGATTGAATCAAGGCAATTTTAAACTTTTGTGAAGACTTCCAATTACTATATATATTTGAATATTGTCCTCTAAGGAAAAAAAAAAACTGTTGCCTATGTGTCAAATTCAATATAATTTCTAAATAAGTGGCACGCTTAATATTGGATCAGAATAGTCTACCTAATTTGATAGGAAGAAGAGTGAATATAAGGAATTCTCGCCTCTGGCATTATAAAGCTTTAGAAAAGAAAAGCACACCCTAGTTGGTAAAATTGTTCATGGACCCCACCAGAAGGTGTCTGTTGCGTAGCATTAGTGAGCGCTAGAGAATCGATCTAAATGTTTAGGAAAATGAAGCTGTCCAAGACTGAGGACCTGGCCATGCATTCAAATACAGTCGATCGTATTTGAAGGGCCAGCAGCAACAGCCTATTGGAGAGTTAAAATATACAAAATATATTATTAAGTATGTAAGATAATTATTTTAATATAGTTGAATATTGGTAATTTCTTTTGGTTCAATATTATGTCTACACTTGAGAACTAAAATTCTCATAGAAGATCTCTTCATTGGGTAAAAGAAAAACCAGAGGGAAGACAGTTTTGAATGCATTACAGTTAAGGATGAGAAGTTGGAGGGGAACAAAAAGAGAGAAATTTACAATGCGGCACTGATTTACGACCACATTTTTGTGGAGGATATTCCACTTTAGAGTGACATTGGGAGCAAATCATTACAAGAGTAATCATGAGCTAATTCCTACGATTCTTTTTATATTTTTATGAGACAATTAACTGATTTCATGGTTATTCACTAAGCCAATCATTTATTCTTGCATCTATTCCACAAATATTTACTGAGGTCCCACTGCATATTAGGAACAGTGAAAGGTACTAGAGATATACTTGGAAACAAGACACAAAGTTTTATCATACTCTGGTTAGTAACTCAAAAACGGAAACAAAAATTATAGGATAGTGTGCAAATGCTATCAGGCAAGTATTAAACTCTCTCTCTCCCTCCCTCCCTTCATTGCTGATAAGCTCAAAACCCTTCCATTTGCAGTAAAAAATGAACTGATGAAACATACTGATGATTTGATTAAGTTTTCTACCTTAAATCTCTCTTTGCCCAAATTTGCTCACCTATTTTTTTCCACTGGTCTATCATTCTGGATTAAGGGAGAAAAAAGAAAGAAAAAGAAAGAAAGAAAAAGAAAGAAAGGAAGGAACAAAGGAAGGAAGGAAGGAAGGAAGACAGAAAGAAAGAAAGGAAGGAAGGAAGGGAGGGAGGGAGGGAGAGAGAGAGAGGGAAGGAGGGAGGGAGGAATGAAGGAAGGAAAAAAGAAATAACCCTGGGGCTTCCCTGGTGGCGCAGTGGTTGAGAGTCTGCCTGCCAATGCAGGGGACACGGGTTCGAGCCCTGGTCTGGGAAGATCCCACATGCCGTGGAGCAACTGGGCCCGTGAGCCACAGCTACTGAGCCTGCGCATCTGGAGCCTGTGCTCAGCAACAAGAGAGGCCGCGACAGTGAGAGGCCCGCGCACCACAATGAAGAGTGGCCCCTGCTTGCTGCAACTAGAGAAAGCTCTCACACAGAAACAAAGACCCAACACAGCCAAATAAATAAATAAATAAAATAAATCTATTAAAGAAAGAAAGAAATAACCCTGTTAATAAACCGATGTTATTATGCTCTAAGAATCCATTAATTTTCTACTTCAAAAAATACTGTGACCTTGAATGATAGCCATATATGGTGGAAAAAATATAAAACTTGGAGTCATAGGGCCTGAATCACAATTGTGAAATGTCGCAAATCATTTATCCTTTGTGGGGTAGCTGTTATGAGGATGAGATGAGGTGATACCTCGTACTGTGGCTGGCACATGGTAGGCCTTCAGTAAATACTTGTCTGATTCTGTGACACCTAGATTTAGGTAATTATGAGAGGCCCTTGAGGTTCCCTGCTGTTAGAATCACTGTTTGGTGACCTGATCCACATATTTAGATGGTGATCTACATCTCTATTTCACTCACTAAATTGGTTTCCAGCCATCAAAAGAATTGATAGTGCTCCTAAATCTCCAATAAAATGACTCATTTCATCTCACCTTTAAGACCAGAACTCAGGATAGCTGACAAATGTGCACTCCACAACCATCTCAGATGTGACAGGACATGACCTACTCATGGCCCTAATGTGAATACCTTCCCTCACTAGGAGACCAGCCCAGACTGACTTGCTAACCCTTAGTCTCAGTCATCATTCCAAATTTCCTGGATGAAGAACCCAATTACTTTAATGTACTCTAGTTAAAAGACCACTTATTGGATTGATTGGTAAAGGAAAAAAGCAAATGTCTAAGCTAAAATAATTTGTAATAAATGAGTATACTAGTAATTCGTAGAGAAGTCACTGTTCTACTATTATTATTATGCCTATAATTATCATAATTATTTTATTATTGCCTGGTACTAGGGCTAAGTACCATATTAAGTCTTCTGTCTTTTACTGATCTAAGATGTAACACTCTCAGTCAAAGAAAGGGCACAACTGCATCGTTATATAAAAAGAGTAAACATCAAATCCCATGGAAGCAGAAGAGTGACTAATTCTTCAGTATTGGTAAACAAGAGAAAATTTAAATGCCAGGTGCCTTTAAGAGGCATCTAAAGAAGGTGCTTAGAATGGTTTAGGGACCCACTGCCCTGTAAACTGCTAGAGCATGGAGTGAATTATTCTGGACCCCTGCATTAGAAGTAACCACCCACCTTTCTTTCAGAAACTGTTGGGGTCTCCACCATCCCTCCCATCCCAGTTTTACATGGTCACTGCTGGAAACTCAAGCTTTCTCTTTCCTTCTCTTGAAATCTAGTCTGACCATCCTCCTCCTAAGCTTCCTAAAACATCTTCTGCTCTCAATTAACTTTTCCATGTTTTCAGCTTCATCTTTGCCACCTCCATGATTTAACTTATACAAGGTGTTTCTTAAGAGCACTGCTTCCCTGACATCCCTTTCCAATGGGCTCAACTTGTTTCACTATAACCCAGGTACTTCACTATGAGAAGATGGAGTAGGTGTCTGCATCACTCCCTAGAGCTCCTTCAAGGCTCTAGATTCCTCATGCAAAACCTCCGTTGAGGCTCATACCCTCAGATGGAGCATCCTCTCTCCCTCTTCATTGCTGGTCACTGTTACTCGTTGAAAACTCTTAACTCTTGGCTCAAAATCTTCTGTTATAGAGTCCTAAATTTTGCAGGTTCCCTGCAAATTTTCTGGCACCCATCTGGTCCTATCAACTTTCCACAAGAAGGATGGACTAATGGCAGCTGAAAAATTAGTGTAAATAACCACATAGCATACATGAGTCCTAAGCTCTGGAGGTGAGTCTTCATAAAGACATAAAACTTAACTTAAATAATCAAGATTTTATTCTGTGTTGTGAGGAAATGGTGTGTCAAAAAACTCTCTCAGTGTTAGATTAGTATACAAGTAGTTCCACCTCTCCCCATGACTCCTAGTAATACATGTCCTCTGCTTTCTCCCCTACATTTCCTCTTCTTTTACTCATCCTCCAAAGGGTATAACTTGACCTTTGTTTATATATTCATTAATTAACAGTGGTGGCATTCATTACTATTTCACAGCTGGTGAGCCATTTCTTGGTGGTACTGGAACATACCTGCATAGGGACCTTATTGCCAGGAACTTTCACCCACTCAGTGTGCCAGGTAAGGCCATTTAAAGCCAACTTGTTGGAAAGCCAACAAATATATAACAAGAGTTGTAAATACTTTCCTTTTTTCTTGCTTTTATGGATGACTTATTAAGAAAAAAATGTTGGAGTTTAATAAAAATGAACAGTTAACAGGTCATGCTAAAACCCTTCTCTCCAATCATAACCTCGTTCCTTCCTACTTTACAAGTTTTCTTCCATAAAAATCTTTTTTCTCTATGCAGGATCCATTGACCCCATCATGTTCTCTCCATCCCTCAATGTGCTTCATTCTTTATTTTTTTTTCCTTTTCTACAGCTCAAGTTGTAATGAGCTTTATTATAATTTTTTCCTTGCAAACACCCTCAGTTTTCCACCCTATCTTCCTCCATTGCATTAACCAATAAAAATTCTTACTCTGGATGAAAACTAGAAACTATTTTTTTTGATCCATCTCATAGATAAGCCACTTCCTATCTACTTGATCAAATAGAAACAGAGGTTGGGTAGGCTTTCATTTTAAACACTAACTTCTGCTACTGCACCTTCTTCCTGTTTTTCTTATTCTATCTCAGTACCTTAGTGTCCATCCAGTTGAAGTTACAAGCTCTGCTCCCTCAAGTGGTAATGTGTCTTGCTGAAGGTGGTTTCTTTTTTGTTGTTTATTGTTCCAGTCTGGCTTTAGCATCTGCTCCTACTTTATATGCTATCTTTCCTCTTTTCCTTTCAAGAACTTCTGAGGGCAACTTTGAGAAAGGTTCAGAGTACTTTGATTTTTGGCAGGATTAATGTAAATATCATTTACATTCACGACATTCTTTTCATTTTCTTTTACTTATGGAACAATGTAAGAAGTTGGGTAGCACTCCCTCAGAGTCTTCATATTTTGTGGGGGGGGGGGTTTAAAGGAATTTCTGATATATTTCTAAGTTAGCTTTTTAGCATTCAGGTTTTACTGAAAACAAAATTTTGTAAGAAATTTGTTATAAACATACATTTTTGTAATTTCTACTACCCACAAATATTTGAAAAAATTGATCACTGAATTGAACCTTAGGTTTCTTAATTATTCATTTCTCTTGAATGTGTTTTATTATGATTTTGAACCTATTGACTCTATTCATTAACACAGGTTAACATTCCTCCTCCTTCCCTCACATGATTCCACACTCCATTTGTTTTTCTGCCATATTTTGAAGTCTTCAACCAATGGTGGGTGGAGTCAAATGCAAATTAAAAAAAATTCCTGACTCTAGGTTTGTAAGTATTTCTGGGAAAAAAGAAAAAAAATAAAACAATGCATTTAAAATGTTTACACTCTAAATTCATGCTAACCAATTTTAGTTGGATTCTAAAAGCTACTTGGTAATCTTTTATTCTCATTTTGCACATCAGCTCTTCCAGTCATCTTGCCTCAATGTATACAGTTGGGCCTCTGTATAAGTGGCCTCCCATCCATGGATTCAACCAAATTCATATCAAAAAGTTCAGAAAAAAGAGAAAAGACTTTTCAGAAAATTCCAAAAACCAAAACTTGATTTTGCTGTGGACAAACTATTTATTACATAACATTTATATTGTGTTAGATATTATAAGTAATCTGGAGACGATTTAAAGTATATGGGAGGAGTATGTAGGTTATATGCAAATATTACTCCATTGTATATGAGACTTGAGCATCTTCAGATTTCAGTATTTTCAAGGGGTCATGGAACCAATCCCCCACTAAAAGATACTGAAGGACTACATACTATATCACATATCTTGGAGCAGATACCAACTCCTAATGCATTGAAAATTTGAATGAGAATTAACCTCAATTCTTTCCCCTATTACTCAAATTCTCCTTGTGTATAATCACTGTTATTTTTGCTCCTTTTCCTCCAATATCAAAGAAAGAAAAGAAAAAAATAAACTTCTTTTCAAGACAAAGGCTTATGTTTGTGATACTGGTGCCATGATATTTTCTAGAGTACTTCAACAATTACCTTGTCTGTCATATATATTTATTCTATTCAACTCTTTCCCATCAGTCTGCAAGTATTTCAACTTTTCCTTATGCTAACACTTCTTATACCATGATTCCTCCTCAATCTATCCCCCATTGTCTAATTTTCTGAATTTTTATCAGAATTTAACACGGTTGAAACTTTTCCTTTCAGTTACTTCTCTCACTTGCCTTCTGCAAAGTGGAAATTTGGATTGTCTTTCTAACTCTGATCTTTTTCTTTCACTTGCCCTTCCATGTTTTGCTTCCACTATTCTCTCCCCCTACACATTTTAGTTTGGCGAACTTAAACACTTGCTACCATTTCAACTTTCACTTCTGGGCAAAAACTATAAAAGCTTTGTCTCTAGGTGTGTCTTACTCCCTAATTCTCTGACCAGCATTTCAACAGCATTATGAAATGCTTCTCATGGGGAATCTGGAGAACTTTCAAGCTCTACATGTCTCGTCTTCAAAATTGTTCCTCTTCCCGGTTTCCATTTCTCAGGCAAGATGACTACCATTCTTTCTTTCTTTACACAGTTAATTCCTTGAAACCGTCATTCTGCCTTTACACTATCTTTGCATCCATTCCTCAGTTTTTCAATAATATAAATTAGGTCCTTATTATTATTTATAAATAATATTATGCCTATTCTTCAACTAAAACCTTAAATGATATGCTAAAAACAAACAACACTAAAACAAGATAGGAGTTAAAAAATAATTTAAGTGAAAGGTCATTATGTCAGTTAGGAATGTTTTACTTTATTCTTAAACTTCAAATTACTTTCACTCTCATTATTTCAGAGAAACTTGAAAACTACCTAATTATGACTCTAATTTATTTTCCCATCTAAAACACAGGTCAGCTACCTAAGTACAATCATAATGACATTATTTTTAAAAGGCAGACAATACAAAGTATTCCAATAAACATTTTCTTGTTTATCTTCCAAGGAAAATTTCTTCCTAAAACTTAATTTTCTTTATATAAGTTGAGAAAAATGAGAGTTTGAGCTCTTACTTTCTTCTTCTTTCTTTTTCCCTTCATTCAGAGTTAAAAAGAAAACATATATTTTTAGTAAATTGCACTTATAGTGAGAGAAGAAAGATTGGAGTTTGAGAGCAGACACATGGGAGGTTTTTCTGAGACAGCAGGATGGAGAAGAAGTGGCAAAACTCCTCTACACCCTCAACTTTCACATCTGTGTCCCACTGCAATTTGGTGTCTGAGCGCACCTCCAAATGTAGAATTTTAGAGGAGGAGAAATTGCTGTAGTTCATCTGCTCAAGAAGGCTAAGAATTCTGAACCTGAGAGGTAAAAGTGAAGTAGAATAAGAGGCAGTGAGAGTGAAATAATCATCTCACACTGAAAAGATGTCACGCACATGTCCCAGCATAAGTACAAATGGAAGAGCCAATATAAGTGAAGAGCCACAGTAATGATACTGAGAGCTGAATTCCCTGAGAGATGAACTTAGGAGTGTGAATTGCAGTAAAGATTCAGAGACTAAGTTTCTTTGTTTGATCAATGCTGGGGGAAATAAAAAGCTAGATATGGGAATGTTCATTACTGGAAAAACTCTATTACACATAAATCTTTCTTCAGAATCCTTTTTACCAAGAATTCAAACATGGAAAGCATCCAGTGAACAGAATTTTTCCAAAATGATAGTTAAATGGTCTTTTTCTTTTAAAAAATAATTTTCTATAGTTCTATAAACCTGGTAGTGGTATGATCTGCCAGGCTCCCACTGCTGGTAGGGGATGTTACACAAGGCAACCAAGAATGTCTGTGTTTCAAATCATTGGTCTATTTGTACATATCTCTCCCTCTCTGGAAATGGGAAATGCCTCAGTAACTTATTTATTCCTGTATGTAACCCATAGTATCTGGCAAATGTCTTGTATAATAAATACAAAATATAAATACAAATAGAAATGTAAATATAAATACAAAATACTCATACAAAATTATTTGACATAATTATGTGATGTTTTCAAAATTCTGAGGATGAATTTTACTCATAGCACTTGCTGCAGAAATGAAATTCAAAATAGAAATTCTTGAAATATTGCAAAATATCTTCAAATTTTCTGTTTCTATGACATTGTCTATTTCTATGTCATCGTGTAGTGTTGAAACTTTAGGGAGGAACGCTTGGGGTTGGGTGAGTAAATTTTACTTGGCACTTTCTTGCTGCAGTATCTGAAAACAGATAACAATATTCTCCTACTTTGGTATACCCAACAAGTTATTTAAAATGCATGTTATGGTAAGCCAAACTCAGATAGATATAACTCATCGTTATTTAGTTTATAAAATATAGCCATTAATAGGTAGAGTATATAGAATCTACTAAACATACACTGGATAAATATAAATGAAGTGATTTCTGGAGGCCTTAGGTTTAATAGGACTAAAATAAACATTTTTATTCTATGTAAATCTATGAACTTTCAAAACCTCTACTTTTCAGTTTTCTAAATTTGGATCTAATTGTGTCATTTCAACTACCACATTTTTCTTGTTGATATTATAATTTTGACTTAATTTGCTACTGGGTTTATTCAATCAGTTATTCAACACATATTTACTGATCTTTTATATAGGCCAAATTATGTGCATGTTAGTGAATTTACAGAGTTGAAAAGATACATTTTCTGCCCTTACAAATTACAGTTCAGATTGGAATCAAACATGCAAACAATTATAATGTGTCAACTGCGATAGTGGAGGATGGCAGGACACACTGAGCAAGCAGATGCCTATGCCAGGCTACTTAAGGCTGGGAATGTATCATAGGGAAGTCCACACTTGAACTGAGACACATAATGAGTAGGATTTTAACACTTATTTGAGGCAAGGTATCACAAGGAAGAGTTATCCAGGTGAAGTTCTACAGGAGGGCACCCAGCCAAGGAGGGAGGGAAAAAATTAGGCTGAAATATGGCTCTCTGCCATTTGCATGGCCATATTCCCTGCAGCACAGCTGACTGAGTCAAATAGGGAGGTCTTCTTGTTAATTCATTTGTTCAGAGCAAATGCCTTATTCTAATCCATCTCCCCAGAGGGGGCATTTTAAAATAATGTGTACAAAGGCATCCTCTGTGCTACTATAAATACTGGCCAACTCCTTGTGAGAGCATGAAAGGGCAAGGAGGCAGGAGAAGCTGGTAGTCTGGTGAGTGAGGAATAGTGAGGGACAGAAGGGAGATACAGGGCTTGAAATGCAGTGAAGAAGTTAATGAATACTGGAATTTTAAAATACCCATTGAATTTTGCAAAAGGGTTGTGATTGATGAACCTAAGTAGTATAGCAGGTTCAGTGGAATCGTGAGGGGTAAACCTGGTTGCAGCACATAGTGAAATGGTCACAGTGAGGAATTAAGAGATAGTAAATACGGAGAGAAAGAGAGGGAGGGAGAAAGAGAGAGAGAGAGTGCTTCAGGGGACAGGCTCAGTGAATATTTATGTTCAAATACACATGTGTAACACTCACCCAATTCAAGACATAGAAATTTTCTAGCACCTCAGAAGGTTCTCTTGTGTCTCCATTCAGTCATAACCTCCCATTTCAAGAAGAAAACCGTTATACTGATCTCTATCATGATACGTTATATTTGACTGTTCTTCAATCTCATACAAATAGGATCACGTGAAACATACTATTTTGTGTCTAGCTTCTTTTTCTCAAGTGTTGAGTGCAAAATTCATCCATGCTGTTGCATGTAGCTGTAACTTGCTGTTTTGTATTTCATTATATTCCATTGTATGAATATACTCGAAAATGTATAGCCACTGTTTTTTTAGTTATATTGGTGAAAAGTTCTTCAATGTTAAAGTTACTACCAGTTCTCAGTTATTAAAACCTTTGCTGCTATTAACATTCTTGTGCATATCTTTTAGGTATATCTAAAAATGAAATTGTTAGATCATAAAATAGGCATACTTTTGACATTAATGAAAACATAAAATTTTCCAAAGTTGTTGTACTAATTTACATTCCAACAACAGAATATAAGAGTTGCTCTGGGTCTTCCCTGGTGGTGCAGTGGTTAAGAATCCGCCTGCCAATGCAGGGGACATGGGTTCGAGCACTGGTCCGGGAAGATCCCACATGCCGTGGAGCAACTGGGCCCTTGAGCCACAGCTACTGAGCCTGTGTGTTTGGAGCCTGTGCTCTGCAACAAGAGAGGCCGCGATAGTGAGAGGCCCGCGCACTGCAATGAAGAGTGGCCCCCGCTCACCACAACTAGAGAAAGCCCTTGCACAGAAACGAAGACCCAACACAGCCAAAAGTAAATTAAAAAAAAAAAAAAAGAGTTGCTCTGTATTTTCGCCAACATTTGTATCTTTCATCTTTTTCATTTTAGCCAGTCTGGCAGTTGTGTGCTGTATTTCATTGTGATTTTAATTTGCATCTTTCTGAAGCCTAATTATTTTAGCATTCTTTTGTGAAATACACATTCAAATCTTTTGACCAGTTTTCTGTCTTTTTATTGGTTCATTGAAGTTCTGAATGTATTCTGAATATGAATATGTCTTTTTCAATATATGTAGTGCAAATATATTCTTTCATAGCATGACTTGTCTTTCTATCTCTTAATGGTGTTTTTAAAAGGAGAATTTTTTTTTTTTTTTTTTGCGGTACGCGGGCCTCTCACTGTTGTGACCTCTCCCGTTGTGGAGCACAGGCTCCGGATGCGCAGGCTCAGTGGCCATGGCTCATGGGCCTAGCTGCTCCACGGCATGTGGGATTTTCCCAGACTGGGACACGAACCCGTGTCCCCTGCATCGGCAGGCGGACTCTCAACAACTGCGCCACCACGGAAGCCCAAAGGAGAAATTTTTAATTTTAACCGAGTTCAAGTTATTAATGTTCTTGTGTACTATTTATTATATTTTGCCCAGCTCAAGGTTATGAAGATATTCTATGTTTTCTGCTAGAAGTTTTATTGTTTTGCTTTTTACATAAAAATCTACAATCCATCGGTGATTGATTTTTGGTTCATAATATGATGTATGGATTAATTTTTTTTCCCATATAGATATCCCAAAGAACCAGCACCATTTATAGAAAATAAATACTTTTACAGCTGTTCTGCAGGTGACAGTATGTGCGGGTATCTGTTTCTGCATTGCCCATGTTGATTTCTCTGTCTTTTTGTCTATTCTTGCATCAATACAATACTATCTTAATTGCTGTAACTTTATAGTTTATAGTAACTCTTTAATCAGGTATCATGGTCCTCCTTTACTGATGTTTTTTCAGTATTGTATTAGCTCTGCTTGGTCCTTTGCTTCTCTATATAAATAATAGAACAATTTTGTCAGTCTGCACATCTAATTTCAATAAACTACTGGAATTTTTCTGTGGGTGTTTGTGTAGAATTTTTAGAACAGCTGAGATAGAACTGACATGTTAAAAGTAGTAAATATTCCTCTTCATAAATACTGAATTATTTATCCAGTTTATATTTTATGTAATTAGTATATAATTTCATGAAATTACTGGATCCTTTTAAGTCTTATTGTTTTATATTTATTTCATATTTTTGTTCTATCATGTCTCTTTTATTACTTTTTCTGGATTATTAAAATGTTTTAATCCCATTTTTTCTCATTTATCAGTTTGTTACAACTTCACTTACTACATCTAACAAGATAAATGTGTTTTGTGTACTCGAAAAGAATAAGTATTCTGCCACTGTTGGATATAGTGTTTGATATATGATAATTAGTTCAAATTGGTCATTTGTGTTGCTCAAATCACCTTTAATCTATCTTTTTTCTGCTGCTCTTTCACAGTTACTGAAATAAGTGTTTTTAACTGTCTATATAGGATTGTTGATTTGCCTAATCCTATTTTTGTTGCTATAAATTTCTGCTTTATAAATTTTGTCACTGTGGTAGATATATGTAAATTTAGGATAACTCTTCCTGTCGAACTGATCTTTCTTAAAATCAAATGTCTCTCTTTATATCTTGCAATAATTTTGCCTTAAAGTCTACTTTTTCTACAGTTAATATAGCTTCCCTAGCTTTCTTCTGTTAGTGTTTTTATGTTTAATATTTTCCTTAAATCTTTATTTGCCCTCATATTTAACATATGTTTCTTATCAACAGTGTATTTTTGGATTTTGTTTTTTATTCAGTTTGACAGTCTTTGGCATTTAACTGAATTATTTATTCAATTTACATTTCATGTAAGTACTAACAGTAATTTAATAATCTTTTTTTTTCTTGTTTTCCATTCCTCCTATTGCTATTTTGTCTCATCATTGCTCCTTTATTTACTACTTTAGGATTGTTCAAGTATTTTTTTAATTTCATTTTTCTCTTTTACTAGTTGGTTTGTTGAAATTTTATTAAATATTATCTTAATAGTCATTAGATGAATTACAACATGCATGTTGTGTAGCGTGTGAATGCTTTATTCCTTTTTATTGCCAAATAATGTTTCATTTCTGCTGTTCCCTCCTCCGTAGGATTTTCCTCCTCAAGTACTAGTTACTTTTGCACCTCCTAACTGTAATCTCTTTCTCCTCAACACAGACAGTCTATCTCCTTTCGAAGGAATTTTATTCTTCTATAACAAGAAGTGGTGAATCACCCCTGGTAGAAAGCAGGCATGAGTGAAAAATTCATTTCTGTGTGCCTTCTTCCTTCTGGAATTATGGCTCCTCAAATCCTCTTTGCATTGCTTCTTCTATAATGCTTCTAAGCAGTTTCTTTATGTATTTTGTTCAACTTTTGTAGTTGTATCTGGTGGAAAATTAGTCTGATACAAATAACACTATTAAGGCTGGAACTGGAAGTTAATCTACTCTTTCTATAAGCCTGATTCAAAAGCAGAGTTATGTGGAAATAGCTAGAGAGGAGAATGAGTTGGAATGTGTGTGAATGTGGCCGATATGTCAGCATGCTTACATACTAAAGGATTCAGTGGAAAATGAAAGGTCGAAGATTCAGGAATCAAAAGCTCATGTGAATAAATTAGCATTGCATTAGAGGAGAAGCTTTGTATGGTAAGAATTCCTGAGATTGGTGCCAATACTAATAGGTGTACAAATGGCAGGGCAGAAAATTGAGGTAGTTCATGTAACCTCTATTTTCTTGTGAAATAACAATAAAAGTTATTGTTTTGAGTCGGAGAGGAGTGGTAGATGAAGGAAGTCTCAGAATAGTAATGAAGCTTTAGAATACATGCTGGGATGATTACAGAGGAAGCTGGCCAGAGACATTTAGCAGGATTTCTGAGCTGTTTTGAAGGGCAAGCCAAACATCATGCCACAGTTTAAATTTCTTTTACCGCAACAGCTCAAATTTACGAGGCAGCTCTTGGGCCACAGAGCTTTTACCTTTGTTGTCTCATCTTGAACTTAGGCTATTTGGGAATTTATCCTGAGAACTTCATGCATTGGAACATATCAGTTCTAATTCTTGAGAGTCATTACTGGAAGTTCTGTGAGTTAGCTACAGAATATAGCTAGAAGATATAGAGAGCAATGACTATGATGTTAGTGTTGAGTTTGGGCCATGTAACTTCACAATATTGATTCCTTGTAAAGGACCATGCTGGATTTAGTCTCAGTACATCATCCTTAAAGGAAGGATGTTATATACTAACACACAGGAATCCATTAGAGTCTCTCCTTCCTCAGACCTCCCCACCTACACTACTTCACCAAGAACCCAGCCAGTCTTTACTGATCTAACTCCCTTAAGTTTATTATGTCAGAAGTAGAGGATTAAATCTGATCATTAAAGCATTTTTTTCTAATTATCATGAGCTCAATGACTTTATCCTGTTTATCAAGATAAAGTTTAGAAATAATAGGAATCAAAATATCATGATGGCGGGCTTCCCTGGTGGTGCAGTGGTTGAGAGTCCACCTGCTGATGCAGGGGACACGGGTTCGTGCCCCCATGCGGGAAGGTCCCACAAGCCGTGGAGTGGTTAGACCCATGAGCCATGGCCACTGGGCCTGCGCGTCCAGAGCCTGTGCTCCACAACAGGAGAGGCCACAACAGTGAGAGGCCCACGTACCACACACACACACACAAAATAATAAATATCATGGTGGCAAGATCTTACTGACCAATACAATACTATCTTTATCTCATTTACTGAGAATAGTAAGTGCTAAACTAACATTAACTCAATGTGTTCTTTCTTTACACATGAGGAGTTAGTCGCAGACATTGTTGCATAGCAAACTACAAAATACCTCAAAACAACACTCATCTAATATTTCTCACATGTCTGTGGGCCAGCTGGGGTTCAGCTGCTCTGGGATGTGTCCATCTGGACAGCTTTGCTTAGCATCCTCTTGTGAGTAACAGGGTAGCCAGGGCATATTCTTCTTATGCCAATGACAGCGATGCAAGACAGCAAACAGAAACATGTGAGATCTCTTATGACCCAGACATGAAACTGGCAAACTCTCACTTTTGCCTATTTATCATTGGCCAAAATGAGTCATATATCCAAGCTCAAAGTCAAGGGACAGAAAGGTAACTCCATCTATGATGAGGCCATGGCAAAATATTCATGAAAGGAGGAGTGAAAATTGAGGCCAATAATGTAACTTACCACACATACCAGTGTACTTTTCCTACCTTCCCTGTGGATTTCTCATACAAGGTTTAGGAATGAACCTTCTAGGAGGTTACTCAGCCTATCTGTGTATGGATAATCAAAGTGCATGGGCTTGGGTTTTTTTTGTTGTTGCTGTTTATTGGGTGTTTTTTTAAATGGACAATCTGGAGCAAAAGGGCATCTCTAACATAGACTCACATTACTTTATGACTCACATTACTTTGAACTAAATCCATATGGTTTTCTATCTGGGACTCAAGTAAGGAACAATATAGAAGGGTGATTTAAGAGAATGAACTTTGTAATTAGAAAGACCTGGAGTACAGACCAAGCTTCACCACTTTTCAGCTGTCAACTTTGTAGGTTAGCCTTTGTAAGTCTTCCTCATTTTGAAATGAGAATACCAGTAGTGCTTACTTCTATAAACGAGGTTCTTGAAGCAAATGCAATAACATATACATGCCAGGCACAGAATCAATGATTGAGAGTGATAGTCATTATGATATCCATTGAAGCTGTCGCAAAATGTGGAGGAGATACTGCAGTAGTGAAGAAATAAGTTACTCTTGCAATGAGAGTGAGAATGTCTTCAAAGAGGTAATGATATTTGAGATGGTTGTTGAAGGATTTTACTAGCCTGTGAGGTAATTAAAAGGTAATCAAGGGGTTAATCATTGCCAGATTAAATAAATGAGAATGAATAAACTTATTATGATAGCAGCAGACATGAATTTCTAAACTTTTTAGGAATTTTTACATGTCCTGTACTTCTGCTCATGAAGTATGTTATGTATAACATTGTCACTCTATCCAATGCCCATGTGACATCCACATTTTCATTTTCTCCTGAAACCGTGTTCTACAAAGTATGTGAAGGTTGAGAGGGGCATGAAACTGGGGTCCTTGATAACTGTCAAAGCTGATAAAATGTTCAGTCACTAGGAACTACAATGCAGCTGTAAATATCATTCATTAAATTAAACTACAAAGTAATTTTCCTCAAATGCTCTTACCCTATAGGTTTATAGAAAATTATATGTACCTATAGATAGGCACACTATTTTTTTTTTTTTTTTTTTTGCTGAAGAAACAGTGATTTAAGTTCTAAACCATGAAAATGTTAAGTTGCAATAAAAGGCCACTTTCAACTTTGCCATTTAGAGGCTCACTTATTGTTCATAACTCTTATAATTGAAGGCTTATTATATTATCCTGCTGGACAGCGTGATTTCCTGTTATTTGTCTAATGTTTTTTAAAGAACAGTAATTTAATAACTATAGTGATATTCATCCTAGGTTCCCAACAAATGTGCTATCTCATGAAGCCCGTTTATAAAACACAGTCGTAGTCAACGTATATTCCAGGCTTGCCTTTAGGTGACTTTGAAAACATCACAAAGCAGAAAAAATAATCCCAAGGCCCTGTTATGTTACTTTTAAAAAGAAAGGAACTTTAAATTTTAGGGCATTACAGTTTTATTTCTCTTGAAAGCACTTTCAGTTTATATTTGCTCCTAAGAAAACTGATTTTATTCTTTTCTCATAGAAAAGTCTAAACTGTGTATTTCAGTTCCAGGGAAAGACTGTTAAGTTTTATTGTCTACACAACACACAAATATCCTATCACTATATTGCTCAACCAAAAACAAACAAAAATTCTGAAACTCTAAATAACATATGTACTGTTTTGTTTTCATATTATTAAAAATATAGATTAATTATAATTTTTGTAGAAAATTTTGAAATATTTACCCTTCTATTTCAGACTTTTCAATGGAATTAATGCATTTAAATAACTCTTTAACTTACTTGTAGGGAATAGATGAGAAGAGATACAAAATAACTATTTTATATATGCCATTTCTTTAATTATATGTACACCCCAAATATGAAGCCTCAATGATAGATAAGATAAGTAGATGTCAGAACCCTAAAGTGATACAATATTTACATATTTTTTAAATGTCCTTTTTAATCCTAGAAAGCAAAAGTTCATAGTTAGGGTGTATTTTGTTCAATCATTTAATAATATCTTTTTTTGT
The DNA here is from genome assembly GCF_003676395.1 of Aethalodelphis obliquidens. Classification (NCBI taxonomy): domain Eukaryota; kingdom Metazoa; phylum Chordata; class Mammalia; order Artiodactyla; family Delphinidae; genus Aethalodelphis; species Aethalodelphis obliquidens. Next base: position 1,969,252 of record NW_020837977.1, on the reverse strand, counting down.
GTGGTACGCGGACGTCTCACTGTTGTGGCCTCTCCCGTTGCGGAGCACAGGCTCCGGACGCGCAGGCTCAGCGGCCATGGCTCACGGGCCCAGCCACTCTGCGGCATGTGGGATTTTCCCGGACCGGGGCACGAACCCGTGTCCCCTGCATCGGCAGGCGCACTCTCAACCACTGTGCCACCAGGGAAACCCAATAACATCTTGAATAATCTAGACATTTTGTTTAAACATGGAGTTTTCCAGTCTCCAAGTCCTCCATATCTTAACTTTTACATTTACTCTGACTTACATAATTATGAAAACATATAATCTGTTGACAAAATTGATCAGAATGTTTTTTGTTGGTAGTCAGAATATGATAAGATTTCAGAGGGAAGAAGTTGTTATGCAGGCAATACCATGTTGGGATAGTAAGAATGGATCTTCCTGAGAATGAAAGCAAACATGATTTCTCTTATCTCATAATTTTGGCATATTTTCCTTCTTCTTTTAAATGTAGTTTTTGATCCAAAATAGCACTTTCCCATTATTTTAAACAGAAAATATATCTATATTTTTCTAAATACATTAAATAAGTCCTTTAATACCATGCTGTTATTTTAGAGATTAAAAAAAGCAAGAGAAACTTTATTCAAGTGGGTTGTCTATCCTAAAGCCAAAGAAAAAAAATCATATTTTTAAACTTTACCGTAATTTCTTCTTCAAATGATTAGAATGTCTTTATTACATTTTATTTTAAGATTATTTTACAATTCTAGTTGATTGAATCTTGCTTTGAATGAGTTTCATGACAGAATTCATGATATTTAGCTGAACCAAGTTAGACATTTTAAGTGCACATTTTGAGTCTTACTATGGTTTGAGAGCCATTTTATTTTGTGGATTCCAATGTGATGGCTACAACGTCAAATCTTTTAAGATATATTTTCTTGTTTTACTTTGGATGGCTGAAGCCTTTAATTTGTTTCATTTAGTTTTTGTAAAATCTATATGCAAACTCTTTAAAGTTACATTATTCTATCAAATGACTACGCATGACTAGATAGCAGGTCATACTTGTTCATATCAAAGCTATAAACACGAAAGGACATTTGGATGTGTTGCAAGCATTCTCTTCCTTCCCAATGAGCGTTTGCTTATTCCACGATCACCTTTGAAGTGACGAGCGTTAGCTGCAGTTGTGGTTTCTGTGGCCTTCACTTGCTGGTAGTGACCAACAGCAGAACCAAAATCAATCTCTGTCAGGCTTGTAATTGAGCAGTTACCTAATTTATGAGACAGTTTTCCCATTAACAACAAAATCTTGAAAATTAAATAAAAACAGACCTTCACAAGTGCTGCTGCATAGGTGAATGAGGGATAAACATTGATAAATGCGCATGCCTTGTGCAAGCCTGACTTTGAAAAATTCTGTGTCAGAGTTTCAGGTCACATTTTGACAACAATTAGGAACACTGAAATAAATAGTTGGCAATTCTTCTTTGTTATGACAAGGGATGTAAAGCCATCTTTACCAAGAAAAAGCCTATTTTATGAATATGAATTGTATTACTGCAGTGCTCAGCCATCTTGCTATGACTGAGAATCTGTGGGCACTTCTATTATAAACTAGAGTAGAATCCTTCTGAAGATTTGAAAAGATTGGTTAAGCTGTTTTCACTTGATTATTTGTAAGATTCCTGTCCACTGCAATTCCATACTTCATACAGAAACCACAAGATGGTTAAAAGAAAGTTAAATGTGCAGTTAAATTTTATTTTTAGTATGAAAACATTAACTATAGTATTTTGTGAAATGTTCTGACAAAAATCTAAATGACTCAAGAGTTCTGGCTAAATGTTAAATCTTTAAAGCCTATTGTAATTTTATCTAATTTGTAAACTCCATAAATTCACCTGTTGGTAGCATAATCATGAGTTAATTTCTTAATTTTTAAATTATATGTCTATATATTTAAATTGATCTAAAGAATAGAGTCTATGACAAGAAGGAGTGATATTTTATAGGTTAGAAGGAATCTATATGGATACAAAACTACCAGCCATATGGTCAGAAATTTGAACAAGTCCTCGCTGAAGCTACTGGTTGATTATATGAACTGAGTTTGTCAATCCATTTAAAAACTGACAAGTAAACCTGTATTGCATACAGACATTGAATTTGTCTTACCCAGGATTTCTCTGGAGAAAACTAATGAAACAAGAAACAAAAACAAAATAAATATAAAAAGCAGCTTTAAAAAATATACTTAAAGAATAAGAGTAAAATTATTGAAAATTCTAGACATTGAAATGTGATATACATAATCCTTAAAATTAGAACCAATAATAAGTATATATATATATATATATATATATATATATATATATATATACATAAATATCCATATATACTCAAACACACAAAGCATGTTGTACTAACTTAGGTCACCTGAGTTACAGTAACAGTCATATATACCTTATGTACAGTCATATAACACATCATATGTGTGTTCTGGGTTGCTGAAACTGCAAGTTTAGGGAGAATTGTTCTTCTACACATGACGATTCAGGACCTTCAAACTCCTTTCATTCTATGGTTCTAGCACCCACTAGAGTCACATTATCCAGCCTAAAGAAGAGCAAAGAGAGCATGGAAACATTTTCACATCTCATCCTTTCCTTTCACATTCTACTGACTGGATAGAAGTCACACAGCCACAGCTAACCACAAACCTAGCTGCAATATCAACTAGGAAGAGGAAAACAGATTTGTTCTGCTATACTTACACAATAATCAAAAATTCTAATTGAAATTTCAACCTTACTTACTCTGAAGTAAACTATTTAGTAACCTCTTATAGTTGAATGTGGCAGTAATTAAGTGAAGAATTATTCAGAGCACCTAAAATAGATATTGTAAAGAACATGAATTAAAGTACTTGCACTTTACATGTAACAAAGCCATTAAAATGACCATCCAGATTCCAATTAATTCTTTCTCCTTGTGTTGTCCTGATGTATGTTACTTGGTTTCCTAGTCTATCATAAATTAAAAGAAATAAATGAGAATGAGAAAAAATAGATGTTACCATAGGCAAGTACACTGAAAATAGCCTCCTATGCAAGGAAGACTCTAAGGTAAATAAATATGTAGACAAATCAATTGATTAATCCATCAATCATGACAGCTTGAAGCTATTTAGTATGTGGTCAAACTACTTATGTTTCAAAACATAGCTTCCAAATATAATAGTCCTACCTGAACTGCAGGGGACATGTTCCAAGACCCCCAGTGGATGCCTGCAACTGCAGATAGTACTGAACCCTATATATACTACTTTTTTTTTTCTATTCATAACATACATATGATAAGGTTTAATTTAAAAATTAGGCACAGAAAGAGATTAATAACAACTAACAGTAAAATAGAACAATAGTAAAAATATGCTGTAATAAAAGTTATGTGAATATGGTCTCTGTCTCTCAAAATATCTTATTGTAAAAATGTAATGTCTTTTCCATTTTAACAAAGCATTTATCATCCACCATGTCTGTAACTTTTGAGGTTTGGGGTGCTACAGCAAACCTAGCACAAATTTATTTTTCTTTCTTCACAATTTCATGAATAGACAATATGTTCTTACCGTAGATTTTTGCAATCCCAGCATATAAGCCTTTTCTTTTTCTTCTTGGGTCAAGAACTTTCACCTTTTCACTTAAAGGAAGCACTTTATGGCTTCTCTTTGGCATATCTACATTGCCAGCATCACTACTCTTGAATTTGGGGGCCATTTTAAGTAAAATCATGGTTACTTGAAAACAAGCACTGCAATACCTCCTCAGTGGATCTGATAATCTAGAAGGCTAAGTGACTAATGGGCATGGATATGCTTGACAAAGGGATGATTCATATCCAAGGTGGGAAAGAGCCAGAGGGCGTGAGTTTTTGTCATGCTACTCAGAACAAAGTACAATTTAAAACTTATGAATTGTTTATTTGGGGAATTTTCCATTTAATATTTTTAGATTGTGGTTGACTGAGGGTACCTGAAACTGGGGAAAGTGAAACCACAGGTAAAGGGGACATTACTCTAAACATCCTTTTTAAAGCCTTTCTTGACTCTTTTGCCAGAATTATCACCATCTCCTCTGGGCTTTAAATCTCTCAATATTTTTTACTTACCTCCACTATGGTGTTTATAACATGTTTCCCTTTTCTAAACTGTAAGCTTTTGTAGACAAGGGATTTTTTTTTTTAGTCTCTCCCCATTCTGTGCTTAGCACAATGCTTGCCATAAAAATAGGTGTAATAGAAGAAACAAACCCCATTCCAATAATATCAGGTGAAATCTTGTTTTATAGCGGGAGGAAGTAACAATTCCACAAATTTCACTTTGAATATTTAGCACTATCTTCCATTACATCTAAGAATGGTTAGAGAAAACACATATAATCTAGCAAGGAAGTTTTGGTATGTTCTAGAATTCATACTGAGTTCAAAGATCCTAGGGCAAAATGCCTCAGTGAAATGTCCATTTATGGGACATTACTGCTTAATATTTCGAATGCACATTCATAAATTGAGTGAATCAGCTATGGTCAGATCGCATAATTACCAATTAATCATGATATTTTTGAGACAAGACAATTTCATATTTTTAAATCCATGAAAATACAAACCAAACTTCTATCAGTCAATTGTTTAAAATCTTCTGTATATCTTAAATTTTGCAAAATGAGCAAAATTGTCCTATGTAGGCTACATTTCTTTCTTTAAAAACCATGCTATCATATTTAGAAAGAGTTGTCTATTATGAATATTTCAGTAAAAGATCATCATGATGGTAATTTTTCTATTCAAGAAATATTGTTTCTGTCAAATCTCTATCTTTTTAGAGGATAAACATATTTACTTAATCTTTGGGGCCTGGAAGTCATCATACCTCTTGCAGATGAAAGCATAATCATGTATGCTATTTATAAAACGTTTATGATTATAAAAACCACCTCCCTTGATAGCACAGCTGAACTCTATGTCAATTAGTAGCTAAGTCAAAGATCCCAAAGAATAGAAAATATCATTTGTTTTCCTGAAAATGTCAAAAGTGTGGCAAGGATAGAGACTTCAGTTTTATTAACTTTTAAGGGCAGAAATATGTGGATCTTGGATGACACAAAGCCAGTGGGATTTTTTCCCTTTAAATAAATTAAAACTGCTAAGATATAAACCCCCTGAAAAAATGGGCTTATTATAGAAATAGAAACTGACCCTTAACTATAGTAGCACTACCGGATGCCGTTATAATAAGCTCCCCTAGATGCCATGGTGTAAATGTATTAGCTGTACTAAGAGACCCACTCCTGCTATAATTATGTTAGGAACCAGTAAGACAGCTCAGAAATCAATATGCTAAGACAGATAGAGTAAAGGACCATGGCCAGCCCACTGGGAATAGATTAGTCTGGCAGGTCCCTAGCTGAGCCATGAAGAAGAGGATATCTTTGCTGTTGTAGAAAGCCATTAATTGTAAATTTTCCTGAACAAGGAACTTGAAGGGAAGACTTAGACTGTGTTGTTCATACCACTCAATGAAAACTGCAACTCTTATTGATCAAGAGTTAAGCTTTTTATTCTTATTTCAGAATCCAACAGTGCAAAAATCTAAATGTTCAGAGGGATTTTTGAAGCTTTTCCCACATGCATCTGAAACTCTTCTTTGGTTACTAACTTGTTTTAATATTTTTAAAACTTCTAGACTAGATCAATAAAATCACATTTAGACAATGGCCCTCCACACTGACAAGTTTACTGGTATGACATCAGTTATCTAATCAATTAATATTCACATGTCATATAATTTGATAAGAGAAGAGATACATTCTTTGTATTATTTTCTACAAGTTGGCAATCACCTAACTATTAAATATTACTGAGTATAATACTAATGAGGAAGAAGAGCTGCTGCAGCTTATTTTAACTATATCTAATTGAGTTTTCTTAATACTGTTAGCCTAATTTGAATAATTCATTTAAAAGACAGAAGCAGTGTAATCTAGTAGTTTTGCTAAGAAAGAGAAAGAAAAATAAGAAAAAGAAAGAAAAGAAAGAAAGAAAGAAAGAAAGAAAGAAAGAAAGAAAGAAAGAAAAAGAAAGAAAGGAAAGAAAGAAAGAAAGGCAGAAAGAAACAAAGAAAGGGAGGAAGGAAGAAAGAATGAGAAGAAAACAAAAGGCTGACCTTTTGTGGTTACAGTTTGGCACATCTGCTCATGTCCAATCAAGCTTTCAAACACAGAGTAGTAAACAAAAGCAGCGATCAAGCAAGGACAAAGTCAGAGACATAAGTGGTTTGAATGAGTGTGCAATTTCTGCCCATATGACCATCCTGACACAATTGCTCTAATTTTCTTTCCAGAAATGACTGATAAAAGATTTAGGTAATTGCTATGGAGACAGACTTCCTTCCATCACTAGGTATCTTGAATAATACAGCCTCAGGGTCATAAGATGGAGTGTCAGTTTCTGCAGAGTCCTAAATTAATACTTGTCCCTGCTTTAGCTACACTTCCTGTACATCTAATGAAGTGAATGTAATTTATTTTGACAGTGTATTGAAAATCACTTGATCAAAAGACTATTCTGTAATGAACACAAAAGACAACATAGGCTTGGAAACTATACACTCCAAAATAACATAAATACACATCAATTTCTCAAAGTACATTTTTTTTTCTAAAAACTGTGTATGTAGTCTGAATATATATGAAACAAAATAGTTTCCAAAAGCACAATAATTCATGCAAATGTAAACTTAAAAAGTGAAATTTTGCTCTGATGCCTGAGATTGACCTATCTTCATTCAGAGCATGACCTTGTCCTCTCTAATCAAACTTAATTTATCTGCCTGATCTTTGCATTTCTAACTATTAAGTAATGCACAGAAAGAAGATCAGAGAGCCGTGAACAAGCTAGTGTTCAGGAGGAAATTCTGAAAATATTGTAGATCAACACTGTCAGAAATTTTATCTTCATACATAAAAAGTCAATTTACAAGGGAATCTAAAGCACCTCCACTAAAACTTCATAATATAAGACAGATTACAGTTCTGAGGTCTCCTGATGTTATGACATTTTTCAATAGTTAATGAAATCAGCTGTGTGCTCATGAAAACTTCCTATATTGACATCATAAATGATCTGCAGGTTATGTAATTTGTCCAAAGATACACATGCAAGACTCATATACAAGATAGTTTCTTTTCCAATATGAAAAACTTTCTTAGGTCTTGTAATGGGGTTTTTATTTTTTCCATTAGTGGAAAACAATATCTAAGATTTGAAAATATTCAAACACTTGAAATACACTTATATTTGATTGTACCAGAAACAACTGCATTATTTTTTTCCTTCAGAAAACAAGCAGAACATCTTGGAAGCTGACAGAGGTAGTATAATTGAAATATTTAGTTTGCACTAAAAAAAAGTACACTTTGTACCATCTTGGCAAGTGGGCCAAAGCAAGGCAAGTGTCTGTACAGTGGCACTGTGAAAGTACAATGTGGTGTTTAAATACAGCCAGGCAGAAGCCAGTGGATAATGCTCAGTAATGGGTTAATCAATACTTATTATGGTTTTATTGGTTCACTAAAGAGAGAACAGAATCTAGTGAGCACAGAGTCGAAAAAAATCACTGCATCTGATCTAGATAGCATCTACTCTCCCTAAGGGATTTCCCTATTCAAGAATCCAATTTACCATGCCTGATTGACAAGGATTGGATCCTAGGGAATCACATAACTCTTTTTAGGACCCAATAAAATCCTAATGGATTTGTCTGACTGGCCAGGAGACTTCTAGTTTTACTAAACTGAGGTGGTTTGCTGCAATTAGCCTTTATTCCCCTTGCAGTTGAAAAACTAGGCTATTAGGGAGTCATCCCCCCCTCTATAAATGCTGGAGTCATGCTGGGATGTACCTGATGGAAGGAGGTACAGTGCTGTATAAAAGAAAGCCCTTATGATAAATTGTAAACATTTGAAAGCTTCTGAAAAATGGTCATCAAAATAGGATTCAAATGAAAAAGGGGGAAGTCCAACTAAACTGCACGCTTAAAATCCATTTATTGGTCAGTTAGCCTTTACAATTTATTTCCTGCTCAGGTAACGGTAACAGAAAGAAACCTCTCTGTTCGAAAGCAGCTTTGAAATATGTGCCATTTGCTATCTGAGCTTCCCCTTTAATATCTGAAGTTTGAAAAAAAAATCATTCGTCCACAACAAAAATCATGTAGATAGTTGTCTCGGGACCAGCTCTTTTTTTCCTAGAGATAATGTTTATACTAAGCAGTTAACTCGTTCAAGCACACTGGTTTTTGATCATGGCATATTATTTTGGTGGCGCTTAAGTCAGAAGACAGTGAGAGTGTGATGATGATTTGAAGTCAGGAATGGATCATAGCTGAAAAAGGACTTTTAAATAATGCAAATCATATTTTGAAACAAATATCCCTTTAACATAAAAATCACTGGTGCAACCCATTTCCCTCTAGAATCATGTCTGCTCTTTCAAAAGGCACAAATGACACTTTAAATATGTTTAAAATGAATGGATTTCATATTCAGAAATACATTTACTAATGAAGTGTCTTTGAATAGACATCATGATTTACTCTTTTCCTCAGACTTGGAGAGAACTTAGAGATATACAGAGAGCTCATATAAGTTCCCATTACCAGCATCCTGACTATAGTTTCCAAAATCTCCAGCTAAAATGCTATGTTAATTGAGTGCAAAAATCCATTTCCAATAAGAGAGGTATGACTATCTATGATAATAGATGTTTAAACATACGAATTGGGTGCATAAACTTATGTTTAAATGATTCATATGAAATTATTTAAATAATTTTAAATATCTTAAAAAAGATATTGTCACGTTTAACTATATATACAATTTTTAATCATGACATTCTAGCTCAGTGATTGTTAAGAAGGCACAAAGTGCTGTGTATAATTATAGAGAAAAGCTGAGAAAAAAAGTCAAAAAGAAAATGAAAGAGAGGGAGGGAGGGAAGTAGAAGAACAAGGAGGTAATTGAATAGAAGGATATTGATAAAATTGTAACATGATAATTTCTTTTTTTTTTTAATTGGGGTATAGTTGCTTTACAATGTTGTATTAGTTTCTGCTGTTCAATGAAGTGAATCAGCTATATGTATATATATATATATCCCCTCCTTCTTGGACCTCCCTCCCACCCCCCCTCCCACCCCTCTAGGTCACCACAGAGCACCGAGCTGAGCTCCCTGTGCTATACAGCATGTTCCCACCAGCTATCCATTTTACACATGGCAGTGCACATATGGGAATCCCAATCTCCCAATTCATCCCCCCCGCCCCTGTGTCCACATGTCCATTCCCTACATCTGCATCTCTATTCCTACCCTGCAAATAGTTCTATCTGTACCATATTTCTAGATTCCACATATATGCATTAATATACGATATTCGTTTTTCTCTTTCTGACTTACTTCACTCCTGTGTGACAGACTCTAGGTCCATCCACATCTCCACAAATGACCCAGTTTCATTCCTTTTTATGGTTGAGTAATATTCCATTTTATATATTGCCACATCTTCTTTATCCATTCATCTGTTGATGGACATTTATGTTGCTTATGTGTCCTGGCTATTGTAAATAGTGCTGTAATGAACATTGGGGTGCAAGAACATGATTATTTCTTTGAGTAAAATTATAAGTAATTCTAATTTATTTGTTTTACTTTAGTTTTTAAATGAAAACACTTGTACTGTGGAATAAGAAAAACGTAAATTTTATTAAAAATTGAAAAGTGTTATGTGGTGAAGTCTGATAATGCAGACATTGTACTTGTAAACATTATAATTCTAAGGAAGTCTAGATAGCCTCAAAAGTGATGGAATGATATTACAGAAGATGAGTAAAATTGGTCTTTCTGCCCTTACCAGACTAGATTTATGTAGGGTTCACGATTATTTTATAAGTATCTTATTAAAGTTTGTAGGGTAAGTTCCATATAATTTTGACACTCTAATAGTGAAATATCTTATCTAAAGAGCTCATATATTTACTTCAACTTAGCACACATGGAATGTTTCCAGGGACCAAGAATAAATTTAAAGATGTCATTAGAAGTTACTGGGTTAGTTTTAATCAGAATGTAGAAGAAATATTATTGAAATACTATCAGAGAATGAAGATAATTATTTGGTGGATGGTTAAAATGTCCTTCATTAGGATTTTTTAACATTTGTTTATAATTATGGTTCTTTTTTTTTCTCTAGGACTTTAAATGATTTATTGCTGTTGGTTAAGAGTTTAGTAAGGATTTTCTTATCTTAGATAATATTGCATGTTCATATATGATTTGCTAATTAATATTTAAGTTTTTATTGGCTGCTAATTTTATTTCATTTATAGTACAACTAGCCACACATTACTATAATGTAATTTTCACTTTTAATATAAAATTTTAATTTTAAAAGGCTAGAGATTTTTATTCAAAATCATCAATATAGCTGGTTAGAGAAAAAGAAAAAAGTTTCCTATATAAAATGATAGTCTGAACCATGAATTTGCTTATCTTATCTCATGAAACTCAACTGTAATGTCAGCAAAGAAATGGCCAAGTGTACAAACTCATAAAAGCAAACAAGAATTAGAAATAAGTGAGAAAATAAAAAATTGAACAAAATTCTGAAACACAGAAAATAAATGAAGCCATATCTATGCATAAATGAAGTCTAGTTGAAGCAAATTGCATTTTCCAAAAGTAATCACAGCAATATTTCCAATTCCACATGCCATTTCAGAACTTTGCTATTCCCCCCATAAAATGGTGGAGTCTATTTCCCCTGCTTTGAAATTGTGTGGACCTATTTTACTGTATGGATATAGAATACGGCAGATATCACATTTTGTAACCTCTGAGCCTAGGTCATAAAAGATGATATGGCTTCTGTCTGGCTCTCTCCTTGGGATGATTGCCCATGGAATATAACCCCCATATTGTGAGAAGGCTTAAGTCAAATGGAGAGGCCATGTGTAGGTGTTCCAGTCACCACACCCAGCTAAGGTCTCAGCTGACAGCCAGCATGGACTGGCACATATATGAATGTGCAAGTCTTCAGGATATAATAATCCGTAACCTTTGCCCAGATTGATACCAAATGAAGCAGAGATGAGCTATTTATTTTAAGCCTTCAACAGATTGGAAAATCATGATCAAAATTAATGTTACCTTTGTTTTAAGTCACCAAGTTTTGGAGTAGTTTTCAGGTAGCAATAGATAACCACAATCAATTTTGTTAATTAGAAGTAGGGTGCTATCGTAACAAAATATAAAACATGTTGCTTGGGGGCCAGGTAGCAGGTGGAAGCTGGAAAGACTTTGAGGAAGGTTTTAGGGAAAGATTAAAGAGCCTTGAAGAGACCTTATTAATAGACCTTTGAAGGCACTCAAGGAGACTGTTAGTGATGGCTTAAAGGATAACAGGAAGATACAATTGGAAGCTGGAGGAAGGGGGACCCTTGTTACATAATGGCAAAAAGTATAACCACACTTTGCCTTTGACCATGCAGAAGATAGAAAATATACCTAATGAACTGGATGACCTAGTTAAAAAGATTTCTAGGCAGACTACTGAAATTTCCACCTGATTCCATCTCACTGATTTTGATAAAATGGTGGAGAAAAGAAATAAGTTTAAAAATTATTGTTTACTTTTCAAGTGAAATTTAAAGGATATATAAACTGTCAGGTCTTGTGAAGTTCAAAAACAAACAAAAAAAGACATTTTTTACTACTGACTTCTCCAAGATTCTCAAATGAGAATGGACTTTAGAGCAAATATCAAATCCAAGGTGGGAATATGACATCATTCTTAATACCTCTGAAGATTTAAGGATTGCCTCAGAAGTTCACTCAGTCATGTCAAGTCCTCTAATAATCTTAAGGGTACAGTTCATAGACCTTCTCCATGAAACAACAGGGCTAAAATTCTTAAGAGCTCTGTATATCAGAAGTCTTACAAGAAACCAAAGATGGAGGAAGACTTATCTAAAAAGATTGTTGGGTGTGGCTTTGGCTAGATGAACAACAGTAAGAGTCATTTTAAAAACCACTGAATTTTTAAGGAAATTTTGTGGTTGTAAACACTGCTGTCTTGGGCTAAAATGGACAGTGACAGTTCAAATAAAATTGAAAAATGATCTTTACATTCCTGAACCACTATGATATAAAGCAAGCTGATAAAACTACTCAGGGGCAAACTATATGGAAAAGAAAGGATGGCTCAGTAAGTAAAACCAAGAGCCTAAAGGTCACAAGAACCTATGGAGAATCATTCCTAGGCAGTAGTACTAAGCCTTAATAAATGAATTGAAATATGTGCCTGGATAGATTTCAGAATTACTATGGAACAGTAAATACAGTGTGCCTTTACTCCCCGCCCCTCCCGCCTTTCTAGGTGCTATACAGAACAAATTGCAAGCCATGTGAGGGAAGACATCTTGGAAGTGGATCCTCAGCCCCAGCTGAACCACTTCAGCTGATGCTGTGTAAATCAGAAATAAGCCAATGGATACCAAAATCCACAGATACTCAAGTCCATGATGTGAAATGGTGTAGTATTTACATATAACCTATACAATCCTACTTATAATACCTAATGTAATGTAAGTGCTATGTAAACAGCTTTAAATACAATGTAAATGCTATGTACATAGTTGCTGGCATCCAGTAAATTCAAGTTTTGCTTTTTGGAACTTTCTGGAATATTTTTACAGAATATTTTCTATCCACAGTTGGTTGAATCCATGAATACAAAACCCAACAATATGAAAGACTGTCTGTATACTCTCTTTAGGGGAATGTAAATAATCTTGGTGAAAAAATATTCTTTTTCCATAATTTATTAGGTAAGGGAGGGGTGAATTAGTTCAGGTGGAAAACCATGTACATTTTGGTGGCACATACTTATCTGAATGTGTTCTCTTAACAGAAACTAATTCAAATAATAACACATTATACACAATTAATTAATTTTCCATTTTACCACATTAAAGATGTACTTCTTTTTCTTTGTTTCTTTGTTTTTGTCAGTATAATGAGGCTATGGGCTTTTCAAAACTATCCTGTCTCTTTCATGGTCTTTTCCTTACAGATCACAGTACTCTGCTATAAAAAAATAAATAATTGATGAGGGATAAAGTGAGGATGATGATTAGAATTGGAGAGGGGGTGGAATTCCCTCAGACTGAAGTCTCTTGCCTACTTGTCATGCTTTTGATCGCTCAGAAAATGACACTAAGCACAGCATCCCTATCAATGTTGCAGAAAGATAGCTCATTTCTGAGCTTTACTTTTGGTTCACCAAAGCACAATTGCCTCAAATACATCTAATTACAGCAGTAATTAAAGTTCTTACCTTACCTGTGTAGTCAAGGACACAGAACTTCTAATGGGAACAAATCTAGATATAAAGGCTTGCTGTCAATTAGCCCTGATGGTTTGAAAATATAATGAAGGAGAATGAGGGTTGAGTTACAGCTCTGTACAATAACAAATATAGTAATTCAGCACCTCTCTCTTTTCCTGAACCCTACCCAAGAGTTTGGGAGAAGAAAGACAAGAAGATTATCTGGGTAATACAATCTTACAACTATCAGTGGATATGCTCCGTCAACTTTGTGCTAGTGCTTACCTCTAACAAAAGATGGGACTGCCCTTCAATCTGGGAACAACACAACTGTTCAGTTTCTTGTCACAGATTCTGTCAATAGAATGCAGGCCAAAAAAAGGAGAAAAGAAATGTAACTCTCTTATGATCACAGTTTCATGCTCAGTCCTCTCCCAGCAAAATGGTCTTTCCTCCTGATTCTTTCACAGGCTGAAAATATTTTGAGAATACCTCTTCGGGTTTTTTTTTAAATCACTGTTCTCCTCTTCTAAGGAAATAACTATAGTAAGTTGTTAGATAGCTAAATTTATGCACTGGGAATTAAGTATTCTTGAAAACGAAAAAGTCTTAGAAAATTTTTCACCCTCAGAATATCTTGAGAGGATTGTGTATTGATCTAAAAAACACAGATATGATATGTATTTTTTGGAATGTTGTTGCTTCTATAGCCTCTCAAACTTTCTGCTTGATGCCGAAGGTAATCTACATACCTGTCTTCTCTCCTAGATTGTAAAGTCATAGAGACTGTATTATAGACAAATTCCAGAGCCTTTGTGGCTAGTAAAATGTAGATACTCAATCTGTGTCCTGATCTGAACTGAACTTGAACTTTGTGTTAATTATGTTAAACCCTCATTCTATTGATTATAATGAATGCTAAACATTCCACTGGGAAAAGCCATTTCCGTGTTTGTGTGTGTGTGTGTGTGTGTGTGTGTGTGTGTGTGTGTTGTTCTTTTTCTCACTTTTCTCATAGACAGAAAAATGCAGTAGTATACTATGATGGTTAGTTTTATGCATCAACTTGGCTAGGCTAGAGTACCCAGTTTTCTAATCAAACACTAAGCTAGGTGTTTCTCTGAAGGTATTTTGTAGATATGGTTGAGATTTGCAATCAATTGACTTTAACTAAAGGAGATTGCCCTTGATAAACTAGGCAGGACCTCATCTAAGCAATTAAAAGACTTAAGAGTAAAAAATAGGATTCCCAGAGAAGAAATTCTGCTTCATGACTGCAACATTAAATCCTGCCTTAGTTTCCAGCCTTCTGGGATGTTCTACATATTTCAGTCTTGTCAGTCCCCATGATCTCCCCCTTAAAATAAATCTACTTTTGTGTGTGTATGTGTGTGTGTATATATTTCTGGACAACCCTGTAAGATATATATCCCTGACTGATACAAATGTTTAGGACACATGGAGCTTTATAATTTCAGGGGATACCATGGGATTTGCTGTCTCCATGGTTGCCTTTTCTTGTTTTATGTTTTAATACTACATCTTCGAGGTCACTAATCGAAATGCAAGCATGTACTTTAAAAAGATTACTTAAGTATTTTAAAAGAGCAACATGAAAACCCCATAAATTATACATTTTACTATATAAATTAGAAGAATGATTTCAATTTTTTTCATGATACTGTTAAACATTAATTGGGTTTGCTTAGACCATGCTTTCTAACACAGTTATCTTTGATTTGTTACAACTTAACCCAGGGGTTGCTAAGAGTTTGAAAGAGTATGAAAGATGTTTCTTTTGTATCCTAAGAGAAAGGATTTTTTCCCAAATTAATATGGGAAAATAAAATGGAACAAGTCTAAGTACATAGATCTTCCAGTTACGATTGTCAACTTACATAAAAGAATCTTAGGACTGTAAATAACATATCAATAGATCATCTAATTTGAAAAAAGGAATTCTATTTCATCTTCTATGCCAGCTTTAATGGATTGAGAGAAAAATGGTGGATCCCTGTGTTGAGAATTCTGAAGCTTAATCCAGCATTAGTTGGAAGTGATTAATATATCTGGTATAGACATGGGTAGGAAGATCGGGTAATAGTACCCGATTAAGATATTTGTTAGAACTGATCAAATCTGTCCTAATCTAATCATCAAAATAATTTAATACTTTTCCTTAATATCTAAATATGTTATATTCTTATCCAAATTGAAACATTCAAAATGAACAGATATTGTAACTTATTCAGAAAATCAATTCTAGTATCTTGCTACTCTTTTACATTAAAAATAGGAAGAAGAGTATTTTATAAATTCTAAGGCCATAGAATTAGTCCTTTTATTATTAACCTAGCTTTAAATGCCTTTATGTAATTAAAACAGTTTGGGATAAATGCCTATTCACCGTCACTGTAGTTTTTGGTATTGAAACTCATTAAGCTAACACAAAAATAGTAGTATATAAAATGATATTAGAAAGATACAGATTGTAAGACTATGTAAAATACATATGTAAACATAGAGAGTGTATGTATATGTATACATATATATATTTGGTAGACTAAAATTATTTGAAAACAATAGTAGCTAAACTGGAGATTCTAAAGAGATGGAGCTTCCCAGGTAACACCTTTGATGACCCTATGGAACAGTACACCTTCAGCAGGATATAAAATATAATGTTGTCATTGTTATTATTTTAATTTATGTTGATTCATTTTCATAAAACATAGACAAGAAGTAAAATGGGTGAGGAACATTACAAATTTTCCTAAAAATGCCCCTTTTATCAGGTCAGTTCTACTAGTATACAAGTCTGCTGGTTTCCTATTATACAATGACTTAATTTCAAACCCTTCTGAAACTCTTTTGAGCTTTCAATAGTATGCCCAACTCATGGTAATATTCTTCCTTCTTAAATAGGATTATCTCCCTCCTGTTTCTTGATTTTTTTTTATTACCTTTCTTCTACTTATAAAGTCTTTATTCTCTTCTCTCCCGCCACCATATCTCTGCATATCATCTTTGTTCTTCAAGGCTCAGACCTAAATCTCACCAAACACAGAGCACACAGTCAGTAAATAATAGTTGATTGATTGCATATTTGAAAGAATAAAACTATAAAACAAAATGATCCCAGGCTATAAACTATAGGCAAGTAAGTGATGGATGACAGGGTATATATTGCATGTGAGTCAATCATAAAATACGACATAAAACCTATGTTAGGTACATTTTGCCATATGTTGATACTATTTCATATCTCATAAAATAATATTAAAATCAATAATGGTCTAATAATTTTAAAAATAAAGAAAGTTGCAATATTATAATGAGTGGTAATAGAGAATGTCTCTATTTAGCCAAGTATTCTCATTCTTTGTGGTTTATTTCTCTAAACAATAAATCATTCATCTTTTTTCTCCATCTATTCAAATCTTATACTCTATAAGGTCCAGCTTGAATCTTACCTCTCTGAAGCTTTCAAAAAAATAATTACACTGAATGTTAATCTCTACCTTATGTTTTAAACTTCTTTTTTAAATTTAATGCACACTATTTTGTGTTTATACATTGCCTCATAATTCTTTCATAATTTTATCTATTATTTCCTACCAACTAAAAATAGTGTCCTCCATCATCATGCTATTTATTTTTTTCTACAAAAAATATAGTAAATATTCAATAAATTGTGCTTGAATTAAAATGGAGAAGACTTTAACCAAGAAAAGCTGCTACGTCCTAATTTTTGGAAAATTACATACCCTAAACTGTGTTTGGTGACTGTGCATAGTTACATAAAGTTTGCACATGGAGTGAGTGTAATTTTTGCAATAATAATTGAGCAAAATGGTTTCAATATTATGAACAAAAAAATCACATGGTTAGTCAATTTGAAAATGTTAACTAGAATCAGATATTCTTAGTTTCCTAGAGAAACCTGAGAGAGGTGTTAAAATAAAATACATATGAAGTGTAGATATCTTTAATAGAAAATATATAAAAAATTAAGGAATCAGTCATTTTATCAAGGAACATCTGACATAGAGGTTTGTAAACCTCAGTGGACACTTGGATTGTTTCCCTATCTTGGCTATTATAAATAATGCTGCAAAGAACATGGAAGTGCATATAACTTTTTGAGTTAGTGTTTTCATTTTTTTCTATAAATACCTGGAAGTGGAATTGTTTGATTATATGGTATTACTTCAGTTACTGTATTATTCAGCTTTAATTGGTTCTTTTTTATATTTTCTAATTCTTTGCGCAAGTTCTCACTTTTCTCCTCCATTCTTCTCCAGAGTTTGGTGAGCATTTTTATGACCATTGTTTTGAACTATTTATTAGGTAAACTACTTATCTCCAATTCATTAGGGTGCCCCCCTCCCCAGGTTTTATCTTTTTCTTTTATTTGTAACAGATTACTCTGTCTTCTCCTTTTGATGGCCTTTCTATGTTTGTTTCTGTAAATTAAGTGAGACAGTTACCTCTTCTGGCCTTAAAGGTATATCCTTACGTAGGAGTGTCCCTATCCAAACTGCATGTACCCAGTGACTTTGGTGGGGGGATAAAGTTGAAATGTATACAAGCCTGGGCTTTTCTTGGGACATGCCAGAGCCACTGCCTTGGCAGTAAGGCTGGAGCCAGAAGCGATACAGGCTGGGGTTTTCCAGGGGCATTCCAGGGACCACTGCCTTGGAGAGAGGATTGGAGCTGAAGCCTTGTGTGAGCCGGGGCTTCTCCTAGGTTGTGCTGAGGGCCATCAGTTTGGCTGGGGAGACTGGAGCCAAATAGCATTATCTTCTCAAGCATTGCTTCTACCCAATTTCTTTTCCCCTCTCTTTCTACAACTCCTATTTCATGTATGTAAAACCTTTTCAGTGTATCATTTCTCTCTCTCTCACAGTCTTTTTTGATGCATTTTTCATCCTTCTGTTTTTTCATGCCTCTTCTGGATACTTTTTTCTGTCCTGTATTCTATGCAAGTAATTCTCTGTATCTGTGTCAAATCTAATGTTGAACACACTCAGAGTTTTAAATTCATTTACTGAATTTTTTATTTCTCTGTCAAAATTTTCAATCTTTTTGGAAATCCTTAAGCATAGCCATTTAAATTCTGTGTCTCATAACTCTATTTTCTGGATTAACTGAAACAATGTTTCTACTTTCATCATTTTTCTACATTCTAAAATATGTAATCTTATTATACATCTTGTTACTTTGACAAAGTGCCAGGCTTTATAGTATTTAGAAATAATTTGAGTTCTAGAGTGAGTATACCTTCCTTCAGAGAGAATATACTTTTGTTTTTGCAGATGGCTAGAGGCATGTGCAATTTCAGATCACATAATCCACTTCTGAGGGGATGAGTTGAAACTGTGCTTCAGTCCCTGCAATGACTAAACAATTTCTGCTATTTTCTTACTCTTAGCATGCAAAATTTTAGGACTTATCATAAAGTCTGAGAGCCCTTGATCCCAGTTTTGTCCTCAGGCTCTATAAGGCTTTCAAAACCTTGTTTAGCCCCTCAAAACTTCAGCTACCTCTACGGTAGTCAACAAAATCCCCTAAGTAAAAAATCTCAAGTGAGAGCAACCTAAAATTCTGGGCTCACCGTTGAAGGTTCCTTTCCTCTCTAACTCTCCTAAGTCTGGACACCACAATTCCTTATTAGCTTTTTAACTTTCCATTGTCTTTAGATTCATTTTTCTAGCTTTTCTTTTCAGTGTGAGAGGTTTTTTTTCTTAGTTTATTATTGCGGAAGTGGCACCTTTCAAAGGGCATTTTTAAGTAGGTAAATCACCAAATAAATAGAACAATAAATGACAAATCAAGTCAATAAAAATATAAACGAAAAATGTGAGTCATAATGATTGCAAACCCACCACTCATAAAGCGTGTAATAATTCTTAGCTGTTCAGTAAATCACTGCTGTTATTTAAAGAGGATTTTCCTAGAAAAAAATTAAGATGGGTAATTAGAGATTCTCCTAATATAATTTAAGCTGTAGTTTGTTGAAGGACCAATTGTAAACAATACTACTGAAAGAGAAATTTTCAGCTCCTTTCATCCAAGAAGATTTTATAGTTACCCAGATTCAAATTTTCTTTTGAGATAAGCAACTGAATATTAAATTAACTGATGGTGAACATATTAGCATTATAAGTCAAACTGAAAGAATAATCAAAGGGATAACTGAAATTGGAAGGAATCTCTCTAAGAAACTTGAAAGACCTCCAGGATAAAATTATAGAAATGACTAAAATAAGTTACATGCTAATATAAGTGGCCATTCTTTCAAAGTATTGACTGACTAACTCTCTGTAGATAAGAGGTTTAAAAGATGACCTCTAGACCAAATCATTTTACTAATTACTACAAAAAAATAAAATTGAGAATAGAAAAACAATAGAGAAAATTAATCAAACCAAAATCTGGTTCATTGTAAATTTCTAGCCAGACCAACAAAGACAAAAACAGGGAAAACACATATCATATCATAGGGAATGAAGGGGACATTGATATAGACCCTATGGACATTGAAGGGGTAATCAAAGACTACTATGAACGATGAATGCCTATGAATTCAACAGCTTAGATGAAATGAACTGGCACTGCTTGAAAAACACAAATTGTGCTGTATCTATTAAAGAAAATAAATTGACAATTGAAAATTTTCTAGCACCCAGCCAGATAAAGAAAATTCCAGGTAAGATGACTTCATCTTTCAAGTACAATAATGCATGAAGAGAAATAAAAGGCATTTGGATTTAAAATGATGAAATATAACTGTCTGTATTGTTAGACAACTTGACTCTCTACATAGAAAATCCCCAAAGGATCCACTAAAAAGCTAATGGCACTAATAAAGGAAGTTTAATAAGGTCAGAGCATACAGGGTCAACATTCAAAAGAAGATACTTATTTTTTCCTCAAGATAGATATTTATGTATTTTCTAATTAATATTATATGGAAAGAAAATTTAGTTGCCCTTCAAAATATTGTATTCCTCTCCTAAGCTTCCAAGTAAATGTCATCATAATATGAACCAGTTCTACCTTCAAAACAGTCTATCCTTTTTTCTCAATTTTCACTGTCAACCACCCCACACTAAGTCATGCAATCTTCAAAATGTCCTTTATAGACTCTTGGAGGGCTTCAAGAGATACTTTCAGGGGTCTGCAATGTCAAAGTATTTTACTAATATTACTAAGATGTTATTTGCCATTTTTTGTGCACATTTTCACTGATGTAGCAAAATAATGGTGAGTAAAACTCAAAACCTGATTTCCCAATTTCTAAAGATTTTTGTAGTAAGAGGTGATGATATTAATGAATATCATACAAAAATTGTGTCAACATTTGAGGTATGTGTAAAACTCAGTGAACTATTATTTTCCAAATGACCGATGCATAATAGCATAATATAATGCAAGGGTAGGATCCATCAAAGCACAAAATAGAACAGTGGATTTTAGTGAAATAGAGTAAGAAAAACTCCTTGGTATAGTTTCAGATTCCACACTGCAACTAAACTTTCAGGAATTACAACTTGGTCTTGATGTTTTACCAAAGAAAAATATCCACAATTATCTGAAAAACTATTAAAATGTTCCTCCCTTTCCAGCTATTTTTTATGAAAAATGTCAATAAAGATAGTATATGACAACAGATTACATGTAGAAATAGATATGATAATTCTTTTATGGAAGATATGCAAAAAATGTAAATAATGCCAATCTTCTCAGCAATTTTCTTTTGGAAAACATAGATTTTTGAAGTAAGAATATTTAATTATGGTAGTATATTATGGGCTTATTATTGTGATTCCTGAAATGAATTAGTAAATACATATTTATAAAATTCAAAGTTCTAATTTATAATGTGGTAAATATATACAGATATAATCCACTTACTCAAATTTTTTGGAGTACTCAATTTTTTAGAGTATTAAGAGTCTCTAAATCCAAAGAATTTGAAGGCTTATCTCATAGTGAAATCTATCACCTCATGTATTTGATTACACTGAGTAATCATCTTCCATAATCTTATTCCGATGGGCAAAATATTTAAAAATACATATACTAGTTCCCAAAATGTTCAAGTAGTTTTTCTGCTGGTTTTAACTCCTAAATTTAGAGAAAGAAAGTTGTATCAAAAAATGTTCTTTTTAAAAGAAAGTCATGATATTTATTGCTGGTCCTTAGGAATAGTAGGTGTTATTTTACCAATTTTATAAAATGTGATCAAAACCATTTGCCTTCTTTTAAAGGAATAGGATAAGGCAGTAAGGATTGAAACACAGATACACACACACACACACACACACACACACACACACCAATTTACCCTCTTCTCTTGTACCATCTTTCCCTGTATGATCTTGTTTAATATCATAATGAGAATGAGAGAAAAAATATATAAAAGTTTACATATTTGCAATACAGATCATTGGGGTTTTTTCCTAGTCATATGCGTTGTAAGTCTATTTCAGTACCCTCCTTAAAATTGAAGGGTCAGTTTTGGACCATTCCAGACTCAGTTGAATTCTGCTTCCTTCCCTGATTATTCATAAGACTGCATGATCTGGCTTCTGCATATCTTTCCAGACTTTCTCTCTATACTTTCCATTATTTATTAGATTTTGGCTTCCCTTTTTATCTCCTACTCATGGACTGAACTCTTTCTGTTAATCACACGGGACAAGCTGTTTATTACCTGAAAATGTTTGACCTTTCTATTTCTTGTGCATGGTACAGCTTCCCCCAGCTCTGCAGACTGCTTTCTTCTTCTCATTTTTCATTTCTAAAGTAATAAATTATCTCTTAAATGACACCATCCTTGACAATTTTGTCTATTAGGGTGAAAACCTTCTCCCCTGAACCCATCAGTATGTATCACATCACTCTACTCTTTTTTTTTTTTATTCGACTTTGAAATGTTCTGGTTTGTTTTTTCACTGGCTTATTGTCTTGCTCCTATACCACAATGTATAGTCTCATGAAGGAGGGGTTTTGCAAATCTTTCTTGTTAAATATATCTCATTAAACAGTTATGAAATAACTTAATTGGTAAATTAATGAATTAATATTGAATTTGAAAACAGTGTATTTAAGTTATGAAAGCATATCTTCCTTTAATTAGAGTTCCCTTGCACAAGTCACTTAAGCCTCCAGGTTTTCAACTATAACATGTAAATAAAATAATTTTTTTCAAATTTTCATGAACATTTAACTAGATAATTGCATATTTTAAAGCATTTACCAAGACAAATTATTATTCACATTAGATGAGTTATGACACCAAATAATCATATACTATAATTCTGACTGCACACAACCTGAGGAATATATCTAAGGCTAATAATAAAAATTCATAATAAATTAGAAAGTCATGACTTCTCCATGAGCATAACAATAATATGTGGCTATAGAAGAACTCATTAACATTAATATAAAAGGAGTTATTTAAACAGTGGTTTTCCAGTAGTCACTGGTACACATCTTTCCTCATTTTGCCTTTTGAAAGGCAACTGTTCCATACTTCAGTCTTCTTTTTGAAACTAAAATATACATTTTTTATCTACTCACGGCTCACAACCAACAAGAAGATAATAATTACTGTATATACAGAGAAAAGAAGTCTTGAGAAATATTAAGAGGTCCGCTATCCACTGCAAGCATATCTGCAGTTCTTTTAAGGTTTCAACTGAAAGAAAAAAAGAGCCTCAAAAACTCTTTGTTCATTGACTTAACGTTCTGTAATGAGAAAACACAACATGAATCAGGTTAGAATGATTAATTTAGACTCTCACCAAGAAAGTCCCAATACTACATTCCTTTCCTATTCAGGAAAACAATTTGAAATTCTTATTTCAATGCTCTAAAGAGAAGGGAGAAAGACTTGCAAGATTACAAAAATTGGAAGAGAGCTTAACAATCATTCAGTGAGATAGATTCCTGCCTGGGATTCCATGGTCTCTAAAAGATCTCTAGCTCATCTTTGAAATACTTTAATATAACAAATACCCAAAGAGAAACAGACATTTACCCAAAGTAAGCAACTAAAGTATTGATTCTTTCTTTTGGTTATAGCTATATCAACTGAGTCTGAGTTTTTGTCATGTGGTACTTATTTAAAATATAGAAGTAAATAAATTATGCTTTAATAATGTATTATGCTTTAAGAGATGGTGGCTAAAGAATTTTTCAAAACTTCAAGTTTGTAATAAGGGCAGCTTAACAAATTGTTCTAGGAAATCAGCTGGAGACAAATTATCTAATACAATTTTCTCTTTTTGTAAATAAAGTATCAAAAACCCAAAGTGCCTATAAGTGGCCCAAGGTTATTCAGTTTCTTATTTCCATGTATATAAATGCAAATGCTATTATGTGAATCTAGTGCAGATTTGTGTCCATTAAAGTGAAGCATCACCCATATTACTATACTTGATTTGAAAAAGATGAAGATCAAATCACATTTCTTCCTAGCCACCCTTAGCTGGAAAACCCAAATGGCTACTTAGTATTTTGCATTATATGGGAGAGGATTCCATTTTCCAAAAGACAAATCAGAGTAAATAGCTGACAGAAATAAAGACAAGTCCATGATATTCATGAAGTCAGTGTTTGAAATCAAGATGTGTGATGCAAAATGTTAAAGTTTATCCCTTATAGAAAGAGCCACATTATTTAATTATTAGAACATGGATTTAATTAATATTTTTATCTTAAAATCACCATTGTCTTTACATCTATGAATCAATCTAAAATGTTTTTAATCTGTCACCTTGAATTACCCTGAACAGTTTCCCTTTATCAGAAAAATTGGGGGTTGGTTGAAAACTGCAGTAAGCATTTTCAAAAATAATTTATAAGTTGGAAGAGCTTAGTCTTGGGAGTCAGATGTGTCTGAATTTGAATCTAAATTCTACCATTAACTACTACTGAGCTCTTTTTCAAATTGTTACCTTCAGTTTCCTCATTTGTAAAATGGGGATAATAGCACCTAATTAATGCGGGTACTGAGAGAATTGCTTATATGTTTTTTAATCAACAAATGGTAAGCATTATGAGAGTCTAAAAAACACCTTCAGTTACTTGTTTTTTAAAGTATTTGTTGAATTAATAGGATAAATAAATGAATGAAAGTAAAGGCATAATAAAATAATCAAATGTAAATTGATTGAGTGCCTTGAATAGAGTGGCAGCTATAATGGTAATTACAATTTATATTAAAAAATACCTAGATATTATTGGCCACTAAGATACTATTTATCTATACTCTCCATAGTGAAATTGAATAGATCAAGAGAAAACATTCATTAGAAACTTTCCTCATAAAATATCTAATTGGGGTTCTAGCAGTTATTTAAAGCTAATCAAAAATTCTCCCTATTACCATCACTTTTAAGACACATATTAACTGATGCACTGGCTAAAATTCTTCAGGATAAAAAGCTCTGATTTGTAGTGTTTTCCCTTTTCTGTGGTATAAATAAACACTTAATTCAATGCTAATTTCTCAACTTCTCCATACCACATATGCAGCCAATTCTATTTTTTAAGTAAAAACAGGAGCTTAGGAGGATGTGCTTAGGATTATTTAGCAAGATGAAATTAGTTTCAAAACATATTATCTGATTTCAAAATATGAAGACTTCTTTTATTTATTAGGAAAAAATAGTCCATAGGCTTACTTCGGACATTTTTGGTATCCTTAAATATAAAAACAGATAGTCATATCAACTTATGGTGATTGATGACAATAGGAACAGACACATTATCCCAACTGTTGAAGTTGGGATATCTTACTAATTCATAATATGGTAATCATTTTGAGAGTGAGTAATATTTGTTGAGCCTTCTGTTATATGCTAAGCATGAAGGTTCAAATATGGAGATTATCAAACATGATCTCATAAGCCATTACTTTCTGATGTCTACTGGTGTTGCAGGCTCTTTCTCTCTATTTTGGTATGATGAAATTGTAAGTCCTTTAAAAATTCTGGATCCTTTACATTAGATATGGTCTAGTTGGTCTTTGTATGTCTTAATATGTGCTTTCCAGTAATTAATAAAATATTCCAGATAAGATTTAACTACAGTAGTTTTAAAAAGACTAAATTACTACCTCCCTTGCTATTGGTGAGGGACTTTCAAAATTTTATCTCTGGAGTCAGATCAGTAAAATAGCAAGATAGAAGTTATAAACTCTCCTTTCTCCACAGAGACACAAAGTTAACAACAACATATGGACCAAAACATTTCTGTAAGAACTTTAGAGATGAGTTAAGGAGTTCCAGCAGATAGACCACTGTAAAACCAAGAGGGATTCCAGCAAAAGGGACAGAAAAGTTCACAGCATTTGGCACACTTATCTATACCCCTCCCCCTACATAACATAGGGCAGAGCACCATGAGGAAACCCCTATACCAGGTCAAGTCAGTCAAAAACATTTATAAGAGAAAATATATGATGAAAAATGGCTAATTCAATAAGAATATATAGCAGTGAGTATTTACACACCAAACTTCAGATCTCCTAAATATATAAAGTGAACTTTGACAGAACTGAAGGGAGAAATAAACAGCAATATGGTAAAGTAGGAAGTTTGAATACTTCACTTTCAATAATGGATAGAACAACCAGACAGATCAATAAGAAAAGAGGACTTAAACAATACTACAGACCAACTGGACCCAAAAGACATATAGAACTTTTCATACAAAAACAACACATATATATATTCTTTGGAGGTGCAAACGGAACATTACTCATGATAGACTGCCTGGTAGGCCACAAAACAAATCTAAAAATTCAAAAACATTGAAATCATACAAAGTATGTTTTCTAGTTACATTGTAATGAAACTAAAATCAAGCATAAGAACAACTGAAAAATAGGAGAGCTTTAAGATGACAGAGGAGTAAGACATGGAGATCACCTTCCTTCTCACAAAGACATCAGAAGTACATCTACATGTGGAACAACTCCTACAGAACACCTACTGAATGCTGGCAGAAGACCTCAGACCTCCCAAAAGGCAAGAAACTCCCCACAAATCTGGGTAGGGTGAAAGAGAAAAAGAAAAATCAGAGACAAAAGAATAGGGATGGGACCTGCACTTCTGGGAGGGAGCTGTGAAGGAGGAAAGTTTCCACACACTAGGAAGCCCCTTCACTGGTGGAGACCGGGGATGAGAGAGGGAAGCTTCGGAGCCACGGAGGAGAGCACAGCAATAGGGGTGTAGAGGGCAAAGCGGAAAGATTCCTGCACAGAGGATCGGTGCCAACCAGCACTCACCAGCCTGAGAGGGTTGTCTGCTCATGCCCTGGGGCAGGTGGGGTCTGGGAGCTGAGGCTTGGGCTTCAGAGTCCAGGTCCCAGGGAGAGAACTGGGGTTGGCTGCGTGAACACAGCCTGAAGGAGCTAGTGTGCCACAGCTAGCCAGGAGGGAGTCTGAGAAAAAGTTTGAACCTGCTTGGGCTTCCCTGGTGGCCCAGTGGTTGAGAATCTGTCTGCTAATGCAGGGGACACGGGTTTGAGTCCTGGTCTGATACGATCCCACATGCTGCAGAGCAACTAGGCCCATAAGCCACAACTACTGAGCCTGCGCATCTGGAGTCTGGGCTCTGCAACAAGAGAGGCCGCAATAGTGAGAGGCCTGCGCACCGTGATGAAGAGTGACCCCTGCTTGCCACAACTAGAGAAAGCCCTCACAGAGAAATGAAGACCCAACACAGCAAAAATTAATTAATTAATTAATTAATTAATTCCTACCCCCAACATCTTCCAAAAAAAAAAAGTTTGGACCTGCTTAAGAGGCAAGAGAAGATTGTTTCATTTCTGGATGTGTGAGGAGAGGGGATTCAGAGCACCACCTAAACGAAATCCAGAGATGGGCATGAGCCATGGCTATCACAGCAGATACCAGAGACAGGAATGAAACACTATGGCTGCTGCTGCAGCCACCAAGAAGCCTGTGTGCAAGCACAAGTCACTATCCACACCTCCCTTCCCAGGAGACTGTACAGCTCGCCACTGCCAGCGTCCTGTGATCCAGGGACAACCTTCCCGGGAGAACACACGGCACACCTCAGGCTGTTGCAATGTCATGGCAGCCTCTGCTGCTGCAAGCTCGCCCTGCATTCCGTACCCCTCCCTCCCATTGGCCTGAGCGAGCCAGAGCCCCTTAATCAGCTTCTCCTTTAAGCCCGTTCTGTCTGAGCAAAGAACAGACACCCTCAGGCGACCTACATGCAGAGGTGGGGCCAAATTAGAAGCTAAACCCCAGGAGCTGTGCGAACAAAGAAGAGAAAGGTAAATTTCATTCAGCAGCCTCAGGAGCAGTGGATTAAATCTACACAATCAACTTGATGTACCTGCATATGTGGAATACATGAAGAGACAATGAATCTTCCCAAAGTTGAGGCAGTGGACTTTGGGAGCAAGTGTAGACTTGGGGTTTGCTTTCTGCATCTAATTTGTTTCTGGTTTTATGTTTATCTTAGTTTAGTATTTAGAATTTATTATCATTGGTAAAATTGTTTATTGAATTGGTTGTTTCCTTCCTTTTTTTATATATACATATATATATGTATATATATATATATATATATATATATATATATATCTCCTTTTTATCTTTTTGTGACTCTGTATGTGTATGCTTCTTTGTGTGATTTTGTCTGTACAGCTTTGCTTTTACCATTTGTCCTAGGGATCTCTCTTTTTTTTTTTTAGTATAGTTTTTAGCACTTCTTATCGTTGGTGGATTTGTTTATGGTTTGGTTGCTCTCTTCTTTCTTTCATTCTTTTTTCTTATTATTACTATTTAACTTTTTTATTTTTAATTTTTTTTTAATTTTTTTTTAATTTTGTATTTTAATAATGTTATTTTATTTACTTTTCTTTCTTTCTTTCTCCCTTTACTTATGAGCGGTCTGGCTGACAGCGTCTTGGTGCTCCAGCCAGGTGTCAGGCCTGTGCCTCTGAGCTGGGAGAGCCGAGTTCAGGACATTGGTCCACCAGAGACCACCTGCCCTCAAGTAATATCAAATGGTGAAGGCTCTCCCAGAGATCTCCATCTCAATGCTAAGACTTAGCTCCACACAGTCACAAGCAAGCTACAGTGCTGGACACCCTATACCAAACAACTAGCAAGACAGGAACACAATCACACCCATTAGTAGAGGGGCTGCCTAAAATCATAATAAGGTTACAGACACCCCAAATCACACCACCAGACATGATCTTGCCCACAAGAAAGACATGATCCAGCCTCACCTGCCAGAACACAGGCACCTGTCTCTCCCCCAGTAAGCCTACACAACCCACTGAACCAACTTTACCTACTGTGGGCAGACACCAAAAACAATGGGAACTACGAACCTGTAGCCAGCAAAAAGGAGATCCCCAAAACAGTAAGGTAAGCAAATGAGAACACAGAGAAACACACAGCAGATGAAGGAGCAAGGTAAAAACCCACCAGAACAAACAAATGAACAGGAAATAGGCAGTCTACCAGAAAAAGAATTGAGAGTAATGTTGGAAAGATGATCCAAAATCTTGGAAATAGAATGGAGAAAATACAAAAAAATTTAAAAGGACCTAGAAGAATTAAAGAGCAAGCAAACAATGATGAACAACACAATAAATGAAATTAAAAATACTCTAGAGGGAATCAATAGCAGAATAACAGGCAGAAACATGGATAAGTGACCTGGAAGATAAAATAGTGGAAATAACTACCGCAAAAGAATAAAGAAAAAAGAATGAAAAGAATTGAAGACAATCTCAGAGACCTCTGGGACAACACTAAATGCACCAACATTCGAATTATAGAGGCTCCAGAAGAAGATGAGAAAAAGAAAGGGACTGAGAAAATATATGAAGAGATTATAGTCGAAAACTTCCCTAATATGTGAAAGGAAATAGTCAATCAAGACCAGGAAGCACAGAGAGTACCATTCACGATAAATTCAAGGAGAAACACGCCAAGACACATGTTAATCAAACTATCAAAAATTAAATACAAACAAAAAATATTAAAAGCAGCAAGGGAAAAGCAACAAATAACATACAAAGGAATCCCCATAAAGTTAACAGCTGATCTTTCTTCAGAACTCTGAAAGCCAAAAGGGAGTGGCAGGGCATATTTTAATTGATGAAGAAGAAAAACCTACAACCAAGATTACTCTACCCAGCAAGTATCTCATTCAGATTCGATGGAGAAACTAAAACCTTTGCAGACAAGCAAAAGCTGAGAGAATTTAGCACCACCAAACTAGCTTTACAACAAATGTTAAAGGAACTTATCTAGGCAGAAACGCAAGAGAGGGAAAAGACCTACAATAACAAACAAAAAACAATTCAGAAAATGGTAATAGGAACATACATATCGATAATTACCTTAAATGTAAATGGATTAAATGCTCCAACCAAAAGAAATAGACTGGCTGAATGGATACAAAAATAAGACCCATATACATGCTGTCTACAAGAGATGCACTTCAGACCTAGGGACACATACAGATTGAAAGTGAGGGCATGGAGAAAGATATTCCATGCAAATGGACATTAAAAGAAAGCTGGAGTAGTAATTCTCATATCAGACAAAATAGACTTTAAAATAAAGACTATTTATGAGAGACAAAGAAAAACACTACATATTAATCAAGGGAACAATCCAAGAAGAAGATATAACAATTGTAAATATTTAAGCACCCAACATAGGAGCACCTCAATACATAAGGCCAAAGCTAAGAGCCATAAAAGGGGAAATCAACAGTAACACAATTATAGTAGGGGACTTTAACACCACACTTTCACCAATGGACAGATTATCCAAAATGAAAATAAACAAGGAAACACTAGCTTTAAATGATACATTAAACAAAATGGACTTAATTTATATTTGTAGGACATTCCATCCAAAAACAACAGAATACACTTTCTTCTCAACTGCTCATGGGACATTCTCCAGGATAGATCATATCTTGGGTCACAAATCAAGCCTTGGTAAATTTAAGAAATTTGAAACTATATCAAGTATTTTCTCTGACCACAAAGCTATGAGACTAGATATCAATTACAGAAAAGAGAATTGTAAAAAATACAAACACATGGAGGCTAAACAATACACTATTAAATGATCAAGAGATCACTGAAGAAATCAGAGAGGAAATAAAAAAATACCTAGAAACAATGACAAAGAAAACGCGATGACCCAGAACCTATGGGATGCAGCAGATACTGTTCTAAGAAGGAAGTTTATAGCAATACAACCTTACCTCAAGAAACATCTCAAATAAACAATCTAACCTTACACTTAAAGCAAATAGAGAAAGAACAACAGAACCCCAAAATTAGCAAAAGGAAAGAAATCATAAAGATCAGATCAGAAATAAATGAAAAACAAATGAAGGAAATAATAGCAAAGATCAATAAAACTAAAAGCTGGTTCTTTGAAAAAATAAACAAAATTGATAAACCATTAGCCAGACTCATCAAGAAAAAAAGGGAGAAGTTTCAAATCAATACAATTAGAAATGAAAAAGGAGAAGTAACAACTGGCACTGCAGAAATGCAAAGGATCATGAGAGATTACTATGAGCAACTATATGCCAATAAAGTGGACAACCTGGAAAGATGGACACATTCTTAGAAAACCACAACCTGCCAAAACTGAACCAGAAAGAAATAGAAAATATGAATAGGCCAATCACAAGTGCTGAAATTGAGACTGTGATTAAATATCTTCCAACATACAAAAGCCCAGGACAAGATGGCTTCACAGGAGAATTCTATCAAACATTTAGAGAAGAGCTAACACCTATCCTTCTCAAATTCATCCAAAATATTGCAGAGGGAGGAACACTCCAAAACTCATTCTACAAGGCCACCATCACCCTGATACCAAAACCAAAAAAGATGTCACAAAGAAAGAAAATTACATGCCAATATCACTGATGAACATAGATGCAAAAATCCTCAACAAAATACTAGCAAACAGAATCCAACAGCACATTCAAAGCATCATACACCATGATCAAGAGGGGTTTTTCACAGGAATGCAAGGATTCTTCAATATACACAAATCAATCAATCAATGTGATACACCATATTAACAAAATGAAGGAGAAAAAGCTCATCTCATCAGATGCAGAAAAAGCTTTGACAAAATCCAAGACCCATTTATTATAAAAACCCTTCAGAAAGTAGGCATAGAGGGAACTTACCTCAAAATAATAAAGGCCATATATGACAAACCCACAGCCAACATCGTTCTTAATGGTGAAAAACTGAAAACATTTCCACTAAGATCAGGAACCAGACAAGGTTGCCCACTCTCACCACTATTATTCAATATAGTTTTGGAAGTTCTAGCCCCAGCAGTCAGAGAAGAAAAAGATATAAAAGGAATCCAAATCAGAAAAGAAGAAGTAAAGCTGTCACTGTTTGCAGATGACATGATACTATACATAGAGAATCCTAAAGATGCTACCAGAAAACTACTAGAGCTAATCAGTGACTTTGGTAAAGTAGCAGGATACAAAATTAATGCACAGAAATCTCTGGCATTCCCATACACTAATGATGAAAAGTCTGAAAGAGAAATCAAAGAAACACTCCCTTTTACCACTGCAACAAAAATAATAAAGTACATAGGAATAAATCTACCTAAGGAGAAAAAAGACCTGTATGCAGAAAGCTATAAGACACTAATGAAAGAAATTAAAAATGATACAAAGAGATGGAGAGCTATACCACGTTCTTGGATTGGAAGAATCAATATTGTGAAAATGACTATACTATCCAAAGCAATCTACAGATTCAATGCAATTCCTATCAAATTACCACTGACATTTTTCACAGAACTAGAACAAAACGATTCACAATTTGTATGGAAACACAAAAGACCCTGAATAGCAAAAGCAATCTTGAGAAAGAAAAATGGAGCTGGAGAAATCAGGATCCCTGACTTCAGACTCTACTACAAAGCTACAGTAATCAAGACAGTGTGGTACTGGCACAAAAACAGAAATATATATCAATGGAACAGGAGAGAAAGCTCAGAGATAAACCCATGCACATATGGTCAACTTACCTTTGATAAAGGAGGCAAGAACATATAATGGAGAAAAGACAGCCTCTTCAATAAGTGGAGATGGGAAAACCCGACAACTACATGTAGAAGAATGAAATTAGAACATTCTCTACACAAAATACACAAAAATTAACTAAAAATGGATTAAAGACCTAAATATAAGGCCAGACACTATAAAACTCTTAGAGGAAAACATATGCAGAGCACTCCATGACATAAATCACAGCAGGATCCTTTTTGACCTACCTCCTAGAGAAATGGAAATAAAAACAAAAATAAACAAATGGGACCTAATGAAACTTAAAAGCTTTTGCACAACAATGGAAACCATAAACAGTATGAAAGACACCCCTCAGAATGGGAGAAAACATGTGCAAATGAAGCAACTGACAAAGGATTAATCTCCAAAATTTACAAGCAGCTCATGCAGCTCAATATCAAAAAAACCAAACAGCCCAATCCAAAAATGGACAGAAGACCTAAATAGACATTTCTCCAAAGAAGGTAAACAGATTGCCAACAAACACATGAAAGAATGCTCAACATCACTAATCAGTGGAGAAATGCAAATCATAACTACAATGAGGTATCACCTCACACCAGTTAAAATGGCCATCATCAAAAAATCTACAAACAGTAAATGCTGGAGAGGGTGTGGAGAAAAGGGAACCCTCTTGCACTGTTGGTGGGAACGTAAATTGATACAGCCACTATGGAGAACAGTATGGAGATTCCTTAAAAAACTAAAAATAGAACTACCATATGACCCAGCAATCCCCTACTGTGTGTATACCCTGAGAAAACCATAATTGAAAAAGAGTCATGTACCACAATGTTCATTGCAGCTCTATTTACAATAGCCAGGACATAGAAACAACCTAAGTGTCCATCAACAGATAAATGGATAAAGAAAACATGGCACATATATACAATGGAGTATTACTCAGCCATGGAAAGAAATGAAATTGAGTTATTTGCAGTATGGTGGATGTATCTCTGTCCTACAGAGTGAAGTAAGGCTGTAAGAGAAAAACAAATATCGTATGTTAACACATATATATGGAATCTAAAAAAAAAAAAAAATCATTCTGAAGGACCTAGGGGCATGACAGGAATAAAGAGGCTGACATAGAGAATGGACTTGAAGTCATGGGGAGGGGGAAGGGTAAGTTGGGAAGAGGTGAGAGAGTGGCTGGACATATATACACTGGACATATATACACTACCAAATGTAAATATATACACTGGACATATATACACTACCAAATGTAAATATATGGCTGGACATATATACACTACCAAATGTAAAATAGATAGCTAGTGGGAGGAACCACATAGCACAGGGAGATCAGCTCAGTGCTTTGTGACCATCTAGAGGGGTGGGATAAGGAGAGTGGGAGGGAGACTCAAGAGGGAGGAGACATTTGGATATATGTATATGTATAGCTAATTCACTTTGTTATTAAGCAGAAACTAACACACTATTGTAAAGCAATTGTACACCATTAAAAATGTTAAAAAAAAACAGAAAAACAGAAAAATTCATGTGTGTATGGAAACTAAAAACCACACTTTTAAATAAGTAATGGGTCAAAGAAGAAGTCACAGGGAAATTAGAAAATACCTTGAAATAAATGAAAATGAAGGAAGTTTATAG
The DNA here is from genome assembly GCF_003676395.1 of Aethalodelphis obliquidens. Lineage (NCBI taxonomy): Eukaryota > Metazoa > Chordata > Mammalia > Artiodactyla > Delphinidae > Aethalodelphis > Aethalodelphis obliquidens. Next base: position 1,935,046 of record NW_020837977.1, on the reverse strand, counting down.
CTATAAATCATACATTTTAAAAAAGTTTGTCAAATCCATAACCTAACCTTACACCCTAAGAAATTAGAAAAGAATAAAAAAACAAATACAAGAGCAACAGAAGCAAGGAAGTGATAAAGATCAGAAAGGATAAATAAAATAGACAATAGAAAAACAATAGAAAAATATCAATGAAACTGAGTTTTTTTTGAAAAGATCAATAAAATTGGCAAACCCTTAGATTTACTACGAAAACAGAAAACTGAACTGGCTAAAATCAGGAATATAAGAACAGTCATTGTGGGCTTCCCTGGTGACGCAGTGGTTGAGAGTCCACCTGCCGATGCAGGGGACATGGGTTCGTACCCCAGTCCGGGAAGATCCCACATGCCGCGGAGCGGTTGGGCCCGTGAGCCATGGCCGCTGAGCCTGCGCGTCCGGCACCTGTGCTCCACAACGGGAGAGACCACAACAGTGAGAGGCCCGTGTACCAAAAAAGAAAAAAGAACAGTCATTGCAAATAATGCCATAGAAACAAAAAGATTATAAGAGAACACTGTGAACAGTTGTATGCCAATGAATTAAATAACCTAGAAGAAACTGAAAAATCCCTAGAACACACAGCTCACCAAAACTGAACCATAAATAAGTAGGAAGTCTGAACATACTCCAATAACGTGTAAGGAGATTGAATTAGTAACAAAAACCTCCCAACAAAGAAAAGTCCAGGGCTAGATGGCTTCACTGCAGAAATCCACTAGACACTTTAAGAATTAACACCAATCTTCCTGATACTTTTCCAAAAAATGGAGGGGAGAGAATACTTTCAAGTTTATTTTATAAGGTCAACATTACACTTACACCAAAGCCAAACACACTACAAGAAAAGAAAACTACAGACTAATATTGCTGATGAATATTGATGCTAAATATTCAATAGAATATTAGCAAAACTGACTCCAATGGCACATTAAAATGGTTATACCCCATGACCAAGTGGGATTTAATCCTGGAATGCAAAGGTGATTCGACGTGCAAAAATCAGTCGGTGTAATACGCCACATTAACAAGATGAAGGACAATAACACACAGTCACCTCAATTGATGAAGAGAAAGCATTTTACAAGATCAATACACTTTCATGATAAAAACACTCAACATACTAAAAATAGAAGGAAACTACCTTCATTTACAAAAAGCCGACATATCACATCATACTCAATGGTAAAAATCTGAAGGCTTTTCTTCTAAGATTAGGAACAAGGCAAAAATATCTGTTCTTACCACTTCTATTCAACATAGTGTCCAAAGTTCTAGCAAGACCAATTAGGCCAGAAAAAGAAATAAAAAGCATCCAAATTGGAAAGGAAGATGTAAATTCATCTTTGTTCATAGGCAATATGATTTTATGTGTAGAAAACCTTAAAGATTCCACAAAAAATGTTAGGACTAAGAAACAGATTCAGCTAAGTTGCAGGATACTAAATGAACACAAACATACACACACTGAGGAAAAAAAGTTTCATTTCTATACATTCTAAATAAATAATTCAAAAAGAAAATTAAGTAAACAATTCCATTTATGATAACATAAAAAAGGATACAATTTTTAGAAATAAACCTAACCAGGGAGGTGAAAGACTTGTACACTGAAAATTACACAGCATTGTTGAAAGAAATTAAAGACACAAATAAATGTAAACGCATCTTATGTTAATGGATTGGAAGACTTAATATTGTTAAGATGTCCATACTGCCCAATGTAATCTAGAAATTCAATAAAACCCCTATCAATATCTCTACAGCATTTTCTTCAGAAAAGAAAAATTCATCCTAAAATTCATATGCAAGCTCAAGAAACCCTGAACTGCCTAAACGGTTTTTAAAAAGAAAGAAGTTGGAGGCCTTGAAGTTCCTGATTTCAAACCATATTACAAAGCTACTGTTACGGTTAATTTTTTGTGTCAGCCTGACTGGGCCACATGATGAGCAGACGTTTGACCAAACATTATTCTGGATGTGTCTGTGGATGTTTCTGGATGAGATTAACATTTGAATCAGAACACTGATTAAACAAGATTGCCTTCACAGATGTGGGTGGGCCTCATCCCATCAGCTGAAAAGAACAAAAAGACTGAAGGAGAGGGAGCTCCTCCCGCCTGACAGCTTGAGCAAAGGTCTTGGTCTTTTCTCGCCTTTATACTCAGACTGAAACACTGGCTCTTCTTGGATCTCAAGTTTCTTGGCTTTTAGACTGGAATAACACCATCAGCTCTCCTGATTCTCAAGACTTCAGAAAAGGACTAGAACTACACATCAGCATTCCTGGGTGTCCAGCTTGCTGATTGTAGACTTTGGGATATCTCATCCTCTATACTCACATGAGGCAATTTTATATATATATATATATATATATATATATATAAAATATTTATTTATATATAATATTATTGATATTATTAATATAATATTATTTATTTATCTATTATATATATACTATTTATATACATATAAATTCTTTTGGTTCTATCTCTCTAGAGAACCCTAACAGCCTTTCTTTTTGTAATCAAAATAGTATGGTTGTTGCATAAAGCAGACAAAGAGACCAGTGGAATAGAATAGAAAGCCCAGAAATAAACCCCTGTATATACTGTTAAATGATCTTCAACAAGGGTACCAAGACCACTCATGGGTAGAGGACAGACACTTCAATAAATGGTTTTGGGAAAACTGTATCTCCACATGCAAAAGGATGAAGTTGGATTCGTATCTTACATTATATGCAAATAAATAAATAAATAAATAACCCAAACTAGATAAAAAACCTAAATGTATGACCTAAAACTGCAAGACTCCTAGAAAAACACATAGGGTAAAATCTTCATGTTATTGAACTTGGTAATGATTTCTTGGATATGTATCAAAATCACAGGAAACAAATGTAAAAATCATCAGAGAAATACAATTAAAAACCACAATGAGATATCATCTCATCTCATCTTACTCATTATGATAGCTATTATTTTTAAAAAATAAAAGAAAATAACAAGTTTTGGTGAGGATGCGAAGCAACTGGAACCCTTGGGCACTATTGGTATCATTGTAAATGGTGCAACTGCTATCAAAAGGTTTTTAAGGTCTTTTAAAATTAAAAATTGAGCTACCATATTATTCAGCAATCCCACTTCTGGGTATATATCCAAGATAACTGAAATAGTGTCTCAAAGAGATATTTTTACACCTCTGCTCATGGCAGTACTATTCACAATAGCCAAAAGGGAGAAGCAACCCAAAGTCCATCAATAGATGAATGGATAAACGAAATGTGACATACAATAGAATATTATTCACTCTAAAAAAGAAAGGAAATCATATCACGTGCTACAACATGGGTAAACCTTAAAGATTATGCTAAATGAAATAAGCCAGTCATAAAAAGACAAATGCTGTAATATTTCACTTATATGAAATATCTAAAGGAGTCAAATTCATAGAAACATAGAGTAGAATGGTGGTTACCAGGGACTGGGGGTGAGAGAAAAGGTAAATTGTTTAACAGGCATAAAGTTTCAGATTGCAAGATGAAACATTTTTGGAGATATGTTTTGCAACAATGTGAATACACTTAAGCCTACTAAAACATTTTAAAATGGTTAAGATGGTAAATTTTATGTCACGTGTTTCTTACCACAATAAACAATGTGCATATAAAACTCTAGTTCTGCAAAGACTGAAATCTCATGTTGTTTAAAAATAACTCAGATTTAGTAGAATTCTTTTTCTAAGTGTGTCCCTTGACATTAGTACTTTCTGGAATTTTGCATTGGTTCTGTACAGTTACAGTTACTCCTATCTCCAACTTGATTTCCTTGTTTACAGTGTCACTCCAGTTCTTTTTTCCAACTGTCTCAAGAATGTTTCAAGCTGAAATGTCTTCTCCTATGATTCTAACTTCCGGCTTAGTCTTTGATCTTGAATTGTATTGACCACTTTGAACCTATCCATCGGTGCATCAGCTGTGTCATCACTAAGTCCGCAGATTTGAAGTTCTTTCCTGGATGATAAAGAGTTCCTATGTCTTCCTTTGCTGCAACTGTCTACCTGAGGAACAGCTAGTTTTCCATCTTATAAATGCCACATGTTCTTGGTTTACAGCTACTTCACTTCCATACTTGAAAGTGTACAAAATCTTTGTTGCTTGGACTCATGACACAAAATTTGAAACACCATTTCAGTCACCTAACATTTCCTTCATATTACTGGAAAGAAATGAAGATAGTTTTATATCTCTTCAAGATGATGTTACTTCAGTAATTAATATTCATTAGATGAGTTATTTAACTAGTGACGAGTCTACCTATCACCATTATTATCCAGTTCATGCATTCCATCTTGTATAAAAGAATAACAAAGATACTTTGTTAATCCAGATAGGTTATTTCTACATCAGTACTCTGGAACACCAACCTAGTCATTATGTCAAAAATAGGGAATGGGGAGACAGTCTACCATATCTTACTCTTGGTGAACACCTGCCGACTGCTGCTAATCATGACCTTTCTCAGTACTCAAAAAACATTCATTCATTTAGTATTCCCTTCAAATATTTTGCTGAGCATAAATGTCAAGATCCCTGGTCTATAGTTTTAAGACACTGCCTAACCTTTTCAGAAACTTGGGACATTTGCCTTCCTTTATTCTCATGGCAGTTCCCCTATTACTAATAACTCTTCAAAGATTACTGGCACTGGTCTTATCTTCAAAATTACTCAGTGCCCTAAATTAGATACTTTCTGAGCCAGAAAAGTGAAGTCTTTGGAGATTTGTTATACTTTTTCTTTTCCTATCTCTTCAACTATGTTGAATTGTATTTCTCATCACCATTTTAGTTTCACTCTTAAAACCTGAAGATTATTCTCCTTGACAGACAAAATGGAAACAAAATTGAAGTTAAGAAGGTAATCTTTCCTTCTTTTGCTGTTTATTATTGTAGTATTTGGCTCAGGGAGAAGAATTTTCACAATTTTGCTCACTATGTAACTAAAAAGCTTTGTTTTCTTTAAGGGTTTGAAAATTATAATACATTTTGAGAATCAGTCTTCTGATTTCTATTCTGAAGTACACCTACTAATGTTTTCTCATATTCTCTAATTTTTCTTCTGTGCTTTTTTGGTATATTTTTTATTTTTAATCTGTGCTTATTGAAGGACCCCATAGAGAACACTTTGGTCTTTGTGGGCAACTCCCCATGTTCTTTTTTCACTAACATCATAAATGATTGTATGGTTAAAGCACCATTTTGAGTCTTTTGTGGAATAGTTTTGCCAAATTCATTTATTCACTTATAACAGGTGTTTAGAAAACCACTTGGAACAGCACATATAACAACATATGATGTGATAAGTTTATCTTAGTCACATCATTGTCATTTCATAAAACAGATTCTCTATATTTATTCATTTCTATCTATATTAGCAAGTCTTATTATTTTTTTCCCTTTATCTCCTGAGATAGGAAGTTGTTAGCAAGGGAAAAAAATCAATATTTTCTTTTAGTACCTTACAAATATTAGAAGGTTCCCATGGTATCATTGGCTCTTTACTGCTCAGTTTTGTGACCTATATCTGGCAAGTATTTATAGTAAATCTTCCCATATGTCTATCTGCAGACAGTTTTTAAATTATCTAAAAACTGAAGCTGGTTAAATCTATTAATTTTAGAACCTAATCCCAACCATTTAAATCCAGAAGGTTAAGGCCAGGGAATGAATGTCATTTTAAATATCTTCCCATATGAGTGTGAAGATAACCTATGTTTGGAAAACATTCATTTTGCTTATTATTCTATAAAGAGCTAATTTTTATCCTGTCTGGACTCTTTGCACCCATATATTTTCTTTCATGATCAAATTTGGGAATTTCCACCTGACCTTATATTACTACCCTTCTCCTGTCAGTTATATGTCTTTTCATAATGTTTACCAATCAATGTTTTCTTCTATTTGTGGATGTAATTTTATCAATTCCATCAACACCCATAAAGCCAAAAGTTTCTTCTTTAGGAAATATTTGTTCATTTTGTTCATTATCTACATTCTGATCATTTTTGTTTGGAAAGCTCTTCTAAGAAATTACCTGTCTCTTTCTTCACTCAACACTCCAGAAAATCTAGTATGCAATTTCATTATATTTCCCTTGATCTCCTACTGTTTTTACTGTTTTTATTTTAAAACCCTTACGTTTAGATTAACAAGTCTCCTGAGAATTACATTATTCATGTCTATGTTGCTGTTGTTGTTTTTGATGGGCAGTTGGGAGAGGATAAGCAAAATCTATTAATTTGGAAAATGCAAGGGACCAGAAGAAGGGTGACATATTCAAACTATTACAATTTCTAAGTATTCTGTCTGAGAAGAATGGCATCTTTTTTTGTAAATGTGAATAGGCAAAATCTGAAAAAAATAAAAAATTACTTATTAGTGTAGCTCTCTTTTCCTTCTTTTATATGTCTCCCTGTGTGGCCATTGATATATAAATAAACTGTGGATCATCCTGAGGTAAAAATTAATTTGTATGTTAAGTCATCCAGATATAACAAATCCCATTTACTAGTAAATATTCCCATCTCATATTCACTGTTCTTTTCCAAAGTTTTGATTCTTGTCCCCAAATTTAGTTTCCTGCTCAAACCACTTATTTTTTGACATGTTTTCTTAGGTTCTTCCAGCTTTATTATTTGTACCTTTATTTTAAAAAGTACAATTTTGGAATATTTGGCAAATTTGAGGTTGGGCAAGGGGACTATCTATCCCTGCATATATAGGTCAGAAAAACAATGCATTTCATATGAGTGTGTTTACACTCTACTCAAAATTCATTCAAACAGTTTTATTCAGAATTTTCTATGGGTAAGGGATGGGGAATATCACAATGCAGAGAAGAGCAAAAACTCTGGTCTACACAGAGCACACAGTCTAGTTTGGAATTCCAACAAAGGAACAGGAATGACCACACAGTACAATAAATTCTAGGGTAAGAAAAGGCAAGATGCCTAAGTACCATAGAAGGGATATCTAAACTGTACTTGGAAATCAAACAATCAGTAAGCATCATCCTGAGGTCAATCACAAATTTCCCAAGATTCCCTTTATTTAAAAAAGAGCAAATGCTCTCTTTTTTCTTAAAGCTAAGATTCATTGTTTATGAAATAAAATCTCATATATGTTTCTGCCTTTTCCTCTACTTTCTTCTAAGAAATCTTTCCCATGCATACAGTTCATAACCCTGTCCTTAATTCCCTACACATCCTTTGTACTGTTAAATTTATTTTTTGACAATACTATAATCGAAGGCCTGAATTCAATACTGAGTTCAGCAGCTCACAATAATGAAAATACTTAACTTTATTTAGATTTCAAATAATCTTCATAATCATCTTACAAGATTTTTATTCCTGTTGTACAGATGGGAAAATTGAGGCAGAGAGAAGTTAAGTAGCTTGTCCAAGGTTACCCAGCCAATAGGTCATGGAAGCAGAATAGCTTGAGTATCTATGCTTTTACCTACTATACTAGGCTTTATCTCATATCTCACATTGAGAATATAAAAACAGAAAAGTTACTGCAATGGTGAAGTGACTTGAAATGAGACTACCAATAAAAATGAAAGAATCTGGTTATGTTCAACACAGAGAAGAGAAGATTGAGTAGGAAAATAGTAAAAAATAGCATGTGGAAGAGAAACAATGTTGCTCCAAATGGAATTCTGGTTGATATTTTAGGTCAAAGATGGCAGAGAATTTTAAATGTTACATATATTTGAAATAACATTTAATTTGTCTTGAGAGGAGCAAATAGAAAATCTGTAGAATCTTCAGGTATCTATTTATGTGAATTAATGTGAATATGGATATATAAGAGCATGTTAAAATGGATGTCTTAGTTGGGATAATGAGAAACAACATTGCTAATTTTAAAAATCCCTATAAATATATGCTGTTCCACAGTGCATGATGTCATATCATAATATCATAATCATCCCAGAATTGTAAAAAAGCAGGACATTACAGATGATAATGAATCACACTTATTGAGTGCCTTCTGGGTACCAAGCCTTTTTTCATTTAATGCTCCCAGCAATTCTGTGCATAAAAGGTAGGTAGTACTAATCCCATTTTTATCGAATGGTAAACTGACTCAGGAGAACTTAAGTAACTTGCCCATGGTCACATAATCATTAAGTACAAAATGGAGGTAAGGTTTTAAATTCATATCATATCATACATTAGTCAAGTAAGAACTCTCCTGATTTCCCACTTTTTCCTATCAGAATTCATCCTCAAAGCTATAGAAGTCATGGTTAGCAATATATGAAAGAAAGAGCATTCCCTGTATTTTTTTTATGATATAGGACAATTATTTTATTCGTTTTAAGGCATATTCTGAAAGAATGTAGATTTGCTGGCTTTGAAGTTCCAAATGTACAACAAAATCATAGTATCACTCCAATGGTCCTTTAAGCAGTGATAACTCTTAAGATGATCACTGTTAACAAAATTAAAGTCAATACTATATATAAATTCTAACAAATTAAATATTTTAGTTACTTTTGGTCATGATATATAGTGTATATATATATATATATATATATATATATATATATATATATACATACATACTGTCATACAAATATACCAGATAGCTATCTTTATATGTAGTTGTGTTAGAGGGAACGATGTACAAGTATTTGTGTAAATGTACACAGATGCACAATTATATATTTTGACCTGTGTATGTTGGAGAATGAAAGTATATGCATAATACACTTGGAAATAATGAAATATTCATTTTAAATGCTGCTAAAATAAAATCTTAAATCTAGAGGCCTTAAACCAAAAATTATTTTTCTTCCTTGACAGAGGTAATACACAAATCTGGCATGCTTAAGTAAATTTGATGCCAGTGCAGCAATAAAATTCATACATAATTTTGTATTTTAAGAGGTTGTATTCTGAAAGCAGAAAAAGAGTCTTCTCTGAATTTATCACAATAGGTAACACCGATTGTTTATATTATACAGGCCTAAACCAAAGTACAAACATGCTTTTTTAAATTTATTCCTTATGACAATTCTATTGGATAGGTATTACAATCTATCTCCATTTCATAGATGAAGAATTTATGCTTTAAAAACAATTTCCTACTACACAATTAATATAGGAGGAATCTAGATTCAACTTAAGCCTATCTGAATTCAAAACATTTACCCTTGTATTATATGATGTAGTCCACATGGAAAGTCTGTCTATGTGCACATGTGCACACATGTCTTGGTTAACAATTCAGGAATTAAACATTTGCTATAAATTTAAATATGTTTATTCTAATAAAGCTTGAGATTTTTAGTACCACCTTTTAATTTTAACTTTTATTGTAAAATATATATTTTTTTGTTTTTTTGTTTTTTTTTTGTCTTTATTGGAGCATAATTGTTTTACAATGGTGTGTTAGTTTCTGCTTTATAACAAAGTGAATCATTCATACATATACATATATACCCATATCTCTTCCCACTTGCATCTTCCCCCCTCCCACCCTCCCTATCCTACCCCTCTAGGCAGTCACAAAGCACCGAGCTGATCTCCCTGTGCTATGCAGCTGTTTCCCACTAACTATCTATTTTACATTTGGTAGTGTATATATGTCCATGCCACTCTCTCACTTTGTCCCAGCTTACCCTTCCCCCTCCCCATATCCTCAAGTCCATTCTCTAGTAGGTCTGTGTCTTTATTCCCAACTTGCCCTAGGTTATTCATGACTTTTTTTTTTTTTTTTTAGATTCCATATATATGTGTTAGCACATGGTATTTGTTTTTCTCTTTCTGACTTACTTCACTCTGTATGACAGACTCTAGGCTCATCCACCTCACTACAAATAACTCAATTTCGTTTCTTTTTATGGTTGAGTGATATTCCATTGTATATATGTACCACATCTTCTTTATCCATTCATCTGTTGATGGACACTTAGGTTGCTTTCATGTCCTGGCGATTGTAAATAGAGCTGCAATGAACACTGTGGTACATGACTCTTTTTCAATTATGGTTTTCTCAGGGTATATGCCCAGTGGTGGGATTGCTGGGTCATATGGTAGTCCTATTTTTAGTTTTTTAACAAACCTCCATACTGTTCTCCATAGTGGCTGTATCAATTTATATTCCCACCAACAGTGCAAGAGGGTTCCCTTTTCTCCACACTCTCTCCAGGATTTATTATTTGTAGACTTTTTGATGATGGCCATTCTGACCAGTGTGAGATGATATCTCATTGTAGTTTTGATGTGCATTTCTCTAATGATTAATGATGTTGAGCATTCTTTCATGTGTTTGTTAGCAATCTGTATATCTTCTTTGGAAAAATGTCTATTTAGATCTTCTGTCCATTTTTGGATTGGGTTTTTTTTTTTTCCTTTTATTGAGCTGCATGAGCTGCTTGTAAATTTTGGAGATTAATCCTTTGTCAGTTGTTTCATTTGCAAATATTTTCTCCCATTCTGAGGGCTGTCTTTTCATCTTGTTTATGGTTTCCTTTGTATGCAAAAACTTTTAAGTTTCAGTAGTTCCCATTTGTTTATTTTTGTTCTTATTTCCATTTCTCTAGGAGTGGATCAAAAAGGATCTTGCTGTGATTTATGTCATGGAGTGTTCTGCCTATGTTTTCCTCTAAGAGTTTAATAGTGTCTGGCCCTACATTTCAGTCTTCAATCCATTTTAAGTTTATTTTTGTGTATGGTGTTAGGGAGTGTTCTAATTTCATTCTTTTAAATGTAGCTGTCTGGTTTTTCCAGCACCTCTTATTGAAGAGATTGTCTTTCCTCCACTGTATATTCTTGCCTCCTTTATCAAAGATAAGGTGACCATATGTGCATGGGTTTATCTCTGGGCTTTCTATCCTGTTCCATTGGTCTATATTTCTGTTTTTGTGCCAGTACCATACTGTCTTGATTACTGTAGCTTTGTAGTATAGTCTGATGTCCAGGGTCCTGATTCCTCCAGCTCATTTTTCTTTCTCAATATTGCTTTGACTATTTGGGGTCTTTTGTGTTTCCATACAAATTGTGAAATTTTTGTTACTGTAAAATATATAATTTTTAAAGATAAAAATTGAGAAAAGTTTAGTGGTAATTAGTTGCACATATAGTAACACTTATTAACTGAAAATCAAAATATTACATTTCAAAATTTGACATTCAAATGATAATACACATATTTCTATCAAAAGTGATACCTACCTTGATGCATGTGCCCCCTTATTTTTAAAAGAATACTCATTTAAGACTCTCTGATTATTAGAATTATACTTCTGACATGTCTCATAGACTTAATAAACATATTTATTAATGTAGTCATGTCATACTAAGATAATAGTGCTAGAAGATCTGAATAAAAATCACACAAAAAGGTATTAACTATTTCTTTAAAACATTTTTACTTCTATAAAAAGTAAGTTTTTTGAGTTTATAGACTACCCAGTATGTGACTCCCTTGCTTATTGACAAAAATATTCATATAAAAGCCAAAATATTTTCCAACTTAAAAGCACAATTCTAAGATTCATATTAAAACTTAAATGTCAAAAAAAAAAAAAACTTAAATGTCTTTTTATTTCTTTGAGCTTATCAGAAATTCTTGTTGATATTAATTTTGAGACATCTGTACCTTCTTATTCTGACCTAATAATATATTGGTTTTCAATAGACATTTTCTACATTTTATAAGTTAATGATAACTAATTAAGATTTAACAGACTCTTTAGAAAGATCCATGAAACTTCAACAATTAATATTCAAAACATGAATCTTGGCTTGCATTCAAATTGGCTTCTGATGCAATATTAAAGCAAAATATTTATAAAATATTAATGCTATGTTAGTTTTGAATTTATTTTTTTATTTTAGAATAAAGCCTTCCTACCTAGATCACTTCATTTTGAAGGACATTTTTAAAAGGCAGTCGTACTTCTGATAACTGAAATAATAATTTAGTAGTAATTAAATAATATTTTAATGTACATATATTGGGAAAATGTTATCTTATGTGTAGTAAATTTTTTGTATTAAGATAAGCATTATAATATGTATTGAATAAATTATATATTATTTTCACTTTTGTAGATCTATTTCAAATAAAATTGAAACATTAGTTTTTCATCCAAAATTACAAATATTTCACCTTTAGACGAGATCAGGCGTGTTCAGGGTGGTATGGTCGTAGAAATATTTCATCTTTAAATTTCATGTAACAAATGCTTGTTATACGTTATCCTGTGCTATTAAAAACACGTTAATTTATTAATAATTATATAAGGATAAATTCTTAATTTAATACTGACTACAGTGTGTAATGGATTCAGTTTTTAATTTAGGTGTAAGATTTTCCAGTATCATTCTAATAGCATAAGGCAAGCCTACTAGGCTTTATTGAAACACAACCATTACAATAATTATATGATTGTGTTCTTAAGTTTTCTATTCTCATTGTTCATGCCCATATTTGTGAAAAACAAATTTTAAATTAGACCCTGTGACAGAAAATGGCTATTTGTTATCAAATTGTTTCCATTTTTCTCCTGGGTACAGGTCGAAACCACATTTCTTAGTATTTGCTTAGCTAGGTGTGGCCAAGGGACTGCGTTCTGTTCACAGTAATATGAGTAGGTGTGATATACATCACCATGTATAACATAGGCCTGGTCCACACAACCCTTCCATACATGCCTTTTCATTTCCTTCATCTATTTTCCAGCTGAATGGTGGAAATACTGGGGACTTCAGAGAATGGTATAATCATAAAATGAAAGAACTCTAAATATCTGAATCATTGGTTAGAGTAGAGCCTCCACTGACCTGCATTGGATTGTTCCATGAGGGAGAAATAACATTTGTTTTGCAAAGTCACTGACATTACTCTTTTTGTTTGGTCTCATTGCAACAGTGAGCTTACCTGATCTATCACAGATACTAACCTCATGCCACATGCAAAAAGCTGGTCATAGCAAATTAGAGATTTAAATGTTTATAAAAAATGGAACATTTGGAAGAAAATATAGGAATATATCTCTAAGACCTAAAGTATTAGTGTTTCTTAAAGTAGATGCTGATTGGATAGAAAATTCTCAGCCTACATCTGATTTGATGTCTAAGAAACACTGACCACTCACTCTTCCTTGACACTTTTTCACTTGGCTTCCAGGACACCACACTTTTTTCTGGGCATTCATTATCTGATGGACTTCTAAACATTGGTGTGTCCTGTATCTTGATTCTCAAAACTCATTACTATCCTTCACTTTCATGGTTTCACATGTGCTGGTGACTTCAGTTCATATGTCTGCCCTGATCTAGACATGCATATACAAATGCTTATGGAACATTTCCATTTCTTTGTTGAATAGACAACACAAATTAAAGTAGTGCAAAACTAAGCACCTGATCCTTCCCCCATTCCAAACAACCTCCTCTTTCCTAGTCTTCTTTATCTCAGTAAATAGCAACTTCCTTCTAGTTCCTCAGGCCAAAATCTTGATTCTCTTTTTTTTATAACCAATATCTGGTCTTCCAGCAAATCCTATCATTTGGCCTTAAAACATATTCAGAATCTGAATACTATGAGTCCACAGCTACCATCCTTGTCTAAACCATCATCTTTCTCCCCTGGATCTGTATAAAAATTTTCTAACTAGTTTCCTGATTCCATCCTTGCCTCTCTTTAACTATGTTTAACACAAAAGCCAAGAGGATGACACTAAAGCATTCGTCTGATCTTGTCTCTCTTCTGCTCAAAACTGTTCAATAATTTGCTAACTTGGAATAAAAGACAAAGGCCTTAAAATGGTCTTCAAAGTCCTACAAAATCTGACAACCTCTGACTACCACTTAATCTTTCTTTCCCACTACTCTTACTCCATATTTTTAATGAGACACTTTTCCGTCAGGTATCTACATGGCTTAATCTTTCAGCTTTCCTTGTACTTATTCAAATATCACTTTCTCAGGATAACCTTCCCTAATAATTCTGTCTAAAATTTCATGCCCTTATCTCCACAGCCATAACTTTCCTTTATTAATTTATTTTTCATCTATCAGATACCTCTGTCTAAAACACTGTTTACTTTATTCATTGTCACCACCCCCAATACACACATTCACACTATATATCATGTCCTATAGCAGCAGACTTTTAATCTGCTTTGTTGAAAGCTGTATCCCCAGCACCTACAATATTTAGTAATACATACATTACTTAATATATAATGAATGAAAACATGAAAATGATCCATTTTATTTCAATAAACGTCAAAGCTTACACATATTTATGGGTACCTTTAAAAAGTTAAGACAAGCTATAAACTGGAAAAAATATGTGCTAAAAAGATAGAAACCAAAGGTTAGAAAAAGTAAACTCTTATAATCAGTAAGAGGTATCTATAAAAATCAATACAAAATCCAATCAAAATAAAGGCAAAAATTCTGAGCAGATATTCTACAGAAGATAAAATAAGGACAAGCCATAAATATATGAAAAGATGCATCAGCTCAATGATAATTAGGTAAAGTCAAATTAAAATCACAGTCACATACTATTTCACAGTCACCAGATTGGCAAATATTTAAAAGTCTGAGAGTACCAGGTGTTAACAAGGATGTGGCACAGCAAGGTTTCTTATAATGTGTGTTTGTAAAACTTGGAACAACCCTTTGGAAAACAGTTTGGCATTCCTCTAGTAAAAGTGAAGATGAGTTCATCTATGACTCAGAAATTCTTATCCTGAATAGATATCCTAGAGAATTTTTGTAGGTGTTCAAGATGTGTTACATACAGATTGTTCATAGCAGCATTATAGGTAATAGCAAATCTGGAAAGTATCAAAGTCTTCTTCAATGGGAAATGTATAGATATATTGTGTGGTACACACACAGGTATACTGAGCAGCAGTGAAAATAATTGAATTACAGCTAGATACATCGATATGAATGAGTATCACAAAAAATGGTATTCTCTGGAAAAGCAAGTTATTAAAGAAGATATACAGTATAACATTTATATAGACTTCAAACATTTATAAAATAGTACACAAAAACATGCACATATGTGCAAAACAATTATAAGCAAAAGAGTTATAAGCATAAACTTCATAATAATGTTACTTTTGCAACTGAGGAAGGATTGTTAGGGAACTCACGACCAGGTTCAAAGTCATTTCTTTTTTTTTTTTAAATATAAATTTATTTATTTATTTATTTATTTTTGGCTGTGTTGGGTCTTCGTTTCTGTGTGAGGGCTTTCTCCAGTTGCGGCGAGCGGGGGTCACTCTTCATCGCGGTGCGCAGGCCTCTCATTCTCACGGCCTCTCCCGTTGAGGAGCACAGGCTCCAGACGCGCAGGCTCAGTAGTTGTGGCTCACGGGCCTAGTCGCTCCGTGGCATATGGGATCTTCCCAGACCAGGGCTCGAACCCATGTCCCCTGCATCGGCAGGCAGATTCTTAACCACTGCACCACCAGGGAAGCCCCCCAAGTCATTTCTTAATCATGTATGTTGACACATTTTTCTCTATCTCAGAACGAACTTTTTAAATATTTGTAACTGTTTAAATTTGTATTTATTTTTAAAAGAGTGAGCATTTTTTACTTTTACTTACTTTTATGCAGTTATTCAATGTAAGATCACACTATGTACAAACCCCATGCTAAATACTTTTAAAACAGAGATGAATAAGATATACCCCTTCTTTAATGGAAGGTACTATTCAGAAGTTTTTTTAAAAAGTCAGAATTTTGTTCTTCCATGTTCACACATGGTGAATGTGTGTCATACTACCACTCTCCCTCTAATGCCTGTGGCAGACGACACTGAACAGTCAGGGTGATCTTCACTCTGACCCTGAATACAGGCAAAAATTTTCAACATGTTGCTTTAGGTACCCAATGTTAATTGCTTAGAGTTGACACACTCAATTTTAAATATGTGCTCTTCTAACTCTGTCACATTTATAGACTTTCAAGATATATCATTTCCACATTTTAAAGTAAAAGCATTGATACTCTGGTTGTGCAAAGTGGAAAGTAGTTTACAATAATCATTTAATTATTTTCCTATAACAACACTATTTTCCTACAACATTTGAGATTTGGTAGAATGCTTTGTAAAAAACATTACAATATTTGTGGCACAAACAACCCATTTGTGAAAGATCATTGTTAAAATATACACAAGCACAGTGTAAAAAATCTAGAGGCAAGGTTTTATTTATAACTGAGGAGTCTCATTTCTATGCATGTTTAATATATCATTTTTTGCAAATGAAACCTTGATAAGGGAAGGTTCCTTGATTCTAATCAAATCACAAAATACCATATCAAAGCCTAAATGCAAAGTAAAAACAATAATGAAAAGTACCTAATATATTTTTCATACAACAGAAGACATTATCCTGTTATTTTAAAGGTATATTGACAGAATTTACTAAGGAATTGGATGTAGGATGTTAGAGAAGCAGAATAAAGCCTGGCACCATGGGTTGGGTTAGGGCTGAAAAATACTGACTGAGTAGAATTAACTAAGCTGGGTAAATCTAAGGGAGGACACAGATGTGAAGAAGTCAAACGTGAATCTAGCATCACTATTAAAATAGTGCATTTGTTGGGTATAGTACAAGAATGTGTGTTCTAGCTAATATCATTGACTAGTCCAAATACCAATTATTCAAAAACATATGCCTTGGAAGCACACAAACTTAAAAGACTTGCAATCAGGTAGTCTTGCAACTCTATCACCTTGTCCAATTAGCCTCACAACCAAGTGTTCATTTCCTTATTTGGAAAAAAAAAAAGGATATTATCTCTGTTTCAAAGTTATTTTTGAGAATTAATGAAATAACGCATGTCGACAATATATCACAACGTTCACTAAAAATTATAAAATGTAGCTATTGTTTAATTTTCTCTGAGCACATGGTTGGCATTATTAATTTGATCATCAGGAAGTATGTGCAGATTGTTGAAATAACATTCACAATAATATCTAAAGGTGTATGTCAGCCACAATGGGACTTACTTGATATTGAAGTCTTACTCCATATTCTGTTCTGTTATTAATCCAAACCATTCTATTATACTTACATACGGGTTAATAAACACCACTGATTGAATCTCAATGCACATCTATCATGCATTCATGTTTAAAATCCAGAACCACAGAGTACTCCTTTTATTCATTCCTTTTCCAGCTAAAGTCAATGAGAACTAAAGTAAGAATAATCTTACCCAAAATAAAAATTAGCTATAGTACTAGTAAGAATTATTGACATAAATAAAGTGAAGTATAACTTTATTATCAGTCACAAAATAAATGACTTAACAATTTCCTCAATATTAATGTCCTTCAGAAATATACATTCATCATATTCATGTTTAAATAAAATGTACATAATCATAAACTATTTGAGTTTTTGATTTATGCATCATCACTTTTCATTAATTTTTATTTAAGAACAATTTATGCAATGAATTTTATATTCCATCCTGGTTCATCAGACAAAGAAAAGAGATTAAAATATCACCAGCTACTAAATGATCAAGGACGGTTTTGTGTTTTAATTAATTAGGACTTGTTAACGATTATTGTCAAGTCTATATTTTTATACTCTGTGTGAGAAGAGAATATAAGATGACTATTGAGAGAATTCAAGGAAAAAAAGAACTGATTTTCAAAAAATAAACAGTGTAAATGCATGCACACTCACGTACACATATACGGTCAAAAATATAAGGAGTAATAAAACTTGAGGCCTAAAGAGTTATTCAATTAAAAGATATGTCTATTAAATAGACATTTTTCCTTATTTTTCCTATAATATACTTGGGTCTGTGTAATCATAATTAATAATTATATACACCATTCATAAACACTGATTGCCTCACATTCCACTTTACAGTCTGTGGCAAATTAGGAAGATATCAATTTTCATCCGGAAACAGGGAAAACTCAAGTTTCTGAATTAAGCACCCTACCCTAGCACTTGATATTTGTTATTTTTGACAGGCTTTGATTCAGAATTAATTAGATCAGAATATATCAAAGTTAATAAATAAATCAACCTAAATGTAAGCTATTCCAAAGTAACATTTGACATCTTTTTTCCCTTTAGAAAGTAATGGTGGAAACCAAAATAAAGTATATTTTTTCTTAGGAGAGCAAATTTACCTTTGAAGAAGCAACCCTCTTCTTACCTGATCCTTAGTCACAGAATTTAAAATGTCCTTAAATATTTGTGTGTTTTTCTGTCAATATTTCATCACACAATATTTCTGATTAAAAAATATTATCTAATGCTACAAAAAAGAGTGGAAATTTAAAATATAGACATAAAATTAAAAGTAAAAGGGAGCTATAGTTTACTACAAAGCTCAGATCAAACTGCATCTGAGTAAGGTCCAGAGGGAAAGACCTCCGATTTGCCCAGATAACATGGCCTGTCAGACTGTTAGGTAATTTGAACTGAGTAACATACTGCTTTAATTTGGGAGTGTACCAAAAATTACAATAGTTCATTTTTTTTACCAGTTACCCAGTAAATCTAAGATACATCAGTCACTCTTTGTTATACATAAGTGATATTTTTCTGGAGGATAATGATGAGTAGATGGTAAATACATTGCCCTTTTGAGTTTGAGACAGTGGTTAATAATGATCTAGAGATGAAACTCTTTAGAACCCAATTATCCTTTCTTTTCCTATCCAAATCTTTTATACATAACTTTTTAAATAATAAACCATATTTTCATGTATATTATAGAATCATGAAGTGAATATAAAATGAACAAGATACCTTTCCCAAACTACATGTATATTTTATGAGATTATTCATTGGTTTTGAGCGGATTTGTTATACAGTCTTTGGATATTCTTAAACTCACAGCTTAAAAGAGGAAATGACCTAAACATTAAAAATGAAATACAAAAATAGTACAGTTTTAAAAGACCTGAGATTTGAGACCAAGATTTTACGTCTTCCTCTTTTGGCTCAATGAGACCAGAATCTCCAGTATTCTAAACAAGTGCTATTATGTGATGAGAGTAACTGCAGGAATACCATATGAAACATCTTAGAGGAAGTCTGGTTGAAGGAAGTGTTTTAATGCTATTGACGGTTTCCCCACTCTTTAAAACTTGATCTCTGTTGCTAATATAGTTTTTAAAGCACATGAAGAATTTATAGTCCCAAAATTTTCAAAACAAAAACATGCTCAGTATTACTGTTAATGGTTTCTCCCTTCCCTTAGTTTATAGAATATTATTTTATTGGTTAAGATAGAGCATTGATTTCATGTGTTAAGCTCTCAGATTTTTCTCTTTTGACAAAGGTTTCTTTAAATATGGCCAACTATTTCTGGATGCTCATACTATAAGAAAGTGAATAGTATTACCTGCACAATACATTAAATAAAGAGATATTTCAAATGGTTATATATATATATATATATATAAAAAATATGTTCCTATAAGATGCATGCTCTGATAAAAAAAGATTCTTTGAACAGGGTGGTTATTAGACTTAATGCAGAGTATTTTAATATTTTAGCAGAAATCATGAAAGTATCAGCATGTTCCTCATGCTATAAGAAGCAATAAATTTAATGGCTCTTTCAGTCTTACAGTGTATTTTTATTATTATTATTATTTTGTAGTCTTGAGTTTAGCTGAAAAGAATTTGTGTTCAGATATAATTTTTTTACTTTTGTGTTCCAAAAATAGACCATACATGGGTACATTTAACCAGTTACTGAATTTTTTAATGATTTTTCATTTAGGGGCAAAATAGTATTACCATTTAATACCAGATTACAAAGAAAAGCCTATTTCTGAAGGAATTTTGACTTTATGAGAGTAGCAGTGTCTGGGAATTACATGAATGGGGTTCATTTTCCCTTTCAGGTCTGAGTGGATGAGAATAAGATATTTCATGTATGAAAGAAATGTTGCCCTCTGCTCATCTCCAACTCAAAATGTTATTGAATAGAGAGAAGCATGACTTGTCTCAAAGAAGATATGCAGCTATTAAATATATTTCTGTTATACTTCTTGGATAGACATGTATTTTTTTGCATTTTTGGTTAAACATTTTATTATGGAAATTTTCAAGCATATAAAAGTAGAGAGAATAACATAATAACCCCCACTCATGTACCTATCACTCACCTACCACTCAGCTTCAATAATTATGAACATACTTCCCCAAAGATTTTATCTATAATCCTCACACCCCCTCCCTCCAATTATTTCGTATAAAACTCCAGACCACATTATCTTTGATCCATAAATACACCAGTGTGTATTTTTTAAATAGAAGGGCTTTTCGAAATGTATTTTAATACATTATACACCTAAAATCTTTTAATTTCCTGATATCATTAAATATCCAATCAATTTGCATGATTGTCCTATAATTTTTTTTTTTTTTTTTTTTTTTTTTTTTTTGCGGTACACGGGCCTCTCACTGCTGTGGCCTCTCCCATTGCGGAGCACAGGCTCCGGACGCCCAGGCCCAGCGGCCATGGCTCACGGACCCAGCCGCTCCGTGGCACGCGGGATCCTCCTGGACCGGGGCACGAACCCGTATCCCTTTCATCGGCAGGCGGACTCTCAACCACTGCACCACCAGGGAAGCCCCTGTCCTATAATATTTTAAAGAGTTAGTGTGAAACCATATCCAAATTGACTTTATATGTTGCAATGAGACAATATGTTTCTTAAGTCTCACTTAATTTATAGGATCCCTTGCCTATGTCTCTTTTTTTTTTCCAACGCCCTTATAGTTTATATGTTTAAGAAACTGGGATTTTGGTCTATAGTTTCCCATGCTCTGGACTTTGCTAATCTCCTCCTTGAGGTGTTATTCAACATCTTTCTCCCTCCCTTGTATATCCTGTAAACTGGTGATTAGAAAAGATGAAAAAAAATAATAACAAACTTATAAGGTTTAAGTTTTTGGCAAAAATATTTCATAAGTGACATGGTATAATTCCAATAAAAACAATATAATATCTGGCCATCTCCCTTACTGATGATCATTGCCTAGATTCGTTTATCACATAGAGGTTGAAAAACTGTTGATTTTAAAGTTCTATCAATATTTATTCATTAGTTAGCTGCAATACTTTATCAAGAAAACCCCTGTCTCAACTACTAGTTATCCTAAAGTACAGTGTTATTAACAAAAAGTCAGAATAAAACACTTTTTTCGCTTCTTTAAAAAAACCCCACATTTTTCCCGTTCTTTCCCTTTTATTCCCATTTTTTAAAAAATAGCGAATTTAAAAATTTTCTCATTTTAAATTTAATGTGTTGGCCTTCTGGCATCCTACAAAGGTAAATTGAATATACAATTTATTGTCCAAGCCAGGACATTTTTTAAATGAAAGGAGACACTATTAATAATTATATTGGAACAACAGAATAATTGGAACAACAGAATAAGCCAAACTGCTTGCCTTTGGTAAACCAGGATGGATAGTCTCATTGTTCAAAGGTAACCAATGAGTTTTTATGGTTTGATTCTTTTTGGTTTTTTTTCTTTTTACATTATCATTATAAACACATGTATTAAAAAAAATTGACATACTTATTATATATATTGATGCTCCAATATAGTTTGTGGCAGAGTTCTCTGGCCATGACCCTAGAAGTCCTTATAATCTTATTTTCTTTCTAGTATAACAAAATTTTCCAGGATCATCTTGTATATTTCATGCCCCAAATATTGAAACAGCCATTTTTCCAGGGACCTTTGGTTCCTTACTGTTGAAAATAGCATTTAGGTAACAAAACCTGGGCACTGTGGTGTTTATTATTACTAGTTGAGTTACTGTTTGCAGGCCTTTTTTGTGGACAGAGTTAGAAAATAGTTTTTATGAGATAAACTAGATAAAATCTTACTTCATATTTTATTCAAATTCAAGACTACAGAGATTTTACTTATTTTTATATTGTTTCCCCTGAGTAAAAATCCACTTTTCTCTGACACCAACATAGTTAGTCATTTGTTTTATCCCACAATACACATACAGTATTTTCACAATTACAATAGTAACACTACCTCCAATGATATGATTACTGAAGAGGTTAAATTTTGCTTCTGGATTTAGTTTGAAGTTATCTTTTCTTAGAGTATATAAACTAGGAAAATTAACCAAATTAGTGGGTTTTTAAACTGTCTTGAAATAGTTTCTCTTTGGTCATTATTGGTTACATCATCAATTTGACATATTATTAATTTTCATTTTTTGTGGTCTCTTTGTCTTTTTTTGGTATCAGGGTGATGGTGGCCTTGTAGAAAGACTTTGAGAGTACTCCATCCTCTGCAACTCAGTAATAGTGGGGGACTTTAACACCTTGCTTTTATCAATGGACAGATCATCCAGACAGAAACTCAACAAGGAAACACAGGCCTTAAATGACACATTAGAGCAGATGGACTTAATTGATATTTATAGAGCATTCCACCCAAAAGCAGCAGAATACACATTCTTCTCAAGTGCACATGGAACATTTTCCAGGATTGATCACATGCTAGACCACAAAGTGAGCCTCGGTAAATTTAAGAAAATTAAAATCATGTCAAGCATCTTTTTGACCACAATGCTACAAGATTAGAAATCAACTACAAGAAAAAAAAACCTGTAAAAGACACAAACACATGGAGGCTAAAAATATGTTACTAAACAACCAATGGATCACTGAAGAAATCAAAGAGGAAATTAAAAAATACCTAGAGACAAATGAAAATGAAAGCACAATGATCCAAAACCTATGGAATGCAGAAAAAGCAGTTCTAAGAGGGAAGTTTATAGCAATACAATCTTACCTAAAGAAACAAGAAAACTCAAATAAATAACCTAACCTCACACCTAAAGCAACTACAGAAAGAAGAACAAACAAAAACCAACGTTAGCAGAAGGAAAGAAATTGTAAAGATCAGAGCAGAAATAAATGAAATAGAAACGAAGAAAACAATAGAAAAGATCAATGAAACTAAAAGCTGGTTCTTTGAAAAGGTAAACAAAATTGACAAGCCTTTAGCCAGACTCATCAAGAAAACAGAGAGGGCTCAAATCAATAAAATTAGAAGTGACAAAGGAGAAGTTACAATGGACACCACAGAAATACATAGGATCATAGAGACTACTTCAAGCAACTATATTCCAAAAAAATGAACAACCTGGAAGAAATGGACAAATTCCTAGAAAGGTACAATCTCCCAAGACTGAACCAGGAAGAAATAGAAATATGAACTGACCAATCACAAATACTGAAATAGAAACTGTGATTAAAAAATTCCCAACAAACAAAAGTCTAGGACCTGGCGGCTTCACAGGCAAATTATGAAATATTTCCTCATGCTCACGTGATAGAGAAATGTACTGATGCATTCTCCTAGAACCTTCATGATCTCATATTTTACATAAAATTTTCTGATAAATTTGGTATTTTTCTCATTTGTCTTATTACAAATGAATACAAACTTTCCTTTTTTAGTGACTATCCATTTATATTATCTTCACTGATTTCAGAAACCACGTTTTAATATACAACTGAGAATATTTCTGAATTTTATATTATCCACCTTGCTTTTTCAGTCTAGTTACATGCTACTATTATACTGTTTACTTATGATGTCATAATAATATTTTATAATATCAAATAGAGCTAGCCATCCTCTATAGCTCCTCCCCAATTCATACTATATCATGATTTTCTTGGTTGTCCTTTTGCTTATTTGCTCTTGCAAATAAACTTGATTTTAAAAACTGTTTCTCTAGCTTTTCAGAAATAAAAAAGCATAATTGTGTGATTGCATATTTATTAGGGTTGTGCAAAATTTATAAAGTTTAAAAAACTGGTAGATGATAGATAGATAGATAGATAGATAGAAAGGTAATTTACTATTCAAAACCATGTTAATTCTTTGCACTTATTCAAATATATCTTTGCATGTGTCAGAGTATTTTGAAGTTTTGCTTATATAGGATTTGCGTATTTCTTGTGAAGTTCATTCTTTATGTATTTATCTATTTATATGTCTCTATCTATCAACTATAATATAGAAGAGATCTCTTCCATTATGGATATTACACACTTTTTTAGCAATATACATAAAGACTATTGATTTTGTATATTGACTTTATAAGTTACTACTTTATCAAATTATCTTAGTTGTTGTACTAATTTTTCCCATGGATTCCTTAGTGATTTTCAGATGTATTATACTATTATGTGAAAATAGACATAGTGTTTGCTCACTTTCTAACTCTTATGCCCCTAATTCCTTTCTATTTTCTAACTGCACTGCTTAATATCTACAGCACATATGCTGGGTGGTTGACATCTTTGTCTTATTCCTCACTTTAGCAGAGAAACCTCCTGTTTCCACATTAAGTAAGATGCTGGCTTTGAGTCTAAAGTATATATTTGATTATTCTGAGGAAGCAGACAGATAACTCTATTGTATTGAGAGTTTTTAAACATAAAATAGTAATAAATTTTGCCCAATATATTTCTTGCATTTATAGAGATGATCATATAATATTGTTTCTTGTTCTGCTAATGTAACAAATAATACAGATGGATTTCTTAGTATTAAACTATGTGTGCATCTCTGAAATAAACATCATTTGGACGTGCTGTATAATCTTTTAAATAGGTTGTGTTTCTGACTGGCTATATTTTATTTGGGATATTTATATTGATAATCATAAGTAGGATTGGTCTGTAGTTTCCTTTTTTGGACATTTGATCTTTGACAGATTTTGGAAATCAGTGATATACAATATAAATAAAATAAAACTGGAAATTATATTACTTTTATAGTATAAAATAGTTAAAGTACAATTGTGATTACTGACCTTTAAAAGTTTGTTACAATTCACCCATGAATACATATAGGCCTAGTGCTTTTTTTGTCATTGATTTTTCTATTTTTCTTCTATGTTGATTTAGACCTTCTGTCTATTTTGAGGTAACTTTTGGTAATTTTCCTCCTTTCCTCCTTTATTTCATAGTTTGTGAAGTAGTTGTCTTAGTCCTTTCAGGCTGCTATTAAAAATGTACCACAGACTGGATGACTTATAAACAACAGAAATTAATTTCTCACGGTTCTGGAGGCTGAAAATACAAGTCCAGAGTGCCAGCAGAGGTTCTGGTGAAGGCCCTTTACCAGAATTCTTACTGTGTAAAAGTGAGCAAGGAAAGTGATTGTGATAGAAGAGGCAAGGGAGCTCTCTTTGACCTCTTTTATAAGGCATTAATCTTATTCATGTCCTAATCCACTTCCAAAGGCCCCACTTCCTAATACCATTACTTTGGGCATTAGGATTTCAACATATTAATTTTAGGAGGGACACAAATATTCAGACTATTCATGGTTTTATATTTTAACTTTTAATCATCTTTATGAGCTATAATTTGCATAAAATAAAATGCATCTTTCTAAGCACAGTTTGATAGGTTTTGACTAATGCTCCCTCTCCTCCCTTCTCTTTCATTCTTACTCTCTCTCTTTATTTTTCCACTGTTTTTAAAAATGCCCTTGTACTTTTTGAGAACTGCTGAGTCTGTGTCCTTTCTTCACTTTTGTCTGAATACTTCTCTTTCTTTTGTCTCTAGTGTGCCTGTCCTCAGTTTGGATTGTATTCTATGCAGGCTGTCCTCATTATAGGCTTTCAATAAAAATAGGATCAAGGTGATGAAACGTATGTGATTATGTTGTATAAGATTGTAGTCCCAACCTTACTGGCATTGTTTCTCCCTTGCTGCCCCATAACCCCATACACCATTTCCTCTATCGTTAATGTTTTATCACCATGGTACAATCTATCACAAGATATATACCAACATTGGTCCATTTAACTAACTAAACTAAACTAATTAACTAAATTAACTAAACTCCATACTTTATTCAGATTTTATTACTTTTTCCCTTAAGTCCTTTTGCTGATCTAGGATATTATCCAAGATACCACATAACATTTAGTCATCATGTCTCAGTCTCCTCTGGCCTGAGAAAATTTTTCATATTGTTCTTGTTTGATGACCTTAAGAATATTGAAGAATATTTGTAAATTATTTTGTAGAAAGTTCTTCCACTGGGGCTTGTCAATATTCTTCTAGTGATTAGACTGGGGTGATGGGTTTTGAGAGAAAGATTGAAGAAGTGAAGTGACATTCTCATTACATCATATTAAGGATAGTTGCTCTCAATCTAACTTATCACCTATGTAAATTTGCTCCTTTGGCCAAGGTATTTTTTGTCATTGTAAAATGACTGTTTTTCCCCTTTCCATTCTCCCATCTTTGAAAACAAGTCACAAAGCACTAAGTCACTCACACTGAAATAGGAAGTTAAGTTCCACCTCCCTTAAAGAAGTATTTACATAAATTATTTGGAATTCTCTAAGGAAATTTGCCTTCTCTCCTTCATTTAAAAATTTTATTCAATTATTAAATTATTTAAGTATTGACTCAAAGGTATTTATTTTATATTTTGAGTCATAACTCAATACATTATTAATATTTTTGCTTAAAATATTTCAGCTTTAGCCACTGGAAGCTCTTTCAGATTGTCTTCAGTGTCCCTTTGACATACTCCAACCCTTTTGTGTTTTATTGCTTGCTGCCTTATTTTAAGGCACTAAAAGATGCTATTGGTTTATTTGTATATTTCCTGGCCCATCCTAAGACAGCCATTTCTCCAAGGACCTCTAGTTCCTTTTATTGGCAAATGGCATTAGAAACTAAGATCTGGACACTGGGTTGCTCATCACTATTGGAGTGTCCTTGCTTTTATGGCCTTTTCAGTGGTCAGAACTAGGAAATATATGTATGCATACTCACTTGTATATATACATATAACTACATATTTATTGTTATATCTGTATCTATATAGCTGTACTTGCATTCGTCTAAACTTGAGTTCATACTCACAATTTTGACTCAAACTCAGTACGACATGGTTCATTCCAGTCTTTCCCTCTTGCCTGTCTGAACCTTTGTCTCTAACAGTGAGAAGCCTGCCTTTCATCATCTACCATCCATTTACTTGTTTGTTCAGTTCTAGTATACATATCCAGCAGTTTCAGAATTGTTAACATATACCCACATGAGAAACAAATTTACCAACTGGAGTACAGATATTAAGTGCAGTTCCTTTTGTTTTTAATCTTACAGTTTCCAGTCAAAGCATCATTTTCCAAAGTTACTCAAGTCAGCATGCTTGTTTCCCCACCCCGCTTCAGGGATGTGTGCTGTGTTATGGTGCTAAGTTTGCAGTAGTTTGTTACACAACAATAAAAAATGAATACATCTTTATCCTGAGAAGTTTTCATTGGCTAATTTTGAGATCTCATGGGCCCCAGACCACTTCATAATTATTCCACCTTATTGCAGTTTCCTTGCCCTCACCACACTGTGAAGTTTGTGAAGCAGCCTTCAGCTGCTGCTCTAACTGGCCCACTGGGCCTCTCAGTGAAACTGTTGGTGAATGTGTGGTTTACCAGTTCTTCATGGTCTATCCCATGGTCTAACCCCTTGTAGTATTTGGGGTTCAAGAAAAACTTTCCCATCTACATTTGCTGTTAGAGTTTTGTGGGTTTTGATTTTTCTATCTTATTTTTCTGTTTCTATGGCCTCTTGTAGAGGTTCAAAAACTATACTACCACCTCTGCCATATTCCCACATTTTTTGTATTTTTTAACAGAAGTGTTTATTTTTGACTGTTGTGCTTGCCAGGGACTTTTGTCATCATCAAAAAGATGACAAGAAATAACTGAGGTCCCAGAAGATTCCAAGGTACATAGTTAATTAAAGAAAAGGGACTCCAGCTTAGTAATCTAGCATTCACCACGCTCTGTTGCCTCTCTTATACCATCCTGAAATTTCTTTTTTTTTTCTGGTGAAGAGTAGGATTGTTGCCCTCAAGATGTATCCAATTGTTTTAGGAAAATAAGCATTCCAGGAGTAGAATTTCACAAGCAAAGACAGATGAATGTAGCAAATCTTTGCATTTCGTTATTTTGCATATGTGGTATTTTGATCATTGATTACTATGGTGCTTTAACTTAATGCTTAGAATGGTCATTCCCAAACTTTAATGTTTATGGATCATTTGAAATCTTTTTAGCATTCTACAGTAAGCTGGAGGTGGTACCTGAGATTCTGCATTTTACCAAGTCCCAGGTGATACCAACGGACCTCACTTTTAGTAGGAAGGGCTTGGAGGACTGAACAATGAGCTTCTGGTAGCTATGAATTCCCTAATTGTAAAGAACAGTTTGGTATAAATGTATATATGTGTTATATATATATATATATATATATATATATATATATATATATATATATAGAGAGAGAGAGAGAGAGAGAGAGAGAGAGAGAGAGAGAAACAGAGACAGAAACAAAGATTTCCTAGTTTCCATAAGATTTAAAAGGATTTATGTACTAAAAATGTTAAGAATCTTTAACCTACAAGATAGAGCTCAAATCTCCTTAGGATAAAATGTAATGTCCTTTGAAATCTTTCTTATTTTATTTTCTGCCACTGTCCTATAAGTATATTGCAGCCTAGCCATGTCAGAATTTATCATAAGGTCTAAAATCATATGTTTCTTAATAGCTACCACTTAAAATAGAATTACAATCTTTTATTATCACAAATCACTTTCCAGATACTTCTCTTTATTCTTCAGCTAACATTTACTAAATACTTTATTTATATATTACATGTTGTACTAAGACTTAGGGGCATAAAAATATGCAATAGTCTTTACTTACGGCATTACTGTAATTATTTGCTGAAAGGTAATTTACCCTAGTAGAGTGTGTTCCCTTGCATGAGCATTTACCAAGTGTTGGTTTGTAAACAAAAAAGAGAGGAAGAGAAGAAGGAAGGAAGGAAGGAAATATGGGGGAGGGGAGGAGGGAGGAAAGAAGGATAGAAAGAAGGGAGGAAATAAAGAGAGAAAGGGAGGAAGAAGAGAAAAATAAAGAAAGCAAAAGAAGAAAGAAAGAAAGAGAAAGAAAGAGAAAGAAAGAAAGACAAGACAGAAGGGAGGAAGGATGGTGATGAGGGTGGCAGATATGAAAGGTCTGGATTAGAAAGTCAGAGGAGTAATGTTATTAGTTAGGAATAACACAACTTGTTGTGAATGCATTTATCATAAGATATGTTATTTTAATATATATATATTTTTATTTTATTTTATTTTATTTTATTTTTTTTTGTGGTATGCGGGCCTCTCACAGTTGTGGCCTCTCCCGTTGCGGAGCACAGGCTCAGGACGCGCAGGCTCAGCAGCCATGGCTCACGGGCCCAGCCGCTCCGCGGCATGTGGGATCTTCCCGGACCGGGGCACGAACCAGTGTCCCCTGCATTGGCAGGCGGACTCTCAACCACTGCGCCACCAGGGAAGCCCTTAAAATATTTTTGATATATTGTGTATTACTTTAAAATATTTTTTGAAAGTGATGATCCATAGAATCAGAAATCTGTATAAAAATCTTATTGAGAAGCATCACAACATTGCATTTTTTCCCTGTCATATGCATGAGAACTTTAAAAATAAAAATTAATGTTAATATTTTCCCAAATTTATGATTTGGAAGGACACTCTCCAATAGAATAGACAAGCATTAGGCAAGAAGACACGTGTTCATGATGAAGTGGGATTGTCAATATTTTACTGATACAAAGTTTCTGATCACTAACAATCAATAATGATCTTGTTGGTTCAAAGATTTGGTTACGAGAGATCAGGTGTCACAAAAGACATCTGATCACTAGGTTTATAGGAGTGTCAGATAGGGTTTAAAAATATTGCCTTATAACTTGTAACAGGTTATTTCCATGAAGGGGTGGTATTCCAGGGAGTTGCTGCTAGACATATACCTTTATCACTAGGGTCCTCAAGCAGATAAGAGGAATGGAGGCATACTTAAGAAACTGACAGAAGATTTTGCAATTTGATCCACAATATTCCACCAGGGGAAGAGGTCCCTTTGCTTTGGGAACCCCTGTGGTATGTATTCCATGGACACACCTAAAAATCAATTATTGGGACACCATGCTAAACTGTGTGAGGAAGTGTGGTGAAAGGCAGATTAACAAATAAGAGCAAATAACACCTGCAATAATTTACCAAGAGCTGACAAAATAATTCACCAAATACACATATAGAATTTGAAGTTTCATCTAGGGTCCTAGGGTGGAAGCGTTGTGGAAAATGTTCCTTGTCTACCTTGGTGTGTTTAATTTCCTTCTGCTCATTGTGCCAAGGCCTGGTCTCATCAGTTGCGTGCTATCCCTGGTGAACTGAAAAGAAATTGCATAGATACCTTGCCATTATTAATCAATGCCTCCTTCGTCAAAAGCTATTTGCAGATGTTTTATCTCATTCTATCTAAAAATTATTCTGATGTATTTATGGTTTGCTCTTCTTTTGTACTACAATTTGGCATATGAAAATGGTGCTCTACAAATCAGGGAATAGTGAAAGTAATAATTTGTCCACACAAATTAGACTCTGATGTACTGCTATCCTCTAATGTCTCTCCTATTTGCCTTTGTATCTCCAACCTCTGTGGATTATTTTTTTAGACGTGCAAAGAAAATTGCAGCTATTTAAAATAACCTAGAGAGGAAGAATGATAGGCAATATCCTAACTACCTTAGCCCTTTACATTTCAGCAGCCTTGTTGCCAAGGAAACCACTTGGGACTTTAGGGAAATTTGTGGATATTTAAAATGTATTGTGCCTGTACATAGAAAGACATTTGCACAATTCACACTGCAGAATAAAAAGCTTCCAGTCCTGCAATATTAAGCCTGGGATTTCAAGGACTGAAGATGGGAAACAACAAAGTACAAAAGCTTATTCTCTTATATGCCAAAGAATGTGCTATATATACTATTTCAGATTAGTATTAGACTAGGCTGTTTAAAAACAATGTACAAACTAACTGGAAAAGTAAAGAGTGTAATATAAACCTTACAAACCTTATATTTTCATTTGTATTTGTGATTTGCAATTTTAACATTGCATCACCATTTTAACAATTAATTTTCAAGATATATTTTAGTTTCTAAAATCTCAAAAGGAAAGCAAATACATTCCTTCCTGGGGCTCTGTTAGAAATTGACTGAATTCTACACAAATGTGGACATGAATCTTTACTCATAGAACTATGAGTAAAGAACAGACATTAGAGGAGAATAGAGATAGGCTGACATATCAAAACTCTTGAGCTAGTTTGTCAGTTTCTGTATGTTTGTGTCTGTCCCCTTATTTTTGTTCTTTTACAAATTTCTGCTGAAGGTGTCATATTCTTGGTGAGACTACTGGTTGCAGAGTAGAAAACAGGTAAACAAATTAACTTCGAAATGCTATTTTTGCATTTATTCATGGTTCCTTTTTAACATACGGCTGACTTTTCCTTACACTCCTTACGCTCTTATCACATGGGAGATTCAGCTTCACCCTGCGTGTGTAAGGAATATCACAGTACCCACCAGTTCATCCCAATGGAGTCTAGAACATATGTGCAAGAGTTCTGAAAAGCAGAAATCTTGGCCCAGGCAATGCATGTGCTTGGTTTCAACAAAGATTGAACTGATGGATGGTGACACGGGAGCTTCTATTTTCCATAGTTTCAGAGTGTTAGTAGCAAACACACATAATGTCAGAAGTAAAGAACGAGATAAAACAACTCAAAAATATGCAGTTTCTATACTTCCTAATAATTTAACATTATGGAGAGATTACAGTTTTCATCACAATCATTCACAGACATGTGTTTTCAATGAAAAATAAACAATTATATAAACATCGCTTTTATATATTAGCTGAAGATTCATAATGAGGCCAGGTGGTTAACTATCTTCTTCCAAATTCCTTCTAAAATCATTAAAATGATACAAAAATTGGAGGCACCATGCATTAGTACCAGAAGTCAATGAAAAGTATTATTTAACAGCAAATACACAGAGGAATTTCAGTTAGATATTTTCTAGATAGCGTTCTACTAAAAAAAAAAAAAAAAAAAAAAGAGATTTTAATGAGTAGAGAAGAATGAAAATGCAGAAAGACAAGAGACAAATAGTTGGACCCAGCAGAAACTAATTGATAGGGGCACAGAGCTAGACACAAGGTTAACCCATGGGACATGAAGGGAGCATTTGCCTTAGGATCTTTTTCTCCAGTAAAGACAAAGAGCTTATTCCATGAGGGTGCTTAGGGCACCTCCAAATAAAAAAAAAAAAAAATTAGTGGTCTTTAGCAGTTGTTTTTCCCCAACTAACATGACTGGGTTTTTCTCTGCCAGGCTTGCTACCAGATACAGTGGGCAATGATACCGTACAGAGAAAAAAAAAAAAAAGGTTAGTATACCCACTCAGTTTGGGGGAGATGTTGATTATTGATAATATCTCATCATTTAAGTTTGGTTGGGTAAGAAGGAAAAGTTATAAAATGTAGCCTATAACAAGATTATGCATAACAAGATGAGGTGAGCACAGTTCCTCAAAAATCAGAGGAGAAAACCTACTTTAAAAATAAAATAAATACTACAGAATAAAGAAGTAGATTTTAGAAAGCGTCTGCTTTGTTCTGAAGTAAAAAGAAAGAGAAATGAACACCATGAAACAAGAGATGAAAGATGAGAAGATAAGACAATAGACAGAGATATAAAAAGATATGAGCTGGGAGCCAGACAGAAGTGCAAAAGGAGCTGAATGAGATAAGGAATAAATGAAAGGAAACAAAAGATACAATAACTAATTTTAAAACTGCTTAGAAAGCAGTAAAGAATCCATACTGTAAAAATTGAATCAGTGATATGAAAGCTGAAATTTTGAGCTTCTTAAAGTTTTTATTATTCAGCAACAGAAAATTACTTACATTTAGACTAAATTTTAAATATCACAAATATAAGATTAACCAGAGGAAAAAAAATGAGTGAGGATTATAGCAGAAGTTGGTATATTTTAAAATAATCTATTAAATAAATTTAAAAATAACCGTCTCATTAAAAACCATAGAAAAGCCTGATACAGTTGAGAAGCTCCTCAATGTAATTAAGAAAAAAAATGAAAGTACATAAAATAAGCTAAAAATGAGCAAGGGGAAATAGATATATAAGAGCATAAGAAAAGAATGTCTAAGCTAATGCTTTTGAAAAGCTTACTGAAATACACAATGTTCTAGGAAAATATAAATTAACAAAAATAATTTCCCCAAAGTTCAAAGATTTATAAGAATAATTATCACAAAAGACATTTAATAACCAATGGTTTAGATTTCTTAAAAAGTGCTTTCAGATTCATTTGGTGTTATAATTTCTTTCAAATTTACAAGAAACAAATAATTATCTCCTAGAAATAGTTCCAGGGCCTACAAAAAGAAGAAAGCCACATTAATTTGTTGCTGGAAGATAACAAAACCCTTTAGCAAAAGCTGACAGAAAAACTAAAGATAGAACTCATTTAAATATAGTCTTAATGAAATAATAGCAAAACAAATCCAGAATGTTATTAATCAAGTAATAAAAACATATAAAAGTGGGGTCTATTCCAGTAAGATTACAAAAAGTCAGTATTAGAAAATCCATTAATATGTAGTCATAGATGAGAAACAAAGAACAAAAAATTTATAATCATCAAAGGAGCTGAAAAGACATTTGACAATATTAAATATTCAGTCCTGGAATAAAAGTTGTTTAAGGTAACAGAAAAATAAAATCTTTCTTAATATAAAAATTGTATAAAACCCTTTATAGTATAATAGTGTCAATTCTTGAAATAATCTAAGGATTCAACTGAATCCCAACAGAGGTGTGTGTGTGTGTGTGTGTGTGTGTGTGTGTGTGTGTGTGTGTGTGTGTGTGTGTGTTGTGGAAATTGACAAACTGATTTTATGTGTAAATAAACAAGCCAAGAGTACAGCTAAGCCAATATGGAAGAGCAAAGTTTGTGAGTTTTACACTAATGGGTATCCAAGCCTATATAAACCACAGTAAAAAAGACAGTAGAGTATTTGTAAAAATATACACAAATAAAAAAGAGAACAGAATATGAGTCTAGAAGTTAGGAGGAGAAGAGTAGTTGAAATCAAAAAGTAGTTACTAGCCAAATTTTCTGGGGTATTGTAGGCATTGCAAGGACTTTGCCTTCACTCTGAATGAGACTGGAAGCCAATGGATTACTTTGAATATAGTGACAAAATCTTATTCATATTTTAAAATTATCACTCTGAGATGTGCTAAGAACAGATGGTAGATAAGGCAAGGATGAGAACAGGGGGAATGGTCTGAAGGCTAGTACAGTAAGTTAAGCCCGATATATTGACTATATTGACACCAGCACCATTGGAGCTGGTGAGAGGTAGTCAGACTCTGAATTTACTTAGAAGAATTTGCCAATGGATTGGGTAATATGAGAGAGAGAAGTCAGGAACCACTCCAAAGTTTGTATCCTGAGCTAGAGGCATAAACAAGCTGTAAATTACTGAAATAGTGTGGAAAAAGCATATTGAGTGGGGAATCAAGAATTCCTTTTTTGACAAAATGAACTTGAAAAGTCTATTAGATGCCTGAGTGAAGATGTCAAATAAGCAATTGGATATCTGAATTTGGAGTTCAGGAGATAGGCATAAGTTGAAAGTAATTTAGTATATATCTATTGGACACGCAGGCTCAGCGGCCATGGCTCATGGGCCTAGCCGCTCCGTGGCATGTGGGATCTTCCCAGAGCGGGGCACGAACCCGTGTCCCCTGCATCGGCAGGCGGACTCAACCACTGCGCCACCAGGGAAGCCCTAGTATATATCTATTTTTAACCCCATGGTATAGTTCTTCACCTAGGGAGTAAGGAATATGTGGACTTACTACCTGCTCTGACAAAAACTACTTCCACCTCAAGGATAATAAGAGTAGCAGGTGGTCATTAGTTTTGAAAATCTGGAGAACACTACTAACTTTGATCAAAGTTGTGTTAGTGGAATGGTGGGGAAAAGGACTGGATGGAGTGATTTAAGAAAAAAGTAGGTTTGAATATGAGATTTTATTATAATGCATAAATTTAATTTCCTCAGGTGAAAAAAAGGCACTGTAGTTTTGCAACAGAACATGCTTGGTCTCAGGTGATATATGATAATATATTAAGGGGAAAAAAGGCGTGGTATCTGCAACTTACATTTTAAATATTCAGTAAAAAGTACATTGAGAGGGACAGATAAAACAAGTGTAGAAAAAGGAAATGAGAAGCATAAACTAGAGTAGAAAGTCTTCTATAGCATGCTAAGTGTCTTGGGGTGAATTTAAATACACTGTAGAGGGCTTCCCTGGTGGCGCAGTGGTTGAGAGTCCCCCTGCCGATGCAAGGGACATGGGTTCGTGCCCCGGTCTGGGAAGATCCCACATGCCGCGGAGCGGCTGGGCCCGTGAGCCATGGCCACTGAGCCTGCGCGTCTGGAGCTTGTGCTCCACAACGGGAGAGGCCACAACAGTGAGAGGCCCGCTTACCGCAAAAAAAAAAAAAAAAGAAAAAAAAAATGTTTAATGATAAACCTCAGAAACACAATTAAGCTCTATTAAACAAGTGGAATTAAAAAGTTATGTGTTTCATATTTTCTAGAGTTTTGGGGGGCTTTTTGTATTTAATTAGCCATTTTAATTTTAAGTTTCACTTTATTTTCTTTTCAACTGCTTTCTATGAGGCTTTTATACTTTAGGATATAATTTGAATATCAAAAACGCTGAATAAAGCTAAAGAGTAAATCTGTGGCATATTCAATCTAGGCCCAGCTGGGAAAATTACAAAAGTAAAACGTCAACTTGGCAACTCCTGTCCTTCTGAGGTACCTAGAGCTCTATCTACCTGTTTAAACACTAAGCCTTAGACGAATGAGAGAACTATGGCCTGATGTTACCGTGTGTGTATCAGTTTCCAAAAGGGTTTGCATGGCAGTCATTAACTCATAGGCATTTTGCAAATGGAGAATTTTAATTTTTACTAATTAATTTATTTATTCATAATTTAATAATGCCCTATATCCTAGGACCCAGGTCAAATGTTTCAGCTCCTTAGAACTTGCATTCTAGTGGAATAGTGAATACCACCAAGTAAATACGTAAGATATATTGACACTAATAGTGAAAAGTACTATGAGGATAATGAAACAGAAGTTACATTTGAGCAGTGCCATTTATTATGTGAACTAGTAATCCAGTGGATTGTCTAAGGGAAGAAATTTCCTGGCATAGAGAAGAGAAGTTGAAATGGCCCTAGATCAGGCATGAGCTTGGTATGTTTGAAGAATAATTAAAAGCTTTATAATTGAAGACAAATGGAAGGGTGAGTAGAAGAAAATAAAGTCAGAGAAACAGGCAGGACTCAAGAAGATGGCTGATAGGATGTAGGGTGTGAGGGAGAGAGCAGAATTAAGGATTAAGTCTAAGCTTTTGGACTGACAGCTAGAAAGATAAGAGTGTCATTTAGCGAGACTAGAAAATTAGGACTAAGTTTGAGGAACAAATTCAAAATGTCTATTTTTAGACATGTTCTGTTGTGATCTCATTACTCTTCAAGTGGAAATCTACATTTCTGAAGCCCTGGGATATGAGCTCAGGTGAATGAAATCATCAAGACTATAAACTGAGAAGAGAAACAATCTGATGACCATGCCCTGAGAAAGGGGACAGACTCAGCAAAGTGACAGCAAATACGTGACACAGAAAGTAAACTATATAGGTTACTTAAACACATCGTGAACAGAAACAACGTTAAAAAAAAAAAAAAGACCAAAAACTTCCTCAAGAAGAAGAAAGAGATCAAACTGTCAAATGTTGCTGAGTTTGAACAACGTGAGCCTAGAAAGATGAATATTAGATTCGGCAAGTGGATGTCATAGGTGACCTTGAAGAGAGAAGTTTCTACAGAGCAATGGGGGCAAATTTCTGATGGAAATGTATAAAAGATAATGAGGGATTTCCATTTCTAGTGATGTGGTTGACTAGAAATAATATAAGAAACATCTCTTTTGAAGCATGGCTGAGCTGGCAGTAAAGTAAGAGAAACAATCAAAGCAAGAAACATTAAAGAATTGTGATTACAAATGTATGCCGTGAACACACTGCTCATCGTGGGAGCCCAAGAGCATGGGTTTAATGACCTACAAGCATTAGGAGACAAAAAAGAAATCTTGGAGCCTAAGCAAGTTGAAGGTCAGGTTAGAGACCATGTATAAAATCAGGATATTCTCAAAGGGTAGATCAGAAAAAAAAGTACACTCCAAAGAGAAAGACTTATTTATTTTGGCTTTAGTTGTAGGCTTGTTATCTTCTGGGAAAAGGGTTAGAACATTTTCAGTTATATGCAGGAGAGTTGTATTGTGTTAGGTGGATGTATGACTTTGTTATTGTCCTTTTCTGGAGATCAAGTATGGATTGAGGAGTCGTACATGGGTACCAACGTGGCAAGGGGTGGATTTGTGATGGTTAATTTTATGCATCATATTGTCTGGGCTTCAGTGCCCAGATAATTGGTCCAATGTTATTTTGAATGTTTCTGTGAAGGTGTCTTTTGGATGAAGTTAACTTTTAAATCAGTGGACCCTGAGTTAGGCACATTATCCTTCATAATATGAGTTGATCTCAGCCAACCAGTTGAAGGCCTAAACAGAAAAAAATGGACCTCCCCTAAGGAAGAAGGAATTCTACTTCCAGACTGCCCTTGGACTCAGGCTACAGCACCAACTCTTCCCTGGGTCTTCTCCAGACTGCTGTCCTTCCCTGCAGATTTTGGACTTGCAA
The DNA here is from genome assembly GCF_003676395.1 of Aethalodelphis obliquidens. Taxonomy (NCBI): domain Eukaryota; kingdom Metazoa; phylum Chordata; class Mammalia; order Artiodactyla; family Delphinidae; genus Aethalodelphis; species Aethalodelphis obliquidens. Next base: position 1,897,156 of record NW_020837977.1, on the reverse strand, counting down.
TCCCCAACAACTGCATGAGCCAATTCCTTAAAATCTCAGTCTCACAGATGATAGATAGATAGATAGATAGATAGATAGATAGATGATAGATAGATAGATAGATAGCTGGATAGATAGATAATAGAGAGATGATAGATGATGGATAGATAATAGATAGATGATAGATGGATGATAGATGGATGATAGATAAATGATAGATGATAGATAGATAGATAGATGATAGATAGATAGATAGATAGATAGATAGATAGATAGATAGATAGATAATGTGAATGAGTAACCCAGTGGATTTCCTAAGGAGAGAATTTTCCTGGTCTAGAGAAGAGGAGTGGAAATGGTACCTAAATCAGGGATGAGCTTGACATGTTTCAGGAGTAGTGAAAAGCTTGAGGACTTTATGAACTTGTCACATTTGAGGAATCGGGAAAGTTTTTCATACATGTATGTATACACATATATATCTTATTACTTCTGTTTCTGTGGAGAACACTGACTAATACAGTGCTGACATTTATATTAAAGAACCCAATAAGTCCAAGATAAAATGATATCCATACTGTAATGAATTTGCAAATCTCTAAAGACAATACAAATACATTTCATAGTGGTCAGAAAAAAAATTGCCTACAAATGAACAGTAATTAGTGTGATATCTGACTTCTCGAAGGCAATGAGGAAGCAAATTGAAAACAAGTAAAATTTTCAAATAAGTAAATAATAATTATAAATCAATAAAATTACTTGAAAGTTCTAAAGAAAATAGCAGGAAACACAGGACTGTATATTTCAAAATTATATTTTGAGAAAAAAAGCCATTATCAGAGAAAAAAGCCTGAATGAGTTCATTATCAACAGACTTTCACTAAAGGAGACTCTGAAGAGTATACTATAGAAAAAAAGGAGGATGTGGGGGCGTGGGAAATGGTCAGGAAGAAAAATTTGTAAAATGTTAGAAGAAATGGTGACAAAATTAAATGGTAAACTTGATAATAAACACAAACATAGCTGACTTAATAGTAACAACAATGCCTATTTTGTGAGCTTGAAAAATTAAGACAGAACAAAGAATTTTGACAACCATAGCAAATGAGTCAGAAGGGGGTTGATAAGAGCAAAAATATTTTTCAGAATGAGAGTGAAGATGTTGATGAGACTACAGTTCACCCTTGAACAACATAGAGCTAGGGGCGCCCACCCTGCACATAGTCTAAAATCTGCCTATAATTTATAGTCTGCCTTCTATATCTTCCATATCTGCAGTTCCACACTTGCGGATTCAACAAACTGCAGATCCTGTAGTAATTTATAACATGTAAATTATATAAATCATGTACTTATATAGTACGATAATAACTGTAAATATGTACTATTTACTTTTGAAAAAAATTCCAAATGTAAGTGGATCCATGCAGTTCAAATCTGTGTTGCTCAACTGTAAATTAATTTAAGTGTGCATACAAACATTTCTAAGAAAGAGCATGTACACTCCTAACCATGAGGGAAAATAAAAAGAAGAAACAAGGGAGATAGCGAGAAACCGAAAGCACAAAATAAAATGATGGAAATGAATCTAGACATATCAGTAATTACAATCAATTAAAAAGGCCAAAATACTTCATTTGAAAGATAAAAAATAAAAGCCAGCAATGCACTGTGTACAAGAAACATATTTTCAAAATAAGTATTAAAAAAATAAAAATTAAAAGATGAAAATAAAATCTGGATACAATTAAGAGACTGAAGAGCACAGTAATTTGAATAAGGGAAGTTTAATATAATGGATAATTAAATTATGATAAAGTAGTAAGTATAAAGATGTAATGAGAACTCTAAAGGGTAGCCAAGGGCAGAAGGAGAGTATGCAACGAAGAGCTGACTTGAAAGAGGAAAGAGCACCTCAAGGCTGAGTATCAGACCTCACTGAAGGTGTCCATGCAGTCCATAGATTGTGCAGGATTTCTGGAGCCAGAACAGGTTTGCCATGATGCAGCGTTCCCAGGATTTCTATTTCACTTATCCCTAAACACTAGTGGAGCACAAAGAGTCAGACAGTTTCAGAGGATGCAACTGTGACTATGTAGATAGGTAGATAGTGTCCTTGCCCTCATGGAGTTTACAATTTAATGTTTGGCCCTCTACAGGGGTACCGACGAAACACTCAGGAACAATACTCTCCCCCATATTGAAGGCAATAATTCAATTATCCCTTAACTTTTCTCTTATTTAAACGTTGCAATTTCTTTACTTTACTTTGAATCAATTCTCTCTCTTTAAACACCTCTGCTTCTTTTCTGTGAATCATCTCTAATATCTTTCATATATCTTTAGTGCATTGAACATAATATAACACTTAATTAAAAGAAGATTGGCATTCTTATCATGTCTGTTCTTGAATGACTCATGTTTTAATGTATTTAGAAGTATGTTAACCTCTGTCCAAGCAATTTGTCCCAAACCTACATTTGTTCCGGGATTCTCTGCATTTTTTTTTAATCCTACTCTATCTTGCTATACATGTAGTCTTAATTGGAGAATTCATGTTTTCTCCACTAATTGAAATTCTAAGTAGAACAACTCAATATATTTAATGTGGAGTACAGCCAACATGCTAGCCCAAGGTGATTCTCAGCTGTTGCCTGTTGCTTTAGCCTTATAGCTATGTATATGAAACATTTAAGAACAGAATGGAAAATATTCAAAAGGTGGGCTGGTTAATCAGAATGTCATGGGGAGTAGAAATGAAAGCCTTCCTAAAATCAAGCTCTTTTACTTCATTTATGTCCCTTTGCCTACATAACCTGTCTGTGAGATTACAACACACCTTACAAAATTATATCTCAGACTTTTCTAAGTGATCATTACATTGTGTGTTAATCATTCTGTTATCTTCACAGTCATCACACTGAAATTGTCCTATCTATAATTTACAGAATAAGCTTTCTTTCCTTTTTGAAAAATGGGCAACATTCTCTTTCCTAATTCTCCCATAAACTAGCAAAGAAATAGGTTTTTATTATTTCCCACCTTCTAAGTAATTTTTAGGGGAAAGCTAAAGCAGTTTAGGTCTCTGACTTTTTCCACTTAGGTTCTTTTTAAAAAAACATTTAATTCAGAAAGTTATCTATTTTTTTTCTGGAAAAAATAATATAATAAAAGTAGCAACCATGTATTGTCTGTCTGCCAGATGCCAAGAATTTTACTACATGATTCACACCTATTAAATCTAATTCTCTTGACAAGGCATATAAGTGTTATCATACTCATTTTATAGTTGTGAAATTGAAGCTCTTAAGTTTAAGAAACATGTGAGTGACAGAGCTACAGAGTCACATGCTTTCTCTGTCTTCCAGATTCCATTTTCATATTACTCTGTAACTAATTTTTCCTGACACCTTTTTACCACTTTTGCATAACATATTGGAGGAATGAATAAAATGTTTGTCAATACTTCTACATTAATGGTACACATATAGCACCTTTAATATTTTTATTCTTAAGCTCAAAACACTTAAAATATTCTTTAGAATTTATCTACTTTTTTTATAATATGTTATAGAGAGGAATATTTCATCCACCTTCAAGAAACATTCATCAAACAGTTATTCAGCATTTTGTAGAAATATCTTAAGTAAGTGTAATTCATGGGAAGGTTCTAATCTTGTCTCTAACATTTCCTACTTAAGTCACTCTAGCTGAGTCACCTGCATTTTCCCTGAGCCTCAGTTTCCTCCTCTATCAATCAGCAGAAGTGGGCTTAATAATCAGAAATCCATTTCTGTTCCAGGATTCTGTATTGTTTTATACTCACTTCATTCAAACTAGTGAGTTATTTCCATTACAGCCATAAAAGGTGATTTAGTTTGGCTTGATCTAGTCCAGCCAAACCATTGCCTTTGTGTGTCTATGTAGACACAGCCAGGTGGAGAAGGACACCAATAACTGACAGCAATACAGGACCTTTATGCTGATCTTTGCCTTTCACACAGCATGTGGGCCAGTGGAGAAGGTGTATTCTGTATTTGATCAGTCTGAGCAGAGCTGTGTTTTTTTCTCTCATTGCTCTACTTAAAATTCTCTTAAGTTTTTGTCAAAAAAAGTGACCTGTTCTATTTCATATATGAAAGCTTCACATTAAAAGAATATGAGGTAGCAAATATCTTTACTGAAGTGCTGTTGGCAGCTGAAATCACTGACAACTTCCTGGCTGTGATTCATAATCTATATTGGTGCTTTTGAGACAGCAGTCTATTGATTTTTCCCTTTCTATAATCCGAGACCATATACAGAGCTTGTTAGACATCTGTGGGAATATAAACTGAGTTTTGATACAAGTTAGGAAGGTTCTTTTAGTGGGGCACTTACTTTTTGTCTTAGAGAAACTCTTTACACAGCTGTAACTTTGGTGACTTTTTAAAAACAAACAATTCAATATGTTAGGTAACAGGCTTTGGGATAGAGGACATTGTGAGATTTTTTTCTTTTTTCTTCTTTGTCCAGAGTTTAAATAAAACAATTTTCTCCAGTGGTTAGTACACTACCTATTAAATAATGATTGGGCTTTTTCTCTTCATTATACCTAAAGATACTTTTTATTTGATGAGACTAATTAAGATGGCTTTCAAGTGAGTTAGGGAGATAAATATAGGGCCTAGGCCTAAATAAAACTGCTAAAACAGTCATATGGGATCAACTGTAAAGCCATTTCTGAAAAAATGAGTAGGACTTATACATGTCAAAAATTGTATATCTGTTTCCCTGAAAAAAATATGTAACCATTTCTAAATCACTGTGCATATGTGTCTGACCAAAAAATGCAAGTGGATTTTTTTTAAGTAGACATCTCAGGGAGAACAAAGAAAAGTATTATGTTTTTCCCTAAGGTAGTTTCTTAAGTAACAGAGTAAATAATGTTTATCTAATCCTACCACTTTAGAAAGAGAAGCCATATTACAGAGTGTACACACATTTGAGTACAGAAATTGAAGAAAAAAATGTATTTGATGTAAACAACTAATACTGATCCAAAACTTACAATTTCTAGATAAAATTCACCTGAAATGAGCTCTTTTTACATAGTACTCATTCTAACTCTATTTTTTCTCAAAAATTTTATTTTAATAAAAATAACACCTGATATTTACAGATAATACATTATGTGCCAAGAACTCTTTTAAACACTTGACCTGGGCAACGTACTGACCCTCACAATAATCCTGAAATGGGGATAATGATACTAGTATGTTAATATAATATAGTAATATTAATAGACTATAATAATAAAATTATTATTGTACCCATTTCAGATGCGGACTCTGAGGCACAGAGATGTTAAATAGCTTGCCCAAGTTCAGGCAGCTAGCAAAGACTGGAGTCAAGATTCAAACCCAAGCAGCATAAATCAGGAGATTATACTCTTAAACTCTGCTTGTCTATCTTCTCTAGAGTATTTTGATCTACTTGAGGGCAAAAATTATTAATTCATTTTTGTATAACCTGCAGTATCTAATATATTACCTTGTACATACATTATCAATAAATATTTATAAAATAAGTTGAATCATAGATAAAACATGTAAGGAAAATAAAATTAACTTAGATAAAAAAAAATAATGTGGAGACCCTGCACTTAGAATAAAACACAGCACTAAGAATAATGTTTTTCACTGTTTTTTTTAACCAATGCTGTATTCCAATCAAGCCTTCCTTGTTAATTTGTCTAGTTTCTGCAAATCATCTAGATTATAACATATTTTTTGAAGTTGAAATAATAGGAAAAACTGAGAATTGTGTTCCAAATATTTTTTAAATGTTACTTCATCCTATACCCTGGCTGCAAATCACTTATTTAGCTTCTCCAAGCATACCTCCTCATATGTACCCTTATTTAGTTTTAGTAATATATTTATAAAGCTTTTATAACTGTATTAAATTATGTGTTGAAGCATAATAATACACAAAATATCTTAATGCCTAAAATCCATTTTATATTTAAAAAATTGTGAGTGCAATAAAGTAAAAAGCTAGCAGACAGTGGAAATTCATCAAAAAGCTGAACAGAACAGAACAAGTGGACCTTCATCTAAAAAAATAAATCTCTTAATGCGAAAAAGAGTGAACCAGGGGGAAATAATAACAACAACAGCAACAATTGCACTGCAGCAGAAAGAAAATGAATGCTTCTAATTAAAAGCCAATCTCTGAAAATCATTCACCACAGGAACCAGAAAAAATAATTTTGAGAAACTATTTTGAACTCTCCACAGGACTTAGTAAAACTCAATGAAATAGATGTGTAAAGCCATAATAAAAGGATGAATTGAAATGAAAGGCCAGTTGATGACATGAAGAGAAAGAAGTGTGAGATTTAAAAATATATATATCTGAGTGAAGAGAAAAAATATAGAAGCATAATCAAAATCTTAATTTTAGAAAATGAAGATGGAAATAGACATATAAAAATAATGATAAAATATCATATGAAATTAAACTGAGATAAATTTGAAGAACCTACCTAAAATAAATATCTTGAAATATGTAAAATTCCCAAAGTGACAAAAATAAAAAGAAACATGAATAAACTAAGTTGCAATAAAGATATTGCAATAAAGAAATAAAGGTCCCAGGCTAACATGACTTTGTAGGTGTGTGCTACAAATTGTCAAGAAATAAATAATCCCTATTTTATAAGTTGTTACACAAAAAAAAAAAAGAAAAAAGGAGAAAAAATTGTAACTAAAATATTAGCGAACTTAACACTCCAGGGTAGGGGGGCAAGGCATGATAAATCAGTACTTATTCCAGAAAGAGAACAGTTGAACATCAGAAAGTATCATTGAGATTCATCATAATAACGAACTAAGAACAAAATTTATATCAGTAAAATACTGTATTGACTATAAAATACTGTATTATTTAAATACTAAGTATTGTATAACTTGAAAATCTATTTATACATTTAGAAATCATAAAATTTTATACACTTCAAAATGTATTTATAATTTTAAAATAGTGTAGAATATGAAGAATGGAAGGAATGAGAGAATTTCACACAAGGTCATTCTACCAAAACTTGCATAAAATATTATATTTAATGAGGAAATTTTAGACACATTCCATTTAAGATTAGGATAAAGACAATGACAGAAACAATGACTATTCTTTCATTATAGCACCGGAGATCCTATCTACTGCAACAAAAACAGAGATAGATTTTTAAAAAAAAGTGAGAACCAGTTCTTTTCAGTTCCTGCCAAGTTTGTGAAAGAGAGTAGGCTGCTTATTTCTTCTCTGAACGCTGGAGAAATTAATGAGGAAAATATGGAACTAAGGAAACAACAACAACAGCAAACTATAAATCTCTGTAGGCACAGACTGCTCCTCTGAACTAGTAGAATTAGAGAGAGGGGTTACAGTTGCTGGATAGGGCCATGAAGTTTGTACAATGCACAACTCCAGAGGAAGTTATTTGCATAAACTAAGTAACTAGAAGGACTTGGGAGTATGGCTGCAACTTGGAGCAGAGGCTGGATGACAATGTTCTGGTAGTATGAAACAGAGAGAAGCAGTTTGATTATTTTCTCTTTTCTTTCATGCACCATTGCCTATGCCAGTAATTGACTTCTCCATTCCTGCAGCAATATATGATAATGGCGTATACCTCTTGTGCAGCTGTGCAGAAAAAAATATACCAGGGTGAGAAGTGGGCAAAATAAATGTATTTCTTGGGCATTCATTCTTTCACCCCCTCACTTCCAGTCAGTCAAGGTAGGTGGAAAGAGAGTGCTCTTCCCAGTGTTATTTTCTTTAGGTGACAAGAATGATTAACTGGAATTCTGTCTTGCCTAGGCATTTTCACCCTACAGATGAACTCTTTCCTTCTGTTTTCACTAGAGACTAGGGTGTGGTCTTCTAACTTTCCTCAAACACTTTCTAAGATGGAGAAGCCTACAGCCTACAAAGAATCTATCCCCACAAGATGAAATAACAAGACACAACAAACCAAGAAAAATGTAGTCTCAAAAGCAGAACTATTGGGCTTCCCTGGTGGTGCAGTGGTTGAGAGTCCACCTGCTGATGCAGGGCACACAGGTTCGTGCCCCAGTACAGGAAGATCCCACATGCCATAGAGTGGCTGGGCCCATGAGCCATGGCTGCTGAGCCTGCATGTCCGGAGCCTGTGCTCCACAATGGGAGAGGCCACAACAGTGAGAGGCCCGCATACTGCAAAAGAAAAAAAAAAAAAAGCAGAACTATTGCAACAGGATGGACAAAGAATGTAAAAGAAATTCATAATTTACTAAAATAGATATAAAAAATGTTAGTGAAAATAAATCCTTAAAACCAATAGGTATGAAAATTAGGTATAAAATATTAGGCAGTTGATATAATGGGTCCAAATTGTTCTTTATTTGCAGAGGATATGACTGTCTACTTAGAAAATCCAAGAGAATCAATGAACTAATTAAACAAATAAAAAATTTCAGCAAAGTTGTCAGATACAAGCTCAGCCTACAAAAATTAACTGTCTAGAAATTATAATAGATAATAGGATTCTCTAGAAACTAACCTAACCATGAATGCACATGTCCTTGATGATGAATATGTTAAAACTATTAAAGAACATTAAAGAAGAACTAAATAAATGAAAAGAGACATGATTTTCATGAATGGCAAAACATAACATAATATAGACATCAATTCACCTCAATTAATCTATAAATTAAATTAAATTATAAGAAATACCCCAAAAGCATTCTTGGCTTTGCTTCACAAACTGATTCTAAAATTTATATGAAGAATAAACTTCATCCATAGAAAAGATGAGTCAATAAATAAATTAAAGGAATATAAATTGCTTATTGGATATTAAAATATACTGAAAGGTTAAAATAATAAAAAATGAGTAAGCTATTTGTTTTGAAAGAGACAAATATATCACTGAAAGAGAAATTGATACTGCATGACAAATTCAGAGGAAACTTACAAATTACTTAGCAGATGGTATTGGGAAAACTGGCTCACTAAAGAAAAATAAAGATGATCTATACTTAGAGTTAAAAAAATATTTCAAGTGAATTAATGACTTTTATATAAAAGATAAATGGAGGTTTCTTTGACCACGGAATATGAAAAGATTTCTTAATCAAGACTCAAAAGTCACAAACCAATTGGGTAAATGTATTAATTATTACCCCTTCTCAAAACACAAGGATTCAGTTTAAAATTTTGGGTCATAGGTAAATTTAAAGAACAGGCAAAAGTAAATAAATTATTTTTTGTAATGCCTAAAATTTACAGGAAGTAATATCTAAAATATCCACGCAACTCCTTCATATCAGCAAGAAAATATACAAGAAATGCAATGAAAAAGCCATAGTCAAGATATGTAAATGGGTAGAATCTAAGTAGATAATTTTCTTATAAATTAAAAAGTAAACAACTCTGCTAGTAACCAGAGAAAGAAGAGGTAGGAGATGGGGGAAAACCAGCGAGATCATACTTTTTATCTATAAGGTTTGATAAAACAAAGTCTTATGAAGAACTATTGAGAATCTGGACAAAAAGCACCCTCATAATTTGGTAGTGGGGGTATGAACTGGTGCATTGTGGAGAGTAGTTTACAGTACTTAATGAAAGTAAGTACATTTATATCCTAAACCTAACTAAATACACCCTAGTGTATATCCCACAGAAATGTTTTCATAGGTCGATATAGGGATGTGTATAGTAGCACTGAATTTTAATAGCAAGAATTTGGAGATCATTTGGATGAGTAAATAAGTAAAATAAAGAATGTGCCTAGAATGTGAATATAATGGAATACTTTTCGACAATCTGAGTTAATATTCTGTTCTAACATGTAGTGACATGGATGTCCTTCAGAAGCATGGTGGTGTACGGGGAGACACAGAATGAAGATTACATTAAAATTGAACTATTGTATACTGAAACACTCAACAAAACAATACTGCATTGTACAAGAATACACATAAATATAAATAAACGCTTGAGTAGTTGTCAATGGGCTGTGGTCAGTGGATAGGTGTGGATTAAGGGGAACAAAGGAAAATAAAAATTAGATAGAAATAAGAGTTTTGGATTAACGAAATGTCAGTGTCATGAACTAGTAATATGATTAATTCAAATCTACATATCTGAGTTCCAAAAAATAAAATAATCAGTGAAATGAGAGACAAACATGAGAATCTTTTAGATTGGAGAGGAAAAAAAAAAAGTAAGGAGACAGCATATAATAGATGTTAAAGATAAAAATAAAATAGGTGTGCTTGAAAAAGAAACTAAAAATTTTGATAGAGAAAATAATAAATACATAATTCTAATAAATTCTGCTAAGTGGAAAGTAAAATTCTAAATATGTAAACTAAAATGATTATCATATTACAGGGAGCATCAAGAAAAAATACTATTAGTTATTTATGGCTCTATTACAAATTAACTCAAAAATTAGTAGCTGAAACAACATTTATTTTCTCACAGTTCTGTGGGTCAGGAATCTGGGCATAGCTTTACTGGCTGCCTCTGGCTCAAGATGTCTTGTCATGTGGGGCTGTAGTCATCTCAAATTATGACTGAGTCTGGAGAAACCACTTCCATGCTAACTCTTGTGGTTGTTGGCAACATGGGTCTCTCCACCAGGCTGCCTCAAAACAAGGAAGCTGGCTTTCCCCAGGGTGAGTGGTGCAAGAGAAAACGAGAGTAAGAACACCCAGGATGCAAGCCCCAGTGTTATTAAAACCTAATATTGCAAGTGACATCACATCACATCTGCCATATTTTATCTGTTAGGAGGAAGTCAATAAGTCCAGCCCATCCTCAGAGGAGGAACTCACACAAGAGCATGAATTGAAGCAGGGAGCATTAGGAGTCATTTTAAAGTCTGTCTACAGAGGTTTTTTTTTTTCATTCAAAAATGTAATTGAGGGTTGATTTTCAAAATATTAATAAAAATGCATATGTAAATAAAATAAACACTTTTCTGGCCAAAAACATAGAATATTTAAGTTAAAAAAAAAAACTCAATGAGATCCTATTTAGAAAAGATTGGAGAAATGATCATTAGAAATACTGGCTTAAAATTACTGGCTTAAACTGGCAATTATTGTGAAACCAAATGACAGAGAACAGGATTTTAAGGTTTACATAACCCTTGTTATCTCCCCATACAGCATTTCACCTTCAGTTAATTTGTATGTGTGAAAAAAATAAAAAGACATTTTCATATATATAAAAAACTGACGTGTATGAATGGGAAAGAAAATGTAGTATATATGCACAATGGGATAGTACTCAACCCTAAAAAGGAAGAAAATCCTGCCATGTGCAACAAGATGGATCTTGAGGGCATTAGGTTAAGTGAGATAAGTCAGATAGAGAAAGACAAACACTGTCTGGTCTTATTTATATGTGGAATCTAAAAAAAAAAAAAAAAAACTCGTTGACAGAAGGTGAGGAGTGAGAGAATTGGGTGAAGATGGTCAAAAGGTACAAACTCTCAGTTATAAGATAAATAAGTTCTGGAATAAGTTTTGAGGATGTAATGTAAAGCACGGTGACTATAGTTAATGACATTTGAAAGTTACTAAGAGAGTAGATCTTAAAAATTCTCATCACAAGGGAAAAATATTTGTGATGTGTGTTAACTAAACTTGTAATCATTTCACAATATACACATATATCAAATCATGTTATACACATAAAATGAATATAATGTTATATGTCATTATATTTCAATAAAACTGGAAAAATATGAATTAAAAAATTCACACAAAATCTTCAACATATTACTTGAAAACATATTCCACCTAAACAAGATAAAGAAAAATTATCAGTGCACCAGTGTGTAAGAAAGTTGTAGTATGCAAAGAATGACACTTTTCCTCTTTTCTTGGAATATATCCTTGGTTAATAACCAAAGATAAATTCACACATAATATGTGCAACACTGTTATTTGGATTAGCAAACAAACAGAAAAGGAAAATTGAAATGCTAAAAATAGAAAAGAGAGCATTAAAATGATAGGACATCAAGAGGAATGTTTATGAAGTGGAATTTTTATTGATATAGAAATTGTTTATAATAGAATCTTAAGAAAAATACCAAGATAAAATTTATATATGTTGCAAAATTTTTAAAATACCAATAAAATGCATTTTAAAAATTGCAAGAAATATATCAGAAAAGCTTTAGTAGTATACTTTTATGATTGTAAATAATGAGGGATACTTTTAAAGTCTTCAGAATTTTTGTACTTTCCACATTTTCTACAATAGCAGTTTCATAATCAGTTATAATAAATAAACTATTTTTTTAAACTGGGTAAAAAGATTTTTAAAAGCCACCTAAGAAAATCTATATCAAATTAACTAGAGATCTCTGAATATCTGTGGCTCTTAATATTAAGTTTATATGGGAGGCATTCTGTTTCCTTTATCATATCCAACTGATCCCCTTATCACAAGCACTTCCAGAGCCACAAAGGAATGTAATTGACACACTGAGGGTTATTTATGGCCTCCATATAAAGACAGACAATAAAACACATGGACTAAAGTTGGATAATGTTTTATCACCTTACTTGTTTCTTTGGAATCCTTTACAATGCCTGGTGCTTATTTGATGCTCAGTTGATGTAGAAATGATAGAAGGAAGTAAAGTGAGGGAAGGAGAGAGAGAGAGAAAAGAAGGAAGGGAGGGAGGGAGAAAAGAGAGAGAGAAAATAAAAGGAAGAATTTGAACCATGAAGGGCAGCAGTGGGAGTTCTCACAAGTCAAGATGGACAATTAAAAATTATTGTCGTCAGCATAAGTCAGTTTTATTCAATAAGTATCCACTGCACACATTACCAGGATAAAATGTTATTTCTGATGTCACTTTTATTTATTCATTTATGAAATATTTTCTAAGAGCCTACTGTGGGCAGAGGACTGAGGTACACTGAAAAACAAGCTCAAGGCTGTTCCTCGCCTCAGGAAGCTTAACATTTTTCACTCGGTTACTTAGACTAAAGAACCTGGACACCTAAGTATAAGAAAGTCCATGGCAAAGGAGGCAATGTGGAGTTCATGTTTCGGATAATGTATCTTTTAAGTGTCAGAATTTAAAAGAAGAAGATGAGACTAGTTGGTACAATGAGCTTTAATGATAGTTTTCCTGACAGAAATCTCATCCAGTGACTTGAACCTTAGAAGCGAAATAGACTGAATTGTATACCTTGGTGAAGATGGGGTATGCTTAGGTAAGGGGATATGACAGACCACAGAGACAGTGGTACTGTTCTGTTTTACCTAATTTTTGAAAGAAAGGTCTTCAGGTGGTCCTCTCCCAAATCTTGTTCTTCTCAAAACAGGCTATTTTCTGATGCGGGAAAAACCCTTCAGAGCTTACTACATGGGACATAACCATAACTATAAAATTCTGAAATAGTTCAGCCTACAGGTCAGAGCCAACAGTGTCAAAGAGAAATCGGCAGTAAAAGTAGCAGCAGGAAAGAGAATAAAGTGAATGATAACGGAAAAAAATGCTGCAGGAAAGGAAAATAAAAGCAGAATATCAGAAAGTCAAACTAAAAATCAAGAAGCATTAGAGAGTCACCTTTATCTGTTCATTTAACAACATATATTTAGCACCTACCTTACGAGAGACACTATTCTTGGTCAGGTACTTGTAGAAAGAATGAAAAGATCATAAAATAATAGTTAATCAGAAGATTATAATGATAAAATTAATTTATGACTGTGTCTTGCCAAATGCTTAATATAGATAATTTATTTTACTCATTACAATCATGTGAAACAATGTAAAATAATCTCCATTTTAGAGATAAGAAAATGGACTATCAAACTCAAATATCCAGGTTCTTGACAACCGTATGTACAGTCCAAGTAATACCGATAAAATCGTACTTTGAGGCCATCACATAGACAATTTTAAATATTTTCATGGGCATTAAAACAGGAAGACAATAAATAATGCAAAGTTTGGAGTCATACAAGTTTAATTTCAACTTCAGTTATAGCATTTAGTAGTTGTGTGAGACGAAACTAAATATTTAATGTATCTGAACATGTTTCTTCACCAGTAAAATATGCAAAGTAAAATGCGATTTATAAGAGTGTTTCAAAATTAAATGATTATCAGGATCAATAAAAATTATTGTAAATTTGAGTTGATTCAATTTTAAAATTTCTGCTCTATGAAGACACTGTTAAGAGAATGAAGACAAACCACAGATTGGGAGAAGGTATTTGTAAAACTTATCTGATAAAGGACTTGAATCCAACTATTAAAAGTATCCTTAAAACTCAACAATAAGGAAGCAACCAACGCAATTAAAATGGGTAAAAAATATGACAGACATCTCATGAAAGATATAAATATGTCAAATAACCATATGGAAAGATGTTCAACCTCATTTGTCATTAGGAAATTACAGTAACCATGAGATACTATTATGCACAGGGATCAACTGAAGGAGCTCCCAATGGCCAAAGCTGGAACAATTAGAGCAATAAAAGAAAGTTGTATTAGATTATAACCCAAAGTGTAAAATAAATACCGAGTCCATGCTGATGTAAATACAAGATTGAGTAAATTAATAAATGAAGGAGAAAAGACCAATCTCCTGTGCAAGAGAATTCCAAACAAATCATAGAGATACTCTACCCTAAGGTGGTGGGAGCATAACTTCCCCCTCCTCAAGTGTTGGCAACACATAGTCACTTTCTTCCAACAAGGGCAGTATGGAAAGGGGTGAACAAAGAGTAACATTGCAATGGAGAAACCTGACAGACACTCCTTCAGCAGGTGGTCAAGGTCAACATCAACATACATGAATCATGTAGATAGTATGTTTCCTTCATCGGATGTGATGAAAATGGCACTTCACTTCTGTGATGTTCTTCCTGAAAAACCCATAACATAACTCCAGTCTAATCATGAGAAGAACATCAGACAAATTCCTATAGAAAGGCATCCCACAGTATACCTACACAGTACACCTCAAAACTGTACAGGTCATCAAAAGGAAGGGAAGTCTGAGAAATATCACATCGAAGAGGAGCTTAAGGAGACATGACTACTAAGTCTAACATCTTATCCTGGACGGGATCATGGAACAAAAAACGTACATTAGATTAAAACTAAGGAAATTAATCAATCTTGGACTTAGTTAATGTATAACAAGTGTACCATATTAAGTAATATGTTAATAATAGGGAAAAATAATAGGTATAGGAACTCTGTACTATCTCCTTAGTTTTTTCTGTAATCTGAAACTTATAAATTCTATCAATAAAAAGGTAAAAAAAATAAATAATTTATCATATATATTACACTGGTGCAATTTGACACATGGCAAGTGCTCAGTAAAATTGATGCCTTGTCGTTTTAATTTCAGACAAGGACAAACAGAATAGGTTAAAATGAGTCTGAATGGGTCCTCCTAAACTAGTAAATTGTTACCAACACAAATTCAAGTATTGAACTGCAGATCACATTATTTATGGGGTAGGGAGTTGTGCTATGTGTGATTGGCTGCCTAGTAAATATTAATGTAGTTTTATCCAGATTACTGATATTAGATTAATCTCAAATAAATATTTTGTTGTTGTTGTTGTTGAGTAATTCTATCTTCAAAAAAATCTTTCCTTGTGAAATAATTTAAAGTATTATTCAGAGGAATCTAATATCCTAGAATGAACTGTAGTCACCTGGAGATAATGTCATCTTCACGTAATGGGTGAAGAAGAATCTATGTGTAGTGGTTGGGGCTCAGGGAGAGAAGGAGGCTGAGGATAAAGTAGATTTCAAACAGAACATGATAGGAACCATTACTTACTTCCAGCTAGTAAAAGACTTTAAAACCATTTTTTCCTACATAAAGAGTTCCAGATATGCCAGTGAGATGTATTTATTTTCATCTTCAAAGCTGATGGAAAGAGACCTCTTGATTAAAATCCCATAATGTCCACTTTCTTAGAGAAAACATTAAGTGGGATCACTTGCAAAGTTTGCATCAAATCATACATTGTTCTGCTCATCAGGGAATTTATTCTCAATTTCTTCATAGTCTTTTTCAATGGAGTTGCTGTCTAATAACACTGATATCTATGCATGCTGGTGGGAGCTTTTAGTTTTTCTTTATTATTCAAGAAACCCTAGAATATTACTTGTGAAAACAATTGCATTTCAGCACTGATATAATTAATTTGTACAAGCAGAGAAGTTCAATTATAAGAAAGTTCTGTATGAAAAATATGACAATGTGGCAGGGGAATAGGAAAAAAGGATAAAATTTTAAAATACTCCTCCGTTGAAAGTTAATTCCCTGTTTAAATTATTTAAGAATCTGAAAAATGTTTAAAGTAGCAGTTCTTAGAAAATATGCTGGCATACCTAAAGATATAAAAATAAAGTGAAATTAATTCTTACCCTATATTTAAAATAATATCAGTTGTCTCTTTTAATTTAGAACTATACTTATTAATATGTGAATAACCAGGCATTTTTCACAAAGTTAACAGAGAATCATTGTCTGATGGACTCTGGATTCTTTTATCTTCAAGTGGAATTCACTGGGATCTCTAGCCATTTTATAGTACAAATAACAAGAACCAATTTTAGAATATTATCCTAAGATCATATATTTCTTTAATGGTCACTATGAAACAGTACCATTCACATCCAAGTCATAAATGTGGGCTGTTTCTGAATTTGTCTGCTTCACTGGGCACAAATGGGCAGAGCAGAGGGATTCAGCAAGGCTTCTATTCTTCAGAGATTAAAAAGACATCTTTATTCTTTCTTTCTCCAGTTAAACCAAGAATATTCTCCTTCTTTTCTTTTCCTTTCTTCTTTTTAAATTTTTTTTTAGTGCACTTAAGAGAAATCATTTGGCCTCTTTTCAAAACTGGAATTTACTAAGTGACAGTGTTTCTCTATCCACCTCATATATATATATATATATATATATATGATATCTAACATCTAATCTCTTTCTAGATAGATAGATCTTAAAGAAAAATATATATATATATGCTATGTATATATATTTATAGAGAGAGAGTGAGAGAGACAGAGACAGAGAGAAACAAAGAGAGCTGTTTCTTGCTCTACTGTGGTCTTGATCTATTTTGCATATCTGTTAATACATTACTATTGCTTATTGGCACCTTAAGTTTGGATGCCACCTCATAGACTGCCACCGCATCCACACTAAAAATCAATCTAATTAGTTATTGATCCTTTGCTGCTTGTCTAGGGCTTTGCTGCTTTTCTGTTGGAGAAGGCATAGAAGGGTTACATGTGACACATATGACATAATTTCCCACATTAAGAAGCCTATGATCATGAGGATGTAAGTGTTACATGCAAACACTCTAAAGAATAGCACATTACGGAGTAATGAATAGGATAATGAGAGCTAAATGAACTTCCTCCTATTCTCATTTTCACTGATTTCTCCTTTCATTTATCTCTCTGGGATGCTGCTGATCTACTATTTTTCTCTTTCCTCATTTCTCTTTTATTCTGTATACATGCACACATAGGCATGCCCCATACTTGCCAAATATAATAAGTATGTGTATCCTTCAGATTTAAGTACAGTAGGAAAAACTATCTGCCTCTAAGGCAGTAGTTTTAGCAGTCTCATGGCATCTTGGCTTCCAGGAGGTCACACACCTACTTTCCATCAATCTTTAAGGCTAGGGAAGGTGAGACACTGATGAATCAGTGATGACTAAGTTCCATTCCATCCTCAAGCTAGGGGTTGATTCAGATCTATCTGAATAACATGAGCTGAGTGGAGAGGATGGACCTCCAAACAAAATTAAGGGAAGTTACTGGGATACTTGGAAATAAATACTGAGTGGTTTAAGAAAATCAACCTTCACATAGCTTATTAATCTGCATAAGATTATCTTCTTCATAGCTCTCTTCCCCTCCGCTCTTGCCACCCTTGCTCATCCCCCTATGTCACTGTGCTTTATGCACATTGATCTTTTAGTTTTTTCAAATCTCTATGCTCCTACCCACTGAAGGACTTTTGAATATACTTTTTCTTCAACTTGGAATGATCTTCCCACCCCAGTCCCTTCATTTTCCACCCTTTCTTCTCCATCTCTTTCACTATAGATGACTCTTATTCTTTTAGTCTCCATCAAAATATACTTCCTTAGAGTCTGTTCAGCTCTTTTAATTTACTGCAGCCCATATTAGTCCCATATTTCATTCTTTCATAACACCAATACTCTCCTACAATGTACTCATCATTATATTAAACCAAATACATAATTTATGGTTATCATAGGTATTTTAATAACAGTATCCCCTACTACAATTTGTAGGCTTCATGAACATAAGAAATTTGTCTAGGACTCTGGGTTGAAGGGCCGTGCAAGCCCTCTGCATGAGGCACCCTATGAGCAAGTGAAACTCGACTCAGCTCCAGATTTGTTCGGCCAGGTTAGGAAACCTGGTTTCTGCACCCAAGTGGCTTTCCCAGGGATCTGTCTGTGCTTTCTTCAGGATACAAGCCGTGTGGATTAAAGGCTCTTGGTGCTCCAGCCAGGAGTCAGTGCTATGCCTCTGAAGTGGGAGAGCCAACTTCAGGAAACTGGTCCACAAGAGACCTCCCAGCTCCATGTAATATCAAAGGGTGAAAATCTCCCAGAGATCTCCATCTCAACACCAACACCCAGCTTCACTCAACGACCAGCAAGCTACAGTGATGGATACCTTGTGCCAAACAACTAGCAAGACAGGAACAAAATCCACCCATTAGCAGAGAGGCTGCCTAAAATCATACTAAGTTCACAGACCCCAAAACACACCACCAGAGAAAGCCCTGCCCACCAGAAAGAGAAGATCCAGCCTCACCCACCAGAACACAGGCACCAGTCCCCTCCACCAGGAAGCCTACAAACTCACTGAACCAACCTTACTCACTGTGGGCAGACACCAAAAATAACAGGAACTACGAACCTGCAACCTGCAAAAAGGAGACCCCAAACACAGTAAGATAAGCAAAATGAGAAGACAGAAACACACACAGCAGATGAAGGAGCAAGGTAAAAACCCACCAGACCTAACAATTGAAGAGGAAATAGACAGTCTACCTGAAAAGGAATTCAGAATAATGATAGTAAAGATGATACAAAATCTTTGAAATAGAATAGAGAAAATGCAAGAAACATTTAACAAGGACCTAGAAGAACTAAAGAGGAAACAAGCAATGATAAACAACACAATAAATGAAATTAAAAATACTCTACAGGGCATCGATAGCATAATAACTGAGGCAGAAGAACGGATAGGTGACCTGGATGATAAAATAGTGGAAATAACTTCTGCAGAGCAGAATAAAGAAAAAAGAATGAGAAGAATTGAGGACAGTCTCAGAGACCTCTGGGATACTATTAAAGGCACCAACATTCGAATTATAGGGGTCCCAAAGAAGAAGAGAAAAAGAAAGAGACTGAGAAAATATTTGAAGAGATTATAGTTGAAAAATTCCCTAATATGGGAAAGGAAACAGTTAATCAAATCCAAGAAGCACAGAGGGTCCCATACAGCATAAATCCAAGGAGAAACACACCAAGACACATATTAATCAAACTATCAAAAATTAAATACAAAGAAAAAAAATAAAAGTAGCAAGGGAAAAACAACAAATAACATACAAGGAAATCCCCTTAAGGTTAATAGCTGATCTTTCAGCAGAAACTCTGCAAGCCAGAAGGGAGTGGCAAGACATATTGAAAGTGATGAAGGAGAAAAACCTACAACCAAGATTACTCTACCCAGCAAGGATCTCATTCAGATTTGATGGAGAAATTAAAACGTTTACAGACAAGCAAAAGCTGAGAGAGTTCAGCACCACAAAACCAGCTTTACAACAAATGCTAAAGGAACTTCTCTAGGCAAGAAACACAAGAGAAGGAAAAGACCAACAATAATAAACCCAAAACAATTAAGAAAATGGTAATAGGAACATACATATTGATAATTACCTTAAATGTAACTGGATTAAATGCTCCCACCAAAAGACACAGACTGGCTGAATGGATATAAAAACAAGATCCATATATATGCTGTCTACAAGAGACCCACTTCAGACCTAGGGACACATACAGACTGAAAGTAAGGGGATAGAAAAAGATATTCCATGCAAATGGAAATCAAAAAAGCTGGAGGAGAAATTCTCATATCAGACAAAATAGACGTTAAAATAAAGACTATTACAAGGGACAAAGAAGGAGAGCAGATAATGATCAAGGGATCGATCCAAGAAGAAGATATAACAATGGTATATATTTATCCACCCAACATAGGAGCACCTCAATACATAAGGCAAATACTAACAGCCATAAAAGGGGAAAGCGACAGTAACACAATCATAGTAGGGGACTTTAACACCCCACTTTCACCAATGGACAGATCATCCAAAATGAAAATAAATAAGGAAACACAAGCTTTAAATGATACATTAAACAAGATGGACTTAGTTGATATTTATAGGACATTCCATCCAAAAACAACAAAATACACATTTTTCTCAAGTGCTCATGGAACATTCTCCAGGATAGATCATATCTTGGATCACAAATCAAGCCTTGGTAAATTTAAGAAAATTGTAATTGTATCAAATATCTTTTCCGACAACAATGCTATGAGACCAGATATCAACTACAGGAAAAGATCCATAAAAAATACAAACGCATGGAGGCTAAACAATACACTACTTAATAACGAAGTGATCAGTGAAGAAATCAAAGACGAAATCAAAAAATACCTAGATACAAATGACAATGGAGACACGATAACCCAAAACATATAGGATACAGCAAAAGCAGTTCTAAGAGGGAAGGAATTTTATAGCAATGCAATCCTACCTTAAGAAACACGAAACATCTCAAATAAACAACCTAACCTTGCACCTAAAACAATTAGAGAAAGAAGAACAAAAAAACGCCAAAGTTAGCAGAAGGAAAGAAAGCATAAACATCAGATCAGAAATAAATGAAAAAGAAAGAAGGAAACAATAGCAAAGATCAATAAAACTAAAAGCTGGTTCTTTGAGAATATAAACAAAATTGATAAACCATTAGCCAGACTCATCAAGAAAAAAAGGGAGAAGACTCAAATCAATAGAATTAGAAATGAAAAGGAGAAGTTAACAACTGACACTGCAGAAATACAAAGGATCATGAGAGACTACTACAAGCAACTCTATGCCAATAAAATGAACAACCTGGAAGAAATGAACAAATTCTTAGAAATGCACAACCTGCCAAAACTGAACAAGGAAGAAATAGAAAATATGAACAGACCAATCACAAGCACTGAAATTGAAACTGTGATTAAAAATCTTCCAACAAACAAAAGTCCAGGACTGGATGGCTTCACAGGTGAATTCTATCAAACCTTTAGATAGAGCTAACACTAATCCTTCTTAAAATCTTACAAAATGTAGCAGAGGGAGGAACACTCCCAAACTCATTCTACGAGGCCACCATCAACCTGATACCAAAACTAAAGATGTCACAAAGAAAGAAAACTAAAGGCCAATATCACTGATGAACATAGATGCAAAAATCCTCAACAAAATACTAGCAAAGAGAATCCAACAGCACATTAAAAGGATCATACACCATGATCAAGTGTTTATTCCAGGAATGCAAGGATTCTTCAATATATGCAAATCAATCAACGTGATACATCATATTAACAAATTGAAGGAGAAAACCATATGATCATCCCAGTAGATGCAGAGAAAGCTTTCGACAAAATTCAACATCCATTTATGATAAAAACCCTGCAGAAAGTAGGCATAGAGGGAACTTTCCTCAACATAAAAAAAGGCCATATATGACAAAACCACAGCCAACATCGTCCTCAATGGTGAAAAACTGAAACCATTTCCACTAAGATCAGGAACAAGACAATGTTGCCCACTCTCACCACTATTATTCAATATAGTTTTGGAAGTTTTAGCCACAACAATCAGAGAAGAAAAAGAAATAAAAGGAATCCAAATCAGAAAAGAAGAAGTAAAACTGTCACTGTTTGCAGATGACATGATACTCTACATAGAGAATCCTAAAGATGCTACCAGAAATCTACTAGAGTTAATCAATGAATATGGTAAAGCATCACGGTACAAAATTAATGCACAGGAATCTCTGGCATTCCTATACACTAATGATGAAAAATCCAAAAGTGAAATCAAGAAAACACTCCCATTTACCATTGCAACAAAAAGAATAAAATATCTAGGTATAAACCTACCTAAGGAAAACAAAGACCTGTATGCAGAAAATTATAAGACACTGATGAAAGAAATTAAAGATGATACAAATAGTTGGAGAGATATGCCATGTTCTTGAATTGGAAGAATCAACATTGTGAAAATGACTCTACTACCCAAAGCAATCTACAGATTCGATGCAATCCCTATCAAACTACCACTGGCATTTTTCACAGAAATAGAACAAAAAATCTCACAATTTGTATGGAAACACAAAAGACCCCGAATAGCCAAAGCAATCTTGAGAAAGAAAAACAGAGCTGGAGGAATCAGGCTCCCTGACTTCAGGCTATACTACAAAGCTACAGTAATCAAGACAGTATGGTACTGGCCCAAAACCAGAAATATAGATCAATGGAATAGGATAGAAAGCCCAGAAATAAACCCATGCACATATGGTCACCTTATCTTTGATAAAGGAGGCAGGAATATACAGTGGAGAGAAGACAGCCTCTTCAATAAGTAGTGCTGGGAAAACTGGACAGCTACATGTAAAAATATGAGATTAGAACACTCCCTAACACCATACACAAAAATAAGCTCAAAATGGATTAAAGACCTAACTGTAAGGCCAGAAACTATCAAACTCTTAGAGGAAAACATAGGCAGAACACTCTATGACAGCAAGATCCTTTTTGACCCACCACCTAGAGAAATGGAAATGAAAACAAAAATAAACAAATGGGACCTAATGAAACTTCAAAGCTTTTGCACAGCAAAGGAAACCATAAAGAAGACGAAAAGACAACCCTCAGAATGGGAGAAAATATTTGCAAATGAAGCAAGTGACAAAGGATTAATCTCCAAAATTTACAAGCAGCTCATGCAGCTCAATAACAAAAAAACAAACAACCCAATCAAAAAATGGGCAGAAGACCTAAATAGACATTTCTCCAAAGAAGATATACAGATTGCCAACAAACACATGAAAGAATACTCAACCTCATTAATCATTAGAGAAATGCAAATCAAAACTGCAATGAGATATCATCTCACACAGGTCAGAATGGCCATGATCAAAAAAATCTACAAACAATAAATGCTGGACAAGGTGTGGGGAAAAGGGAACACTCTTGCACTGCTGGTGGGAATGTAAATTGATACAGCCACTATGGAGAACAGTATGGAGGTTCCTTGAAAAACTACAAATAGAACCACCGTACCACCCAGCAATCCCACTATATAGGTATAAACCTACCTAAGGAGAACAAAGACCTGTATGCAGAAAATTATAAGACACTGATGAAAGAAATTAAAGATGATACAAATAGTTGGAGAGATATACCATGTTCTTGAATTGGAAGAATCAACATTGTGAAAATGACTCTACTACCCAAAGCAATCTACAGATTCGATGCAATCCCTATCAAATATACCCTGAGAAAACCATAATTCAAAAAGGGTCTTGTACCAAAATGTTCATTGCAGCTCTATTTACAATAGCCAGACATGGAAGCAACCTAAGTGTCCGTCATCGGATGAATGGATAAAGAAGATGTGGCACATATATAGAATGGAATATTACTCAGCCATAAAAAGAAACGAAATTGAGTTATTTGTAGTGAGGTGGATGGACGTAGAGTCTGTCATATAGAGTGAAATAAGTCAGAAAGAGATAAATGAATACCATATGCTAACACATATATATGAAATCTAAAAAAATATATATATCTATATAATAATGGTCATGAATAACCTAGGGGCAAGATGGTAATAAATACACAGACCTACTAGAGATTGGACTTCAGGATATGCGGAGGGGGAAGGGTGAGCTGTGACAAAGCGAGAGAGTGGCATGGACATATATACACTGCCAAACATAAAATAGCTAGTGGGAAGCAGCCGCATAGCACAGGGAGATCAGCTCGGTACTTTGTGACCACCTAGAGGGGTGGGATAGGGAGGGTGGAGGGAGGGAGACACAAGAGGGAAGAGATATGGGAACATATGTATATGTATAACTGATTCACTTTGTTATAAAGCAGAAATTAATACACCATTGTAAAACAATTATACTCCAGTAAAGATGTTAAAAGAAAAAAAAGGTACCATAAACTTCTGCACCACTCATCTGGGTGGACCAACTGAGATAACAGTTACAAAAGTGTTTTCCAATGTGGAAAATTCTCTTCCCACTTGCAGAAATTATTACAATAAAATGTTACTCACAGGTGACAAAAAAATAAATAAATTTGTCTCTTTTTTTCACTACTATATCTTGAATTTGTAGAAAAATATTTGCTGCAGAGAAAGTGTGCTCCATACATATTGCCAAATGCATGTATGTAGGAATGAATGAATAGTAGGATTAACATTAATGAGAAAGTTAATATGAATTTTTTTGCAAACTATATGTAATATTTCATAAATGTGAAACTTTGTTATTATCTTCATGATTATTATTAGCTAGGTAACAATGAAGTTAACTATAGGGTAAATTGACAAATATTCAATGTTGTTCCAAGACAAAATAAAAAGGTAAAATATTGTGACTTTTGTAACACATATACATTGCTGTGAGAAAAATTATGACTATGAAAGTTTTAAACTGTAGGTGTTTCTTTGGTTGTTGTTTTTTTAACTGCTGCTTCAATTAAATAGCTTCATGTAAAGGTATTCTGAGGAAGAATCCTAGAAAATAGTAAAATAATATAGTTACAGAATAAAACAAACCATCTTTAAATCAAGTTAGCCTGATGGTTTTAATAAGGGACACTTTTATTAACATGCCAGGGTTCTGAGAAGCAACCTCAAACCAATCTTCCAGCAATAATGTTTTGTCACTCTTCCCAGTATTTATTTTCTACAATCCTGCTTCATTTTTCCTCTATTTGTTTGCTCATTCCCTAAGTTTTGAATGTCATTCCACAGCCATAGCCCTACTGCCTCCATTAGTTAAAACTGGAAAGGCTCACATTAATTAACACCCCTGGTGTTATCCCAAGACTCTTTCCTACCTCTTAGTCTGTATCCTGTGCTGCTTTCCTGGTACCCAAACCCCATCACCACCTTCCTGGTTTCACTTTGTTCTGTTCAATGTGACCCCTTGTGCACTCTTAAATTTGTGGCAATTGTATAACCTTGGCATTATCGTCATGCTAAACACTACAGAGTTTGTCCCATAGTAAAATTATTTGCACATTTATGCCCTGTGTTGGGATATCATCACATAGATTACTTTGTATTTTCCCCTCAAATTATTTATTGCACTAATTGTATTGTTTTAACCATAACATGTTTTTAAAACTCTATTTTACATTTTGTACATTTATTGGTGTGAGAATTGGCAATTTTACAGTTCTGTTTCAATGCATGATTATTTTTGTAACCAAAATAAGTGTTAGACTGTAAAAGACACTGTAATGGGAACCAACAGAAAGGAGGTCATTTACCTCTCTTACATCTCTGGTTCTTCTCATGTGAACCAGGATTTAGATTAACTGATCAAGAGGTCTTTCGGTTCTAACATTCAATGATCCCACGTGTGCTGGTCCTTCCCTAGGGAAGCTTCTATGCAGGACAGAATACGTCCAGGCTAAACTGATGTGACATTTCAGTATTGTTCTCTCTGCCTTGTCATAGAAGTCTCTTCATTCTCTCTTTATGGAAATATGGTTAATTGGACGCCCTCTCTCCCAAACTATGGAATAAGTGGAGCTAATAGCAAATGAGATCGTTTAAGCAGATAAGTTTTTAAAACTTTTACTTTTTCTATCTTAAAATTTTACATATATATGCCATATATATGAAAAACGATCACATCAAACTCCTGATTTTATACATGTTAACATTTAGGTTGAGGCTAAATTTATTTAAGGTCAAAAAGTGAGTAAATCCAAGGAAAATTGTTGAATAAATATGTTACCGAGTCCAAGCTTGTACTACTTGTCTTACAGCAGGACAATAAATTGAGAGACCAGTTGTTGGGACAGTGAATAGTGACTTTATTTGGAAAGCCAGCAGACAGAGAAGATGGTGGACTAGTGTCCCGAAGAACCATCTTGCCCAGGGTTTGGACATTAATTTTTTTCATAGAACAAAACGGGAAAGGTAAGGAGGTAAAATAAAAAGGCAGTAAGTTGTTGCAAATATTTCCTGGCTCAGGTCAGACTTTGGAGCGGATGTGTTAATTTCTTCTTTCCTGCAGCCATTCACAGGTGGGCCTGGTCATGATGTTTCCTGTGAGCTAAACAAAGGTATTTTAACTTAATGCTCAAGCATGGGAGGCAGGGCTCCTGGAAATGGGCCATTATGTATACCTTAAGCTATAGGAAACATCCCTTTATTGATTAACTTGTAGCAAAAGCCATAGAACACAAAGGTTAAAGTAAAAGAAACACATCCAATATGGAGTCAGATTTGTTCTTTCCTATTCCAAATTCATTTTATGTACTTAATCCCAGTGATACTTGTATATGGCAAAAACTATGAAAAATCTGCAGACATAGAAACTTTGGCTACATCAGTCCTAAAAGACCTAAGCAGATCCTAACCTGCTGGATTTTTGTAATTTTGTACTTTCTCCTATATTCCTCTAATGCTGCTTTCCAAGGTTTCAGAGTCTACCTTTGCTCTTTTGCATGCTCAACTCTTTCACCAGGACACAGAAGAGTGTGTTGATGATGTTTATTTTGCCTATTTGTATGTTGGAATTTATCATTATTAAAATCCCTGCTAGCTTTGCTTCATCGGAGAATATTACATACATAGCCCCTTCAACACTAATGGGTTTTCGACCCTACTGAATTTTACTGTGACTTTGTCCCATCTCTAAAAATTGATCTGACAACATAGGCAACACCACCACACAGGAACTGACAGTCAGTGACAGTTACTGGGAGGAAGAAGGGACAATGGAATGTAACACTAAATAAAAATCTTTTTCAGAAATGCATCTGCAAGGCTACAAAAAGCTTCATTGTTTTAGGAAGCATCACTTCATTAATAGATTGGGGGTTTGAAGCTGAATTCAGCAATATTTTGAAAAATTCAAGTTCTCTTCATTAAATTATTTGTATCTGAGTTTTAAGAGATTTTTTAAAGGGCCATTTTACAGCGAATTTTGTAGATAGGGTAACTGAAATTCATTATCTTCTCAGCTCTATTCCCAGACTAACTTTAATCAAAGAGAGTTTTATACTGAAGACATACAATTTCTATTTAATTAGATGGTCTAGGGCATATAGATGAGCTAATATTTCTAGAGGCATCTCTAAGGCTTTTTACAAGGGCCATTGTGTTTTACAGTGTCACAGAAAAAAAGGAAGTTAAATCATGATTTTTACTAGGGCTGTAGGGAAAAAGAAAAGCAATTGCCTTGCATTGTAAACAGGGTTATTCAAACCCCTTCTGCCTTAAGCAAAAAGTATAACGGCAGCTTTTAATCAGGTTATTACCTAAAGGTTCAGCATAGTCTCAGTTTTTAGAGGATGGAAATCTAACGCACTGTACAGGTAAATTAAAGAATAATATGTAGATGCTCAAGGAGCGTTATTAAGCAAAAGAACAAATCTGATTTCAGGTGGCTAAAGACATTTGAGCAATTTGGTTGAGTTTCCCAATTTTTACGTATTCATGTTACCTATTTATGGTTCTCTGTTTTAGGTCATCTTAATAGTGAAAGATACAGATGATACTAAATCAATATTGAATTTGATAAACGTTTGATAAACGAGGCTCTCTGCATTCCCTCGTTTTTACAACATCCTTCAAACAGCTTCCTGGACTTTCTTAAAGGGGATACTCATAAAACCAGTAATACACATTAGTGTTTTATATAAATGGTACTCGTTCTACAACCTATCTTGATGTTTTAATCCAACTGTTACACTGATCATAATCATTTTTGAATTCTCTCTGACTTCTAAAGTTATGAGAATAAATCAAAGTGTTTATGTATGGGAGACCAATTGAGTCTTTTCAGATTTCACTTAAGTTGACCTCAAGCATATTTCTTTTTATTTTTATTTTTCTTTCTTTATATCTGACCTACAGATGCAATTTTGTTTCTATTTGATGGGAGAGCAAGTACAATATCTTTGATACTATAGTAGTCTCTGATGTATTGTTATGCTCAGGTTTGTCTTAATTTTACTACAGATAAACTCTTACTCTTCTAGCCTAATAGTCTTGTTAAATTTAACCTTCAAAAAAATGATGAAATCTTTGCTAAGCAAAGAAAATTGGCTTTTTTCTTATTTAATACTAACATTAAATATGGAAGAAAACTCAATATGTTGTATTAGCCAATAAATCGATTCTAATTTCTTGAGCACTTAGTATGTGTAAATAACCATGCTATAAGAAACATATACAATATTTCCAGCTGTTAACCAGCTACTTTTTAGTTTCAGACATAGCAGTAAAACATAATAAGATAAATTGACAATATTCTGAAACAATTTATTACTGAAAATTAAATTACCTGGACAAAAGTGGTATAGGCTTTGAAATTAAGAATACAGTAAAAACAAATGGAGGCAACTTACATAGGGAGAGGAATGACACAAGAAAAGTGAAGGAGGAAGGAAGAGGAATAGAGGTTTTTCCCATAGTGAAGGGAGCATCTCAAATGCTAAACTGACAACCACATCACTAAAAATAAATGTAAACTCCTTAGCCACATGCCAGAACAACTGTGGAACCACTGAGGTAGTCATTACTGGAATTTGAGTTTGCTTCCACTTGATGGTGCTATTTTATTATCCAAGATTTGCTAGCTAAAATTAATTGATTACATTTAGAAATAAACATTCCGAAGTTAATTTTCTTGTTTCACAAATAAAGTAAATATTAACACTAATGTATTGGCAAACCATCAGAATACTTAAAACTATAAAAATAATGTAACAAAAGAGATATCAGTTAAGTATGAACAGATGAGATATAAAATATAGACCTAATTACATCTGTTATGTCTATATTCAGTTGTTCCCAAAAGAGACCTATAACATATTGCATATTTTGTTATAAAAATTAGTTTCCTATCATTTTTCCCCCTTAAATCCAGTAACATCATTATTGCATTCCTTCTAGAAAAGCAGAGTTCAAACCATTGATTTGGCTGTCATCAGTTTCATTCAAGTTATCATCTTAAATGACAAATAATCTTTATTTCACTTTCATTTATATTTTTACTTCTGTTTGTCTTGTATTCAAAGTATGCATGTTCATATTTGAAGATCTGGAAAACACAAAGGAATATAAAGCACCAAAAAAATCAAAATTTGTTCATTGATTCACTTCTCAAATATTTACCCAACCCTTTACCCAGCACTGGCAACTCAACAGCAATTCAGATGCCATAGCTGACCTCAGGTCACCAGCAGTAGAGCAGAGGGGGCAAACATGCAAGCTGGCATTTCAAAGCAGAGTAATATGGACAGTACAGGAGCACAGAAAGCCATGTAAGCTGGGCATAAAGGAGGCAACATACAAACTGAATCTTAGCAGTTTTGCTCCTTTTTTCTTCTTTCCTTTTTTGGTTAAGGAAGGAGGGAGTCAAATAAGTGTTTTGACTGAAAGACAGATGAGAGGAAATATTTAGGTAGGAGATTGGAGCCCAGGGTTTGAAACACTTGTGAAGGGGTTGGGCTTGAGTAAGCATAGAGGCAGACCCCTCATTCTTGGAGACTGATAATCAAACTCTTTTGATGTGGGAGAAGGCAAGTTGAAAATGATGGAGATAAATATTGGATAGTGACTCCTAGAGAAGAGTAATGAAGATTTGAAGTAGTCATTGGAAGAAATAGGGGAGTTTGTTGATCAAGAATTACTACAAAGGATTATACTGGAAGCTGAGATTCTAACTGAGACTCTAAAAGATGAGTTTGCAGTGAACCTGATCACCATTGTTTTTGTGTTTTATTAGAAGCATTGGCTTAAAGAAAAGATACATAGCTGGCATGTAAAACCTAGTAGCATTTATTATTATCATAGTAGCATTAATTCATTTTTGGCTTTAACAAGTTAATCCAAAACTATGAAAAACCAAGAGGGTGGAAAATTTACTTTTCTCAATTATAAATTGGAATGGAGTCTAAGAGTTTACTGTCTACCTTATTTTTAAGAACTCTAGAATTACATGAGTTAAGATATACCCTTTCAGGGAATTTTTTCCTTAATATAATATTTCTTCATCACCCTAACTTCCAAGAATGTTAATAATAAAAATGTCTTTCATCCTCAACCCTGCATCTTCAAAACCTACCCATCTATCAAGTCTAAGTTTAGATCTTACCTTCTGCATGAAGCATTCCTTATGTCTTTACTTATGGCTTGAAATCCCATTTCAGACAAAGTAACTCCTCCTCATGTAAAAATTCAGTATTTTATTATATTTAGTCAGTTTCAAGATAGAAGATTGTATTGAGGTTAGTAGTGAATAGACCTAATTTCCTCTACTATCTATAAGCACATTTAGGATTAAATGCTAGTCTGTCCAGCTTTATACCGTTCAGTGCAAACCATGTACACAGCAAGGGCCACTAAATCAATCAAGACTTTAAAAACATTGTGAACTGAGCAAATTGAGTAATTACTTGTTTTTATTCCTAAAAATTCTGGGGCTGAGAGTAAGAGGCCAAATAGAAATCTGGGTTTTAAGGGAGGAGTTCAATCAAAGTGTAGAGAAAGGTATTTTCTATGAAATGCAGTATCAATTTCCAACCACCAGCACATTGAAAATTGTAGTTGTCAATGTAGTGCACTGCTTTTAAGTTTTGAGAAGGATTAATATTATTCTAATGTATAGGAAGTACATACTACAAAAAATGTTTATTAGCTCATTTCCATTTAAAAATGCAGAATATTAGGGCCCTCAGAGGACAAGTTAAAATCTATCCTAAGCCTACTATAAGCTTCCTCTTGGCACTAAACTTGTTTATGTAATATCAAATTGAACTGTACTTTTTTATTCTTGTTCATATGTCTAGAAATAATCTGAAATTTCATATAAAACCGGGTCAGTCAGTTCTGATCCATCCATTTCCAATTGATTGATTTTTCCTTGATAGCTTCATTGTAATGAGAGATGTACTTTATATCAAATGTGAATATCTGGTCTGACAAATGCACTTTAATTTCTAAAATGAGAAAGGGCTATAAAGGAAATTTCCAATAGCTTTATCAGAAAAAAGAAAAGAAAACTTAATGGATTTCAACCATAGCTTGTCAAAAAAAAACCCCAGAAAACAAAAATCTGAATATAAACACTGAATTTCATATACTACAATAGAAAAATTTTTTTTTTCCGTTTTATCTTTTCAATAGTATCTCTGGATTGTAATTTTACCCCAGTACCGTAGAATCTTTGTCTTTATGTTTCTACCTGCTTTCCACAACTGGAGCCAATACTTCTAACTTGTCAGTCATATATGCTAGACTGGAACAAGCAAACTGTGGAAAACACAGGGATATTTCGAATAATCACCGTGGCGTATTGGGAGAATTGTTTGGGTGAATTGACACAGCATTCACCAGTTCTGTTTATACTATTTGCCTGCTGATTTTGTTACTGTAGTTCTTTTTGTTTAATATACAGAAACAAGCTTAGGCACCTGGCAGAGATTCTCGAAATAAAGCAAGCCTCCAACTACAGACAAGCAATTTGTTTGCATTTTCTTAATTCAAATAAAAATTTATTTTCTCCAGTTTTTCAAAGCATATGGCACAGCATGCTCAATTTCTACAAAATTCCATCCAAATAGTGTTGCAGTAGCAATGTTGTTTTTTCAAGCAAGATTGCTCTGAGAAGAAGAAAAGAAACAGCATTCTTTTTCTTGAAAACACAAGCATCTCCCAGGCCACCCAGGTGGGTCTGGCTTTAGTTTCCAAAGGAGCAGCAGCATAACCTAGTGGAAAGACCCCGGACAAGAGCCCGCAGATTCAAGTTCTCAAGTCAGATCTTCAGACTGCTAATCACTCATTCAGGCTGTCTCTCTAGTACAGGGTGAACCAAATAACTGGTGTAATCAGCTCACTGAGAGAAAATAGAAATTGCTTTTTGCTGTTAGGAATTGTGTACGTCGAACAGAGCTTTAAAAAAAAAATCTGGTCAACATAGTCAAATGAAATTATAAAGGTAATCATATTCTAAACATTTGCTTCTAACCTCAGAAACATAATATTGTCAAACTATCTGTGAAACTTAAAACTGTGGATAAAAGTGACTACAGATTTAAATGAAATTTGTCATAATATCTTGTGTAATATATATGACTTCTTTGATATTTTATTTTTTAACTATTTTCAAACATTATATGTGTATGTATGTGTGTGTAATATATTATATGTAATCATAGGTCAACATTAATCCACACAGTACATTTTCTCAACTTTAAACCTCCTAATTTTATTAGGTTATTAGTTAGGAATATATTTTAAATGTGTAACAGGCATTAGAGTTTTTAGTAAATAATTTAATTTTATGTGATCTAGAAATTTATTCACATAAATTATTGCAAAATATTCATCTGCATTAGGTAGTCCAGAAAAAAAATGTAACACAAGTGAGGGAAAAAATATATTTTCTACAACATTTTTTTAAAACCAGGAATAGATTTAGAAAGTTTATCTTTAATTGTATGCTATTAAAATTAATTATAAATGCATGAATAAAATATAAGGGCACTGGAGACTGAAAATGAAATTGTGTTGCAGTTCTAAATCTCAAATCCTATCTATATATATTGAGAAAAATAAATAGCAACGTTAGCAATCATGAATATTCTATATTTAATCTATGAAGCCAATTGAGATATATTGGATATCTCATTTCCAGATGAAGAATTTGGGAGCAAAACATGTTACAGTATCAGCTGACAAATACAGCATGAATAGTAAAGGTACCTTTCAAATTACAGCAATCACCCCTGCCATTTTTATCCCTTTCTGGCTGGATCTTTAGTCAGTGGTTCATAATTTCACTGGGATTAATTTGCCAGCATTCTGAAGACACTTATCTTATTTTCTGGAATTCAGAAAGGGATCAGCCTCCACACAATCTATTTCACTTATCTTTCAGAACAGCAGCACATGATGAAAGGAGATTCATGTTGAATGAATATATTTGTCATTGTCCGTGGTGCCTAGATTATATGAAT
Source organism: Aethalodelphis obliquidens (assembly GCF_003676395.1). NCBI lineage: Eukaryota > Metazoa > Chordata > Mammalia > Artiodactyla > Delphinidae > Aethalodelphis > Aethalodelphis obliquidens. Next base: position 1,863,726 of record NW_020837977.1, on the reverse strand, counting down.
ATGACCTAGATGATTTTTCTTTCTGAACACAATGGGACATACTTATGCATAAATAAATCCTATGCAGTTTAAGAACTATCCTTCTTACTAATTCCCATTTTAGTCATAATTGATATCCTCACCTTGATCATAAGTTATTTGCTCTTATAAGAATATTTTCTTGATTATGAAATAGAAAGTCTAGTTTCATACAAGCATTTTTACAATAAGCCATTAAATTATCTATTTGAATTCATTTATTTTTGAACCCAGATTATAATTACAAACTGCCTTGCTCATTTGGAGTCTATTTAGATGTCAAAATTAGTGTTATTATATATATATATATATATATATATATATATATAATTTATATGATAGAGAACTAAAGGTAAGATAAATATTTCTAAATATTTATATCCTTCTTTTTATATATATGAACCTGGTTTCATTGGTTTTTCTTCATTTTCTAAATGAAAAGGAAAAGAGCAAGTGAGACAAGCAGACTCAATAAAATATAAAACAGTGCTAAACTTGGGAAATCTTGATAGATGCAACTTCTCAGGAGTGACAATATAGGGAACATATTTCACTTTTAAACTTTTTTCCATTAGTTTTTTGACAGGAGTACACTAGTTCAGCTTTAATGAGATTCTAGTGTAAAAACTTCAGGGCTAAATAAAAGAAACAAATCAAAAGGACCGAATGATTGCCATTTAATGTGAGAGAATGAAAGTGCAAACAATCATTGTATGACATCTAGCTGTGCTAGTCACTGCAGAATGACAGGTAGAACAATTCAAAGTTACTGATCTAAAGACGGAATAACGGCTTATATGTTTGAAGTGCTTAGAAGATAAAGAAATAAAACAGACTCTGAGATGAGACATGGTTAAACCTTTTAAATTCCATGCCCTATTGTCAGTATCATTTGAATGGTTTTGTACACATTTTTTTCTGAAATAATGTGATTGAGAGAATTAATTTTAGAGCTTATTTTATGGTTTTATGCCTTGGGCTTCAGAGATTTTTTTAAGCTAAATGAGAATATCACATATAATACGCTTGCATAATCAAAAATACATTTTGCTGATTTGCTAGTCTGCATTGTAAGAACTCACGTTTGGGGTTATATTTGTAGGTAAACTTAATGCCATCTGAGTTCTGCTCTGATTTAAAAGAAGCCTGATTATTTTCACACTTAAAAATAGTTTTAATTTCATACCGTCCTTTTACTTATTTTTTTTTTTTATTTTAGAAGAAAAAAATCACCAATTCTTTCTTTCAATAAGCCTTTTTATCAGTGAAATAACCCATTCTAGTTACTGCTGGAAACAATAATCTGTAATTGCTGCTTTCAGTCCTAATTTGGCCTGTCCTTACTTTTTCATCTCAATCTAATCTAAACCTATTTGAGCAAATAAAATGATATTTACCTCATCCTCTGTTACAAGCTTTCAAGATTACAGGCTTCAGGAAAAATCAATAAAAAATACCATCTTAGCAGCGGGCTTGTGCTCAGTAAGAATGCTAACTTTTCTCCCCAGTATTTCTGACTCTCAGCTATCCTGGAGTGAAAGCAGAACTCATACCATTAAAAACAGAAAAAAATTTAAAAAAGAAAGAAAAACAAAACCACTTTAGTGATGCACTTGGTGCTGCATTAGTGGCAACTTTCAGCTTACAAGTCAAAGTGGAGTGTGTGGTCAAGCTCCCAACCTTTAACTCCTGTTTCTGCATGACGCATCTTACAGAGTTCACAAAAAGGAGGTTCTTGACCTCGCGGAAGATTTTTTTCAGACTCAAATACCATCTTCATTTATTATTTATTTGCTTCAAGCAGTTGGGACTTGAGGTATCATCATACCTGACTGGTTGATTTAAGGAAGTGGTCACCTCTCTGTGGGAGAATCTCATGAGAATAAAATCCTATTACTTTCCAAAAAGATTACTTCATTTACTTCCCAGAATAAGCTTTTGATGAAAACATTAGAATGTTGAGTTTGTAAACAACCAAGAATTCTCAAAAGTATTGCCCTTTTTTTGATGTTTCAAATGGAAGCTTATTTTACTTTTTTTTTTTTTTTTGGCAGGGGTGGGGAGCATGTGGGTTTTTTAAACTTAGAACTTAGTGAACACAGATAAGTTAGCTCTTGTAAGCAGACCTTGCTGGAATATTGGATTGTGGCACATGCTTGTTCTTTAGTGGTCTAAAGGATAGGACTCCTTCTACCTTTTCAAACTTCTGGTGGAATTTTTCTCTTGCATCTATCAACATCCCTTGATTTTTGAGTAGACTCTGATTTGAAGATCTATGGCAGAAGATTAATTTGTCTCTAAAGGGTATTAAGATGCATGATTAGAATGTTGTTGTTGTTTTTTTTTAATCAAGCTGTAGACAAAAATTTTTGAAATATTTTTTTCAAAAAAAAAAAAAATCCTTTTCCCCCATCCCCTATTCCATTAAAGAAGTAGAAGAAGATGTCTGGCAAATAATTTTTTCCCTAAGCATTATAATAGAATGGTAAACACTATAGAATTCTCAATAAATTTTTGAATTAGGAACATGTGCTATTTCTTCCATGTTTAATTGGTATTGCTTTTAAGAGTATCATATTGGACACAAGTTAAAAAACTACTACTTTAAAAAGCTAGTAGTAAGAATACTATTCATTTTCGTAATACAAATTCCACTGTAACAAAGGCCATTATATAACTGCTCTTGATTCAGCAGTATTTGATTTTAGAAAACACATTTTTCAAGATACTTTTTATTGAGAGTTATTCTTTTTATAAAGATGATTTTAAAGCTCCAAATGGTATAATTATATAATGTCATTAGATTTTATGACTCTCTTATAAATTGATATTTATTGTTATCCAAAAAAAATTGATTAAACACCATTTTCTGATGATATTTTATATTAAGAAAAACATGTTTTCAGTGATAACCTCAGGTTAAATTTTTTTCAGACTTAAATTCTTACATAGTTAGTTTCAGGAACATTCAGTTCAGCAAAATAATAACACAGTAAAGCAAAATAATTTTGATTACCCATTGGTTCTTGCTGAAATGCAATCTGCATTTATTACCTAATTACTGGGTAAATACATTAAAGCATTTTCAAGATTCTCCAATATCAATTCCTATATTATCACTTAATCATATCTGAAAATGTTCATTATGTAAAATCATATGCAAAATGGTGGATAAGCATACAATATATCCATTTTGAAAATTCTAAAACTAAAACATGGAAATTTTAAAACCTATTGGGCCGACCAAAAAGTTTGTTTGGGTTTTTCCATAAAATATTACATACATAAAGACAGAGCAAATGTTCTGGGTTTTTAATTTATTGTCAACCATTATATTCATCATTATAGCAATCCAATATCCAATCCAAGCAGAATATAAAGATATATACACATTTTCTATTTTATTCTATTGGGTGTATACATAGCATAATCTTTTATGTAGATGCACTAAAACAGTCTTAAAGTAATATAAATCTAAACACAGAATAGTAATTTCTGTGATTCTTTCTGAAATCTTGATTTTATTTGACAAATTTCATCTATGCATTATTTGAAACAGTTAATAAAAATGGTTAAATCACATGAACTTTTTCTTTTGGTAAAACATTTATGCTGCTGCAAGTAATACATAAGGATTTTTCACATAATATAGTTTAAGTCAAGCGTTACTTTTGAGGGCCTTCATTTCTAAAGTTAGTTGATCACCATATCACCTAGGCTTGAAAGTAGCTTTATATATTAAGGAAAATAATTATCATTTGAAAGACATTTTAGTTCTTCTGCATTTACTCTGTGCCATGTTTTTGTTGTTTTTTTCAAATGTGGAAAGCAGACAAGAACTTAATACAATCTAATTTTTAATTTCCTTTTTTTAATAAAAGGAAATGATAATTTCCTTTTCTTTCATGTGTTTTGATGGAATAGCACATAAATAATATGTATAGACATATATGCATATGTACATATATATTGTACACACATATGGATGCAGACACACTGCACATGATCAGAGTTCAGTGGAATGTGTCCTATGTTTAGCCACTGCAGTGTGTAAATAATCACCATTTGGTGAGTACATGACTATCACACATTATTTAATAGATGACACTGAAATTTAGATAGTGGCTGTTTACATAACGTTAACCATCTTTGGACCATTGTAAATTAAAGCTTAGAATTTCTATTGCATGGGATATTAAACTCAATATCTATTAGAATTTAATTTTTGTACACAACTAAATTTTTAATAACTGACTGCATTTTGGAATATTTATTTCCTTAGTAAGAGAAAATAGTCTTTTTAAGAATTTTATCTTAAAGCGTTAACCCCAAGAAGAGTTTTAAGACTATTTTTTAAACATGATTATCATGGCTTTGTGTACTAACTAAATTAATAGTCATTCCTTAATATTCATTCCCTATTCACATTTCCTTGACTGTCTCAAACATTTTTTTCTTATAAATGGTTTGTTCAAATAAGTACTCATCATCCACTTGCAGCATTCAGCTAATTTAATTTTTTTTCCAGTTTTATTGAGAAATAATTGATATACAGCACTTATATGTTTAAGGTATACTAGTTGATATATTTCTAAAGGAGCTTTTATTCTATAGGTCTTCTGTTTTTCTCTTTTTTTAATTTTTCCCCCTTTTTTTTTTTTGTAAGAACTGAGTCATTTGACTTGTGAAATGTTCAACTGTTTCTTTGTGGCATTGTTTAACTGGTTCTTTTATTTTCAGTGTTTGAATGGATTAGATTAAGGTGCAATTACTTAAAGAAAGCACAATTTTTAAGTTGTGTTACATCCTTCATATTGCATCACAACATGAGGTATACAGCGTTAGTTCATCTCATTTTGTGTCAGTGAGTTATTAATACAAAAATATTACCAAATATATTTTTGTGAACAAGAAAGTCATGAAATCTCAGTGGTACACAATGAGAAGCATTTATTCTCATGGATCTGTGAGTCAGCTGTGCTCCAGCTAATCAGCCATAAAGAAAGTTGTTATATATAAAACTCTGATATCTGTGAAAACTCAGCTTCAGATGACTTTCATCTAACTAGGAATATCAGGCTTAACTCTTCTCAACAGAATTGAAAAGTCACAGGAGGATGTGGGGAAACCCACTAAATTTCTTAAAGCCTAGGTTTGGAACTGGTATAGTATTTCCACAAATATGCCATTGATCAGAGCAAGTCATATGACCAAGCCAAGTCAAACTTGACAATAAAAGTGGATACAAAGAGGGTTAAAGAATTGGGACCATTCAATCTACCAAACACATCCAGTGATGCTAAGATGGATCATTAGGTTTGTAGTGTTGGGCCTATTCATCTAATAAAAATTTGTCCTTAAGATTTTTATTCCATGGATTTAGCATTCATGAATGATTGTTATCTAGGTACATATTTTAATTGTTTTTATTTTTCAGAGGTTGCAAAATGCTAAATTTCTATTTTATCATTCCTTCTGTGTTTAGCAACTAGAATTATTTTTTTTTAAATTTCCCTCATTGTTAAGGATTGAATATTTATGCCTCAACAAAATTCATATGTTGAATTCCTAACCACCAATGTGATGGTATTTGGATATGGGGCCTTTGGGAAGTAATTCGGGTTAGATGAAGTCATGAGGGTGGGGCCCTCATAATATTAGTGCCCTTATCAGAAGAGAGCAGAGTTGATCTCTTTCTCCCCACTGAGGAAAGGCCATGTGAGGCCACAGCAAGGCTCCCATCCACAAGCTGGGAAGAGAGTTCTCACCAGAAACCAAATTATCCAGCTCTTTGATCATGGCTTGCCTAGCCTCTAGACTGTGATATATAAACTTCTGTTATTTTAGTCACACAGTCTATGATATTAGCAGACTACTATACTCATCAACAATTTCATTACCCTTTTCTTGCATGCAAGAAAAGAAAAATAAATGCTTGATAATTTCCTTGTACTTATCAATTTTCAGAATAATTAGCTGATATTCTAGTAACATTCACAGTGAGCAATGTTATTTTTAAATCTAGTATTTTTAAGTTTTCATTTTTTACATATATTTGGTGTTTCAATTTATTACGCTCATTAAAAAAAATTACTGTTTCAGGTTAGGCTATATAAACTCACTAAACTACCCATTTCTTTGCCGTGAACCCATGAATATTTGATATTTTTTCTTCCTTTTCAAAAAGTAAAATATCTCAATTTCATCCTGTATATTTCCTACCTTATATCTGGAACTAGCAATTTATCAAGGATTTCTGATTCCTTTCATTGGGAAATAGTGTTTAGACACCACAGTCTGACTGTTAAAGCCAGGAAATACCTTTTTAAGAGAAAAAAGAAAGCACAAGTTGTTCTCAATTACAAAGTAAAGATTAGGAAGATTTTATTTCTTAGATTCATAAGCAAATAACCTTTTTACTTACATACTTAGATAATGCTACTACTATCCTTAATATGACATGAAATTATGCTTATCTTTTCAGTGATTTATTGAGACTTTCTTGCTGGTGTGTGTGTGTGTGTGTGTGTGTGTGTGTGTGTGTGTGTGTGTGAGACTAATGGTAAAACTAACTAAAATTACTAATCTGGATATAGTTGATGTCTATGGCCATGGTGATCCATGAAGTAATCAAATTCATTACATAAACATCATTAAATCATAGAAATTTTGAGTTGAAAATCACCTAAGAGAACATATAGTTTAATAATAAAATTAAAATATGCAGGGAAGAGAAGTATGAGATACATAGCGAGCAGAAGCAGAGAACATACGAATCAAAATTCAGTGAAGACTGGGGATGGGAGAAGAATTGACTACACAGGGTCATGAGGGAAGTTTTGAGAGTGATAAAAATGTTCTATGTGTTGATTGAGGTGATGGTTACATGGGTGTGTGCTTTTATGACCTCATCATGTACATTTTAAATGAGTTAATATTACAGTATGAAAATTATATCTCGATAAAGTTGATTTCAAAAACTCCTATGGAGAGTTCAGTCAAAATTTTTATACCAATGGTCTGCTCAGACCTGGTAGATTCCGAGCAGGGATCTACAAGCAATTCTTCTGAGAAGCAGTTACCTCATTCTGCAGATGAAATAAGTGGAAAAAGGGGAAATTGAGTGACCATCGGCATAAAGGCAGAAGCTAACCAGGACGAGGATGAGTCTCCTGATTCCAGTTTCAGTGCTTTGCCTACAATGACAACAAATTGAGCTCACTGGTCTCTGTGTCTATAATTGGAGTCATTTTTGAGCCTTATAATAATAAAATTGTTCAAAAACTGTTGTGAAGAGCAAGAAGACAATCTGGAACTGTTGTCAAAGTTAACTGTTTTTAAATCTATTTTTAAGGGAATCCATGGCTAATATATTTTGTAAGCATATTTTTATTCCTAGATAGTTGTAGAGTAAAAAGTTCCAAGTATGAACTATTTTCATGCATTTGGAAACATTATGCTGGATTTGTCAGGAAGGGAAATACTTTCAAAAGCTATTAAACTGTTTTGCCTAAAGTAAATGGATTTAGAGAAGATTGTTAAATGGAGAGGAGATGAGATGATAAATGAAATGCTTATGTGAGAATTGTGAATCAGTTTGAGATAAATACAAAATAGTAAATGTATAAGCAGAGCATCACTGTACTTGACATTTATACAAATATGACTTTAAAATAAGGATATTGAGAAGTTGAAGAAAAACACGAATTCCTTGACAACGGAAACAATAAAATAGTGGAATCATTTACATTTATTTAACTGCTATTCATATTTAATATTATTCTATTACTAACAAGTTAAGTGAATTACGTCAACAGAGAAAAGGCTTGTTCAAATATTAGTCCCTCTTGTTAAGTTCTTTACATGTTGAGGGTCAGGTGCCTTCAGTTCATCTTAACTGTCACTAGGTGGCACTCTGGCACCCGTGGGAGCATAAACCAACCACCTGCTTCCATTGGTTGGTGGAATTGGGAAGTATCAACCACTCCCCCTAACAAGTTGCACATTTTTTTTTTTTCAAAATATAACCATGGAGGGCTTCCCTGGTGGCGCAGTGGTTAAGAATCTGCCTGCCAATTCAGGGGACACGGGTTCGAGCCCTGGTCCAGGAAGATCCCATATGCCATGGAGCAACTAAGCCCGTGTGCCACAACTACTGAGCCTGCGCTCTAGAGCCCGTGAGCCACAACTACTGAAGCCCGCGTGCCTAGGCCTGTGCTCTGCAACAAGAGAAACAACTGCAATGAGAAGCCCACTCACTGCAGCGAAGAGTAGCCCACACTCGCCGCAACTAGAGAAAGCCCGCAACAAAGACCCAATGCAGCCAAAAATAAATAAATAAATAAATTTATATTTAAAAATATATATCTATATATATAACCATGGAAATAGCTAATGACTTCAAGTTCTCTTGAATCCTCTCTTCAAAGTTCTTTACAATTTTTCCTCGTGGTACTTACTGAATACACTCTTAACCTGGGACTAAGCTTTGATTAGGGATAAAGTCTGGCTACATTCTTAGGTATGAAGTAGGTGCCACTCTGTTAAAGTGTCTCAAATAGACCAAGGCTTCTACCAAACTTGCTCTACAATAGTTAGTTCTTAATAATATCAACAACAAAAATATCATCCATGGAAAATTTCTAGGGACAATCCTAAGTATATGCATGCCCAAATCTAAAAGAAGCACTTATATTCTAGCCTAATCTTTAAAATATATTCTGAAATTCTCTCAGTAAAATATCCCTGATAACATCTATTAATACAACTATTTTTTCTTTATTTTATTACTTTGAGCATCAATCTTTCTGGATTTCATGATCCCAAACTCTGTTTAAAAAAAATCTTGTCTTAATAGCCTATTGCATCAAGATATCAGCATTTTTCACCTAATTAAATAGCAATTTAAATTTTACCATTTATACTGATTAAAGGTTTATGTTAAAAGAATCTTATCTCTTTGGCACTTCTCTAAATCTGTTACAAATTAAATTATGTAACTCAAAATATGGGAACTTCTGTTGTCTCCAAAAACCCATGACATTTCTTTTCACCTTTCAGGGAAAGTAGGACAGGGATCAGTCTGGTAAGTGTAACTTGTGTTTTGTATAGTCTTTTATATATATCTGGAACTCACTTGTTAAATATGAAAAGGATAATTTAATTAACACACTATGATTAAAGTCAACAAAATCTACCAAAGCTAAAGGTGTTTTATACTCTGAAAACCATTCTACTTGGTAATAAGGAATTCTACTATATTTCTCAAATACAAAACATAGGCAATGACAGAAGACACCATTTGCCCCACAGTGCTTCTCACTGATGGGTTATCAGAGCAAGCATTTTCACAAGAAAACTGTTTAAACTAAAGAAAGCTAACTGTTTAGTTCACATACACTGTTGGAATTCTATGCATAACTGCCTAAAGAGTACTCCAAGTAAACATTCCAACTGGAAAAAATTGACTTGACAACTTTGTTACTTAGTAAATTATTCAAATCAAGTTTCTGATTTGGTATGTAGGAATTACCTCAACAATATTTCATCTAAGGTTATGATTACATTGTCACTGAAAAGAAATGAGCCATTTGGTTTCATTCTTGACTCTTGGAATGGTAGGACAAGACTTTCGGGGGGATACATTTATATATCTCTATACATTGTCTGTAAATTTACCACATTAAAAAAACGGTTACCCCTAAAGTTGTGACTTTAAATATGCCTTTCTCACTACCTTATTTTAGCAATAATCACTTCTTTAGTTTTCTTCCACATAAAGTATCTAGTGAATTCAGAATTCTACTTTGATTTTGCTTTTTGGCTTTGATTTTTTACTTTTCAATAAAGAAGACTGAAAGTAACTCTCTATAGTACTATATAGCTAAAGCACATCTAAATGAAAGGATGGAAAAAGAATCACTAAGACTTTCCTGGGAAATTTCTTAAGAATGATAGACATGAAAGAACTAAAGGTAACAGATGTTTCAAACAAGGCAATATAAAGCCCAGATGTCTGGCACATTCACGTAGTGGTAACTGGGCAAGTGAGAGTCATATTTTCCTTTTTCCAATAATCATTATGCTTTCCCTATTTAAAAAATCTTTTTAAATAAGCAATGTTGGTGAGAGAAAGAAAAACATCAACACAACAATAAACTAATTTACTGTCTCTCATAGTTTTTGACAATTGTGTGGTGAATTCCAGAGAAAACAGATATTTATACAAATGAATATATATTTTTTAAAGAAAGCATTACTGAAACTGAGATAACATAAAAGGAAAAAGATTTTTTCTGCAGTTATTATTTTAGACATGTTGGGAGTAGGCTAGCACAATTAATTGTTCTGTAGAATGTGTTCATTTCTGTATACCCAGATTGGAGAAAACAAGTTTTGGGATCATCTAAAAATATTGTATGTTTCTCAGGAGTGTAATAATAAAAGCCTTAGTCAAGAATAAAAGGAAGTATATAAATACGTTCTCTTATAAGGCAAAACTTCTGGCTGGTTGTCTTATCATATGTTCAACTGTTGTAAAAAGAAATAGAGTTTTATAAACAGCTTTAAGTATTCAGACTATTTCACTTTAAATTCTCTAGAAAATTTGTACTTATACAATTTTCAAATTATCCACTGTTGAATTAGGATAAAAATACAACAGCATTTAAATTTCCCATACTACTCTATCCAGAAAGTCATTTTTTAAAAAAATAATTCTCAAGAGATTATTGATTATATTTCATATGTAACCCTTGATTTTTAAATAACTATTCTTCATGGTTAAAATGAAAGAAAAGAGCCATTCAATATAATATTTTGTGCACTAAAAAAATACACTTATTTAAATAGAACCAATATCAGGTTTTGAAATAGAATATTATTTTCTTTATGGGAGGAAAATAAAGTTTTTACTTTTATAGACTATGTATCCCAGGATGATATCAAAGTATTTTCACATAGAAAAACTAGCTGCTATTACATATGAATTTTCAAGGCTTGCCAGAGCTTTGGAAGGAATGATGAAAATTACTATTGCACGACCTTCAGGTTTTCTTTGTTTCATAAAGGGCTAGGATAGCATTTTTGTCATTTTTCTTTCAGCTCTGGTCTTTCATCATAAATATCAAAGCATGCAATTATGCCTTCTCATATCCTACCATATTCTGCCTATTTTTCTATCCATGGTGATGGTGTTTTCTCTCTTTTTCACAAGACTTTTATTTTGTTTACTGAAACTCTGAAAAAACTCAATGTGTTGACTAAAATAGAATGAATGTTATACTGATAAAATATTATTAAAACAATAATAATATTTTTATCAAAGTCTACATCAGAAGCTGAGAGATTGCTCTACTATTGCTGAGTAGATTGCTGAATGTCATATGTACCGTATTCATACTAGATTGATTTGACCTACAGGTGGGATATTATTATTAATGTTTATTATGAGAAATAGGCTTGTCTAACCCCATGCAGTCTTGAATTTTCCTATTTTCACTTTATTTCTCATATTGAATTTGCTTTCTAAATGAGTCTTATTTATTCCATCTTAATATATATTCCAGGTATTTTACCCTAAATTTTCCCAAGGTTTATTTATTATACTTATCTTAAATTAGAACTATCCTAAATAAGTCAGTGTGATAAATTGGCAATAACTTTCTATTTACTTCTTAGAAACTATAAATTAAAATAACATACAAGATAGATTAAGGCATGGGATACAATAATAGTTTTGTATACAGTATGTCCTGTCTCCAAGCACTGATAAAATCCTGAAAAGTTATAAGCCAGGTGAGTATATACATTCGGCTTTATTTCTATATTTGTTTCCATTAATATTAAAGAGTGCATTTATAAAAAAAGATAAGTTGTCCCTTAGTATAATACAAATCATACTTAAGCATCTGATTATTCACCTAAAGGATGAATAATTGATAATTGGGCACTGGAGCCAGACAGACCTGAGTTGAAATCCCTATTTCTTTTCTTATAAATGAACATCTTTTGCCAAGTTATTTAACCTAAAAATGGACACAGTAATGATAGCTATCACCTGATAAAGACATTGGAAGTTTTCAATGAGAATATGCTTGTGAAAAGTTGGGCCCATTGCCAGGCAAGTAATGAGTTAAATGTATTATTACTATTAGCTATTATTACTTTGTTGATTTTGTCACTTTGTTACAGTTTGTGCATGTGAGAAAATTCTGATATATAATCATGTGTAAGGGGTGCGTTTAATAAAGAAGGATGATCATCCCTTCTTTGCTCAGTAAGAAAGCTGGCTTTAGAAAGCTCAACTGTGACGAGAGAACAGGCTGCTGCTTTGATCTGAGGTAGTGAGATCCTGCAAACAAGGATGAGAAAGGCAAGTGCAGAAAGATCAAACAACACTTACCACAAAAATGAAATAGCTACAGATTAATAAAAGCAATGAGAAAGTGTGCTGAGCTTGGTAAAAACTGAACAACATTCAAACACATGAAATAAGGGAAACATCACAGTCATGTTGGAGTTTGAGAATAGCTAGAAGAAAAATGTCAGATTTTCTTACAGTGGCTATGAACAATCTGTTATTGCTGAGTTAGGGCATTTAAAATGACATTTCGTATTGCACAAGATGCCCAAAGATATGATTTGCATGGGAGGAAAACTAGGTTTGGAATCCGGGTTTGCATTCAAGTTCACCTTTCACTTTACCAACAAAGTCTGTTTCAACAAATCAGTAACCTCTCTGATCTTGTTTCATTGTAAAACTGATGATATCAAGGGATGTGTTGAGGAGAGAATGAGCCATTTTCAAGAGGAAGGGAAGAGAGTGAGACGGGGTCAAGAAAAGGCATTACAAGGATAGTACAGAAAGAGGGGCCCATGGCAGTAATTTGCAAGAGTAAAGAACCCAAGACACCCAACATGCCCATCATTGGAGGAATATTAAATTAGAGTTTCATATCTATACTATTAAATATTATGTGTCCATTGAAAACAGCTAGTCATAGCTGCAGTTTCCAAAGTGAAGTGTTTGTCTTGGAAGAACAGAGAAAGATGAAGGAGTGCATCTATAAAAAGACCCCATTTTTGTTTATTAAGAAAACGTTCTGGAAGTATACATAGCAATATATTTATAACATCTAAGTCTGGGGATTGGAAAAGGAAGAAAAGGTGGGAGGTAGGAGAAAACTTTCACATTTTTTTCCTAACATACTTCTATATTTTAAATTTTTTAATGAAAATAATAAAGCACTGTATAACTGTAAGTTATTTACATGGACGTTGACATTATCTATATATAGTTATACCTGTATTTGTATCGCAAGCTTTCAGAAAGCTGGCATGTAATTAAAATGTCAGAACTAAAAAAGCTGCTAAATATTACTAAATCAATTAACAACTAAATATTATAAATTACCAATTAAATGGACAAAGATTAATATGATTGGTAATGCTCAGTGCTGAAGAATATAAATATAAACCTAGATAGAGGTCAGTCTGCCAATATGTATCAAAAGTTAAAAAGGGCATACCATTTTCTTCAGTAATTCACTCATAGAACTTTATCCCGTGGAAGTGAATCATACAGTTCACTGTATGTATAAGGATTTACCGCAAAATTTTTTCTAATTTGGAGAAAATCTGCATTTTCTGCTGCAGGGGATTTTGTATAAATTATGTATATTCTGTACAACTGAATACTTTGTAGAAATTAAAAATAATATGGTAATTCTCTGTGCATTAATAAAGAAACATGCCCATGATAATTTTGGTGTGAAAAAATCTGGCTACAAATGAAATTTAAGGTATAATAACTTGTTGTTATGTTTGTGTTTTGGATGCAAAGATTTACATGAATGACCAAACTGTTAACAGTGATTATCTCTGGCATGTGAGATTCTGGGGATGGGGGCGAGTGGAGAGGGAGTGGTTAACTTTCTATTATTTGCAGGCTTTTTGAAATGAGGTGCATATTATTTTCTAATTTCAAAACAATAAAATAAATCAATTTTGGAGGAACAAAAAATGAAGTAATATGTTTTCTTCATGGAAACATAGAACAATAGAGAAATTAATCATCTGAGATGAATGTGTCTGTTGTCCAACTAAAGAGTAGATGGCAGTGTGACAGTTGGAATGAGAGAAAACAGAGACCAAGATCCCAGAGAATGGGAAAGGCAGTCTCCAAACACTGGAATAAGATCAGGCTTTAGTGGTGCAAAGACTAAGCACACAGATATATGAGTTTAAATGTAATTCCAAAACCACTGTTCAGTCTTCAAGAGAAATGGCAGGTGGGTCATGATGCCACCAAACAAAAGCAAAACCTAGGTTCCAGATAAGTGAAGTTTCTTTCCACTAAAGGTAAGGAACATTATGGGGGAGGGGAGGAAATGGCCACATAATAGGTAATTGGTGAAGAACAGGGCATCTAGTTGTCAGCAACATAGAGTCTGACAACCTCGACTGTAGTCGAAGAGAGGAGATATTTCTCATTCTGAGGCAGGAAATCTAGAGTCTGAGGAAACAAGATAATAAAACAGAGAAGAACAAGAACACATTTACTTAAAAGAAAATTGAGTTTCCAAGAGAAATATGGGACTAACATTAATCTGATTCTGTAATAAGTTTGTTTTCAAGTTTACTTTTCAGTACTTTTAACTAAACAAATATATGTGGTTGACTTCCACTTCTGGGAAAGTGGCAGGTTAGAAATATTAAAAATCTTCACACTAGAGGATACTCAGAAATTACAAGTAAAACACAGAAGAGAAACATTTTTAAATGCATTTCGGAGTGCACAAGGAATAAAGCAAAATCCCTCAGTCCAGAAAAGTGCATAAAGGAAAAAAGCAAATAGCGTTAAGGATGTAAAAGCAACTTTGGTGCCGTGGATGTCTGCCACACTCAGGAATGTAAAGTCTTGATTTTCTAGGGCTGCATGAATAGGATGGAAGTCTCAGGGCTTGCATGTGATAGAGAGCTAGAACTATGACTTTGTTCATAAATCAGGATCCTCAGAGGGCCGTACTTCAGTTAGAGTGCACTAGAAAAAAAAATTCTATTTTCTGGCCAAGGAAAACAATAGGAAAATACAGTTCTTTTGACCTGAGCTCTGGATTGGAAAATAAAAAACAAAGAAGAAGAATAAAAAGAATCCTGCACCTCCCTGCCTCCAAACTTTCCCACAAGGCCTCCCTGAGAATTTATAATCCCAGGTTTAACACTGCCTACATGGACTGGGAAACTTCAAACTGCAAACTTAACTTTCAATGGATTCTTGTTTCCCTTAACCTAGAAAGAGGCACACATTCTCTGAAGGACTATCCCTTCAATCCCAACCTCGCAGAATTCCTATAGATTTAAGTCAGTCAAATATGAGCTCAGACACATAATTTGAAAACACCAGAAAATAGTCACCATGGTCAAGGGTCAGCAAAACAAAAAAAGAGCAAAATTAGACTCTTAATAGAACTACAGATCCTAGAATTTTCACCTATAGAATTTAAGATGAGTATGTTTAAAATGTTTATAAAATGAAAAATAAAATTACAAATGAGTTATTATAGAAGACTTTAAAAAAAAGAAATAATTATAAAAAGATCAAGTAGAATTTCTAATATTTAAAAAAGTACATTGTTATATATTGTTCATTAAACACAATAGACAAGTTAAACAGTTTATCAGACACACCTAGAGAAAGAATTATGAACTGGAGAATAGGTGTGATGAAATTACCAGAAGCATTTGAAGACACAGACAAAATATGAAAAATCTGAAAGATTATGAGACATGGATGACAGAATGGAAATGACAAACAGCTAATTGGAGTCCCAGAAGGTAAGAATAGGGAGAATACAGGAAAAACCATGCTCAAATAACACATTTTCAGATTTAATAAAAGACATACAATCTCAGAATCATGAAGCACAAAAAAATCCTAATCATAATAAATAAAAATTGGGCTTCCCTGGTGGTGCAATGGTTAAGAATCTGCCTGCCAATGAAGGGGACACTAGTTCGAGCCCTGGTCTGTATAGATCCCACATGCCACGGAGCAACTAAGCCCATGCACCACAACTACTAAACCTGTGATATAGAGCCCACGAGCCACAACTACTGAGCCGCGTGTGGCAACTACTGAAGGCCACGCACCTACAGCCCATACTCCAAAACAAGAGAAGCCACTGCAATGAGAAGCCTGTGCACCACAACAAAGAGTAGCCCCCGTTCACCACAACTAGAGAAAGCCTGTGCACAGCAACGAAGACCCAACACAACCAAATATAAATAAATTAATTAATTTTAAAAAACTTAAAAAAAAGAATAAATAATAAATCAACAACTAGAATATTCTAGTACAAATTGAAAAGCAACAAAGACAAAAAAAAAAGTGCATAAAAGTAATCCAGCCTCATAGTTTCAAAAGATAATAAGAAAAGAATAGAGTATAAGATTTAGTACTTTTTAATTTTTCTATTTATTTCATTTTATTTTTTTTACATCTTTATTGGAGTATAATTACTTTACAATGTTGTGTTAGTTTCTGCTGTATAACAAAGTGAATCAGCTATACGTATACATATATCCCCATACCCCCTCCCTCTTGCATCCCCCCCCCATCCCACCCCTCTAAGTGGTCACAAAGCACCAAGCTGATCTCCCTGTGCTATGCGGCTGCTTCCCACTACCTATCTATATTACATTTGGTAGTGTATATATATCAATAGTACTCTCTCACTTCATCCCAGCTTACCCTTCCCCCTCCCTGTGTCCTCAAGTCCATTTTCTACGTCTGCATCTTTATTCCTGTCCTGTCACTAGGTTCATCAGAACCATTTTTGTTTTTTAGATTCCATATATATGTGTCAGCATAAAGTATTTTTCTTTTTCTGACTTACTTCACTCTGTATGACAGGCTCAAGGTCCGTCTACCTCATTACAAATAACTCAATTTCATTTCCTTTTGTGGCTGAGTAATATTCCATTGTATGTATACGTGCCACATCTTCTTTATCAATTCATCTGTCTATGGATACTTAGGTTGCTTCCATGTCCCGGCTATTGTAAATAGTGCTGCAATGAACATTGTGGTACATGTCTCTTTTTGAATTTGGTTTTCTCAGGGTATATACCCAATAGTGGGATTGCTGGGTCATATGGTAGTTCTATTTTTAGTTTTTTAAGGAACCTCCATACTGTTCTCCATAGTGACTGCATCAATTTACATTCCCACCAACAGTGCAAGAGGGTTCCCTTTTCTCCAAACCCTCTCCAGCATTTATTATTTGTAGATTTTTTGATGATGGCCATTCTGACTGGTGTGAAGTGATATGTAATTGTAGTTTTGATTTGCATTTTTTTAATGATTAGTGAAGTTGAGCATCCTTTTATGGGTCTGATGACAATCTGTATATCTTCTTAGGAAAAATGTCTGTTTAGGTCTTCTGCCCATTTGTGGATTGGGTTGTTTATTTTTTTGATATTGATCTGCATGAGCTGCTTGGATACTTTGGAGATTAATCCTATATCAGTTGCTTCATTTGCAAATATTTTCTCCCATTCTGAGGGTTGCCTTTTCGTCTTGTATATGGTTTCCTTTGCTGTGCAAAAGTTTTAAGTTTCATTAGGTCCCATTTGTTTATTTTTGTTTTTATTTCCATTTCTCTAAGAGGTTGGTCAAAAAAGGTCTTGCTGTGATTTATGTCATAGAGTGTTCTGCTATGTTTTCCTTGAAAGGTTTAATAGTGTCTGGCCTTACATTTAGGTCTTTAATTCATTTTCAGTTTATTTTTTTTGTACAGTGTAAGGGGGTGTTCTAACTTCATTCTTTTACATGTAGCTGTCCAGTTTTCCCAGCTCCATTTATTGCAGAGGCTGTCTTTTCTGCATTGTATGTTCTTGCTCCTTTATCAAAGATAAGGTGACCATATGTGCGTGGGTTTATCTCTGGGCTTTCTATCCTGATCCATTGATCTATATTTATATTTCTGTGTCAGTACCATACTCACTTGATTAGTGTAGCTCTGTAGTATAGTCTGAAATCAGGGAGCCTGATTTCTTCAGCTCCCTTTTTCTTTCTCAAGCTTACTTTGGCTATTTGGAGACTTTTTTGTTTCCATAAAAATAGTAAATTTTTTTTGCTCTAGTTCTGCGAAAAATGCCATTGATAATTTGTTAGGGATTACATTGAATCTGTAGATGGCTTTGGGTAGTACAGTCATTTTCACAATGTTGATTCTTCCAATCTAAGAACATGGTGTATCTCTCCATCTGTATCATCTTTAATTTCTTTCATCAGTGTCTTATAGTTTTCCGAATACAGGTCTTTTGTCTCCTTAGGTAGGTTTATTCCTAAGTATTTTATTATTTTTGTTGCATTGCTAAATGGGAGTGTTTCTTTAATTTCTCTTTGAGATTTTTCATTATTTGTGTATAGGAATGCCAGAGATTTCTGTGCATTAATTTTGTATCCTGCTATGTTATCAGATTCATTGATTAGCTCTAGTAGTTTTCTGGTAGCATCTTTAGGATTCCCTATGTATACTATCATGTCATCTGCAAACAGGGACAGTTTTACTTCTTTTCCAATTTGGCTTCCTTTTATTTCTTTTTCGTTCTGATTGCTCTGGCTAAAAATTCTAAAAGTATGTTGAATAATAGTGGTGAGAGTGGACAACCTTGTGTTGTTCCTGATCTTAGTGGGAATGGTTTCAATTTTTCACCATTGAGAACAAGGTTGGCTGTGGGTTTGTCATATATGGCCTTTATTATGTTGAGGTAAGTTCCCTCTATGCCTACTTTCTGGAGTGTTTTTATCATTATTGGGTGTTGAATTTGTCAAAACCTTTTTTCTGTATCTATTGAGATAATCATGTGGTTTTTATTTTTTAATTTGATAATATGGTGTATCACATTGATTGATTTGAATATATTGAAGAATTCATGGATTCCTGGGATAAACCCCACTTGATCATGGTGTATGATCCTTTTAATGTGCTGCTGGATTCTGTTTGCTAGTATTGTGTTGAGGATTTTTGCATCTATATTCATCAGTGATATTGGTCTGTAGTTTTCTCTTTTTGTGACATCTTTTTCTGGTTTTGGTATCAGGGTGATGGTGGTCTCATAGAATGAGTTTGGGAGTCTTCCTCCCTCTGCTATATTTTGGAAGAGTTTGAGAAGGATAGGTTTTAGCTCTTCTCTAAATGTTTGATAGAATTCACCTGTGAAGCCATCTGGTCCTGGGCTTTTTTTTGTTGGAAGATTTTTAATCACAGTTTTAATTTCAGTGCTTGTGATTGGTCAGTTTATATTTTCTATTTCTTCCTGGTTCAGTCTCAGAAGGTTGTGCTTTTCTCAGAATTTGTCCATTTTTTTCCAGCCAGGTTGTCCATTTTATTGGCATATAGTTGCTTGTAGTAATCTCTTATGATCCCTTGTATTTCTGCAGTGGCAGTGTTACCTTTCCTTTTTCATTTCTAATTCTATTGATTTGAGTCATCTTTTTTTTCTTGATGAGTCTGGCTAATGGTTTAACAATTTTGTTTATCTTCTCAAAGAACAAGTTTTTAGTTTTATTTATCTTTGCTATTGTTTCCTTCATTTCTTTTTCATTTATTTCTGAACTGATCTTTATGTTTTCTTTCCCTCAGCTAATTTTGGGGTTTTTTTTGTTCTTTCTCTAATTGCTTTCAGTGTAATGTTAGGTTGTTTATTTGAGATGTTTCTTGTTTCTTGAGGTAGGATTGTATTTCTATAAACTTCCCTCTTATAACTGCTTTTGCTGCACCCCATAGGTTTTGGGTCATCGTGTTTTCATTGTCATTTATTTCTAGGTATTTTTTGATTTCTTCAGTGATCTCTTGGTTATTTAGTAGTATATTGTTTAGCCTCCATGTTTTTGTACTTTTTAAAGTTTTTTCCTGTAATTGATATCTAGCCTCATAGCATTGTTGTCAGAAAAGATAATTGATACAATTTTGATTTTCTTAAGTTTATCAAGGCTTGATTTGTGGCCCAAGATTTGATCTATCCTGGAGAATGTTCCATGAACCCTTGAGAAGAAAGTGTATTCTGGTATTTTTAGATGGAATGTCCTGTAAATATCAATTAAGTCCATCTTGTTTAATGTGTCATTTAAAGTTTGTGTTACTTATCTATTTTCATTTTGGATGATCTGTCTATTGGTGAAAGTGGATTATTTAAGTCCCCTACTTGACTGTGTTACTGTCGATTTCCCCTTTTATGGCTGTTAGCATTTGCCTTATGTATTGAGGTTCTCCAATGTTGGGTGTATAAATATTTACAATTGTTATATTTTCTTCTTGGATTGATCCCTTGATCATTATGTAGTGTCCCTCTTTGTCTTGTAATAGTCTTTATTTTAAAGTCTATTTTGTCTGATATGAGAATTGCTACTCCAGCTTTCTTTTGAATTCCATTTCCATGGAAAAATTTTTCCATCCCCTTACTTTCCATCTGTTGTGTCCCTAGGTCTTAAGTGGGTGTCTTGTAGACAGCATATATATGGGTCTTGTTTTTGTATCCATTCAGCCAGTCTATGTCTTTTGGTTGGAGCATTTAATCCAGTTACATTTAAGGTAATTATTGATATGTATGTTCCTATTACCATTTTCTTAATTGTTTTGGGTTTGTTTTTGTAGCTCTTTTCCTTCTCTTTTGTTTGCTGCCTAGAGAAGTTCCTTTAGCATTTGTTGTAAACTGGTTTGGTGGTGCTGAATTCTCTTAGCTTTTGCTTGTCTGTAAAGGTTTTAATTTCTCTGTTGAATCTGAATGAGATGCTTGCTGAGTAGAGTAATCTTGGTTGTAGGTTTTTCCCTTTCATCACTTTAAATATGTCCTGCCACTGTCTTTTGGCTTGCAGAGTTTCTGCTGAAAGATCAGCTGTTAACCTTATGGGGATTCCCTTGCATGTTATTTGTTGCTTTTCCCTTGCTGCTTTTAATATTTCTCTTTGTATTTAATTTTTGATCATTTGATTAATATGTGTCTCGGCATGTTTCTCCTTGTGTTTATTCTGTATGGGACTCTCTGCACTTCCTGGACTTGATTGACTATTTCCTTTCCCATATTAGGGAAGTTTTCAACTATAATCTCTTCATATATTTTCTCAGTCCCTTTTTTTTTTCTTTTTTTCTCTTTTTCTTTGGGACCCCTATAATTCGAATATTGGTGTGTTTAATGTTGTCCCAGAGGTCTCTGAGATTGTCCTCAATTCTTTTCATTCTTTTTTCTTTATTCTGCTCTGCTGTAGTTATTTCCACTATTTTATCTTCCAGATCCCTTATCTGTTCTTCTACCTCAGTTATTCTGCTATTGATTCCTTCTAGAGAATTTTTAATTTCATTTATTGTGTTGTTCATCATTGTTTGTTTGCTCTTTAGTTCTTCTAGGTCCTTGTTAAAGAATTTTCTATTTTCTTCATTCTGTTTCCAATATTTTGGATCATCTTTACTGTCATTACTCTGAATTCTTTTTCAGGTAGACTGCCTATTTCCTCTTTATTTGTTTGGTCTGTTGGGTTTTTACTTTGCTCCTTCATCTGCTGTGTATTTCTCTGTCTTCTAATTTTGCTTAACTTACTGTGTTTGGGGTCTCCTTTTTGCAGGCTGCAGGTTCGTAGTTCCTGTTAATTTTGGTGTCTGCCCCCAGTAGGTAAGGTTTGTTCAATGAGTTTGTAGGCTTCCTGGTGGAGGGGACTGGTGCCTGTGTTCTGATGAATGAGGCTGGATCTTCTCTTTCTGGTGTGTAGGTCTTTCTCTGGTAGTGTGTTTTGGGGTGTCTGTGAGTTTAGTATGATTTTAGGCAGCCTCTCTGCTCATGAGTGGGATTGTGTTCCTGTCTTGCTAGTTGTTTGGCATGAGGTGTCCACCACAGGAGCTTGCTGGTCGTTGAGTGGAGTTGGGTCTTAGTGTTGCGGTCGAGATCTCTGGGAGAGCTCTCGTCTATTGATATTGGACCACTCTGGTGGTCCAATGTCCCTGAACTCAGCTCTCTCACTTCAGAGGCCCAGGCCTGACAGCTGGCCAGAGCACCTAGACCCTGTTAGCCACACAGCTCAGAAGAAAATGGAGAAAAAAGTAAAGAATATAAATAAATAAATAAAATAAAATAAAAGTTATTAAAATTAAAAAAAAAGTTATAAAAGAAATGAGAGCAACCAAATCATTAAACAAATCCACCAATGATAACAAGTGCTAACAACTATACTAAGATACACATAAAAATTAGACACTTGTCAGTGGCATACAGCAAACCTCAAGTCTATAGTTGCTCCCAATATCCACTGCCTCAATTTTGGGAATATTCATTGTCTATTCAGGTATTCCACAGATGTAGGGTACATGAAGTTGATTGTGGGGATTTAATCCCCTGGTCCTGAGGCTGTGTGGAGATATTTCCCTTTCTCTTCTTTCTTCATGCAGCTCCTGGGGTTCAGTTTTGGATTTGGTCCTGCCTCTGCGTTAGCTCGCCCTCTAGTGTCTGTTCTTCACCCAGACAGCAGGGGGTTGAAGGAGTGGCTGATTAGGGGCCTCTGGCTCACTCAGGGCAGGGGGAGGGAGGGGTATGGAAAGTGGGGCAAGCTTGCAGCAGCAGAGGCCAGCGTGACATTGCAGTAGCCTGAGGTGTGCCTTGTGTACTTGCAATGAAGTTTTCCCTGGATTTCGAGACCCTTGCAGTGGCAAGCTGCATAGGGAGGTGTGGATAATGACCTGTGCTTGCACACAGGTTTCTTGGTGACTGCAGCAGCAGCCTTAGCATTTCATGCCCCCCTCTGGTGTCTAGGCTGATAGCTGCAGCTCGCGCCCATCTCTGAAACTCATTTAAGCAGTATTCTGAATCTCCTCTCCTTGTGCACCATGAAACAATGATCTCTTGACTCTTAAGCAGTTCCAGACTTTTTCTCGGACTCCCTCCCAGCTAGCTGTGGCACACTAGCCCCTTTCAGGCTGTGTTCATGCAGCCAACCCCAGTCCTCTCCCTGGGATCTGAACTCCGAAGCCCAAGTCTCAGCTCCCAGCTCCCACCCACCCCGGAGGGTGAACAGACAAGCCTCTCAGGCTGGTGAGTGCTGGTCAACACTGATCCACTGTGCAGAAATCTCTCCGCTTTGCCCTCTGCACCCCTGTTGCTACGCTCTCCTCTGTGGCTCTGAAGCTTCCCCCCACCCATCCCCCTTTTCCACCAATTAAGGGGCTTCCTGGTGTGTGGGAACTTTTCCTCCTTCACAGCTCCCTCCCACTGGTGCAGGTCCCGTCCCTATTCTTTTATCTCTGTTTTTACTTTTTTCTTTTGCCCTATCCAGGTACGTGGGGAGTCTTTTGCCTTTGGGAAGTCTGTGGTCTTCTGCCAGCATTCAGTAGGTGTTCTGTAGGAATTGTTCCACGTGTAGATCTATTTTTGAGGTATTTGTGGGGAGGAAGGTGATCTCCAGGTCTTACTCCTCTGCCATCTTGAAGGTCTTCCGCTATAAGATCTTTTAAAATGGTGGTTACCCTGGCTGGAATCTAGTGTCTTTGTGTGCTTCCCATCCCCCTCTCTCAGAAAAACTTGCTCTCAGGAAGGACCTGATAAATTCATTCAGTCTCAAGGGAGAGAGAGATGACCACTTTTAATAATTTAGAACTTATTCCTCATGATATTTTTATGTAGATACAGAAGAAGAGATGAATAGATATAAAAGTGAGTACTTAATTATTGCATATAGCTAAAATTATATAATTTTAAATGCAGATTTTTTTTTCCTGATTGCTGGATTTTTTTCACACAATTGCTTTAAAACTAATGTATTTTACTGTTAGTAGAAAACATACTTGCATCTATATTTTATCAATAATTAAATTGTATTTATAAACCCCAGCATGTACCACATAATCCAATTTTATACCACTTATTCCTTCATATTCTTTCTCAAGATTAAAGTTAAGATGGAACCCATAGTTGGACACAGGGACAGCCCAATATTCTGGGGTCAATAGACCCTATTTTCAAGTAATCCTCATGACAATTTTGTGAAGCAGATGCTATTTTTTCACCCCATATCACATATAAGATGATTGAGGCTTAATTAAACATTTTGCCCAAGATACACTACTAGTAAGTAAAAGATTCACACCCAGGGTTTCTTGTTCCAAAAGCCATGTAATCAACAATTCTACTCTACTATGTCAGTTTCCTTATTTAACCCATACGGATTTTTGTTTTCTATTTTTAACTCAGTATTTTCTTCTATAATCCATATATATTATACCATATAATTTTATTTAATTCACATGTTTTCTGGTAGCTAATGAGAGAAAACTCTATTCTCAAAAATGTATCTTAAGTTAGACTATCAATTATATCTATAAATAAAATCTGATGATTTATCACTACTAGTTAACAAGCAACAATAGCAACTAAATTTGCCAATAGTTGCTTCTTTCATGTGTCGTAAACCAAACTCTGCACACCAGTAAAACAAAGCAGAAAGATGAATTTATTGCAAGAGTTTCGATCTGCAAGCTGGGAAACCCAAGGTTTCAGGAGCAATGAGTTGTTAGTTGCTGACACACTAAGGGATGTTTATATGATAAATGTGGAAGTTACTTGGCTTTTTCAGCTGATTGGTTGCCTAGTGGTCTTTTTCCTTATTTGATCAGGGTAGCTGAGTCAGGGGAACAAGGAAGTCCAGAGATGGTGTAGACAGACTTGGCAGTTTGGATATTGGTTTCCTCTGCTGACTTCTGAGAAAATCTGTAAGTTCCTGCAACTGAGGCAAGGTTAAGTTTCATTTTCTGTGATGTTCCTATTTTGGATGAATTCATTTTGTACCTGTCATAAATGACTCCATTTTAGTTTGGTTCTACATCTGAATCAGATCATCTATTGTGGGGAGATGTCTCTAAATATGTTCCATTAAGAAGCTTCAGAGTGTACTCCTACCCTTGAAGAGTATGCAAAACAGTTCAAACCTCAGTTCTGTGATTCAAAATTCACTACACACTTTTTTTCTCACAATATATGTTAGAAAAATTGAAAAGATAGAATCCAGGTGCATATCTCTAAAAGCAGTACACTATCTTTAAAAACAGATATATCGGGCTTCCCTGGTGGCGCAGCGGTTGAGAGTCCGCCTGCCGATGCAGGGGACACGGGTTCGTGCCCCGGTCCGGGAAGATCCCACATGCCGCAGAGTGGCTGGGCCCGTGAGCCATGGCCGCTGAGCCTGCGCGTCCGGAGCCTGTGCTCCGCAACGGGAGAGGCCGCAACAGTGAGAGGCCCGCGTACCGAAAAAAAAAAAAACAGATATATCAGTGATTAATATTTTTAACTTCTGGCAGTCAAAGCTATTCACACATGAAAATTGAATTTCATGTGGTGGTTCTATTTATGACATTCTTAATTATTACCAAATTTATTCTGACACAGAAATGCAATGTTTTCATGAATATGAACAGAGATGTGATGAGAATGTCAGAAAACATATATTTTCCTCACAAATAAAAGTTTTTGTAACCTCTGATAAAACAAAGCAAAGAATACTAGAAAAGGAGATAATGTCATTAACTCTTCTTTAAAAGCGAGGTTCTTAGATTTCAGCAGCACTTCATTTTTTTGGCATAAAAAGTACTTCAAATAATGCTTATTTATCTATGAAAGCCCTAGTCTGTTGAAATAAGACATCATCAGATAATCCATTTAAAATGCTCCATGGTATATAGAATATGTGATAGTTCATTGTCTCGTGGATAAAAGACAAAATTAAATTAAACTTTCTGGGTAATTTTTTTTTTTTTTTTTTTTTTTGCGGTATGTGGGCCTCTCACAGTTGTGGCCTCTTGCATTGCAGAGCACAGGCTCCAGATGCGCAGGCTCAATGGCCATGGCTCACGGGCCTAGCCGCTCCGCAGCATGTGGGATCTTCCCAGACCGGGGCACGAACCCGTGTCCCCTGCATTGGCAGGCGGACTCTCAACCACTGCACCACCAGGGAAGCCCTCTGGGTAAATTTTTAACTGACAATTTGCTTTAAACATAGAATAGTAAACATAATAGTAAACATAATAGTAAACATAATAGTAACGGTATTATGATTGTTGATGAATTGACACTTGTGTCACTATAATAATTTCTCCTTATCAATTTTAGGACTTTATATTGTCTATTTTGATATTAAAATGGCCACACCAGCTTTCTAATATTGACTTTTTGTGTGCTACATATTTTTCCAACCCTTTAACTTATTTGTGTCCCTATATTTAAAGTGTGTAGATATTGCATAGAAAGATGTAGGGAAGAATGAAGAGTGGGATTTGAAATGATCATAAGGAAATTTTGAGGGATGGTGCTATACTTCATGGAATATATCAGAATTCACTGAATCTTACACTCTATTTATTTCTTAATTTGTTATTCCTCTCAGTTCTTTTTCTTTTTTTAAAATCTGTCTATAATTCTTTTCAGCTTTATTGAGGTATAACAAATTAAACTGTAATATTAATGTACTTTAATAAATAATAAATAATAATTAAATTGTACATATAAAGTATACAATGTGATGATTTGATATATGTATACATTGTGAAAAAAATTTCAAATTCAACTTAACACATTCATCCCCTCAGATATTTACCTTTTGAGGGGAAGTGGGCAGAACACTTCAATGCTACTCTAGGCAAATTTCAATTATACAATATCATATTATCAACTACAGTTACCATGTTTTACACTAGATCCTCAGACCTTATTCATCTTATAGCCAAAAGTTTGTACCTTTTTACCAGCCTCTCTCTATTTTCCTGACTCCTCTTCCCTCTTCCTGACCCTGGCAAACACCATTTTATTCTCTACTTCTGAGTTTGACTTTTTTTTTTCAGATTCCATACATAAGTGATGGCATGCAGTATTTCTCTTTTTCTGTCTGACTTATTTCACTTAGCATATTGCTCCAGGTTAATCCATGTTGTTCCAAATAGCAGGATTTCCTTCTTTTCTAAGGCTTAATAATATTTCATTGTGTGTATGTGTATATATATATATGTGTGTGTGTGTGTGTGTGTATGTGTGTGTATATATAGAGAGAGACACACACACACAGACACCTGTATCCATTCATCCATCACCAAACACTTACGTTGTTTCTGTATATTGACATTTGTGAATAATGTTGCAAAGAACTGGAGGGTGTAGATATCTCTTCAACATAGTGATTTTTTTTCCTTCAGATATGTACTCAGAAGTGGGATTGCTGAATCATATGGTAGTCCTATCTTTAAATTTTTGAGGAACCACCAGACTATTTTCCATGTGGCTAGACCAGTTTACATTTCCACCAACAGTGTACACGTGTTCCCTTTTCTCTACATCTTTACCAGCATTTGTTATCTCTTTCCTTTTTGATAGTAGCCATCCTAACAGATGTGAGGTAAAAGCTCATCATGGTTTTGATTTGCATTTCCCTGATGATTAGTGATGTTGACCACCTTTTAAGGTACCAACTGGCCATTTGCATGTCTTCTTTGGAAAATTGCATATTCAATTCCTTTACCCACGTTTTAATTGGGTCATTGTTTTTGTTTGTTTGTTTATGTTATTGAATTGTGTTATTTCCTTGTGTATTTGGGTATTAACCTCTTATGTGGACTGCAAATATTTTCTCCCATTCCATAGATAACCTTTTATTTTGTTAATAGTTTCCTTTGCTATGCAGAAGCTCTTTAGTTTGATGTAGTCCCACTTGTTTATGTTTGCTTCTGTAGACTTTGCTTTTGGAGCCAAACCCTCCAAAATCACTGCCAAGTTCAATGTCAAGGCAAATCTTCCCTATGATTTCTCCTAGGAATTTTACAGTTTCAGATTTTATATTCAAATCTTTTTCCATGTTGAGTTAATTTTTGTGTTCGATGTAAGATTGGGGTCTAATTTTATTCTTTTGCATATGGTTGTCCACTTTTCCAACACCATTTATTAAGACACTATCCTTTCCCTGTTGGATATTCTTAGCTCCTTTGCCAAAATTAATTGACCATATATGCATAGGTTTAATTCTGGGCTCTCTATTTTGTTCTATTCATCTATGTGTCTGCTTATATAACAACACCATACTGTTTTAATTACTATTAATATAAATTTGTAATATAGCATAGAAATCAGGAATTATGATACCTCCAGTTTTGTTCTTCTTTCTCAAGATTGCTTTGGCTATTTGTGATCCTTTGAGGTTCCATACAAATTTTAGGATTGTTTGTTATATTTCTGTGAAAAAGTGCCATTGATATTTTGATAGGAGTTGCATTGAATCTGTAGATAATTTTGAGTAGTATGGAAATCTTAACAATATTAATTCTTCCAATCCATGAACATAGAATATCTCTCCATTTATTTATGTCTTTTTCAACTTCATTCATCAGTGTCTTATAATTTTCAATGGGCAGTTCTTTTACCTCCTTGAATAAATTTATTCCTAAGTATTTTATTATTTTTTAAGCTTTTGTAAATGGGATTATTTTCTTAACTTCTCTTTCTGATTGTAGTTAGTGTATAGAAATACAACTGATTTTTATACATTGATTTTGTATACTGGAAATTTACTGAATTCCTTTATTAGTTCTAAGAATTTTTGGTGGAGTCTTTAGGGTTTTCTATATATGTTATCATGTCATCTGCAAACAGAGACAATTTTACTTCTTCCCATCCAATTCTGTTGTCTTTTTTTCTTTTTCTTGCCTAATTGATCCCTCTAGGATTTTCAGTACTGCAGTGAATAAAATTGGCAAGAATGCACATCCTTGTCTTATTCCTGAACTTAGTACAAGGTTAGCTACAGGTTTGTCATACATAACTTTGATTATGTTGAGGTACCTTCCTTCTATATACAATTTATTTATAGTTGTTTATCATGAAAGTATGTTGAATTTCATCACTTTTTTCTGCATCTATTGAGTTGATTATATGATTTTATCCTTCATTTTATTAATGTGGTGTATCCTATTTATTTTTTTGCATATGGTGAAACATCCTTGCATCCCTGAAATAAATCTATCATGATCCTTTTAATATACTATTGAATTTGGTTTGCTAATATTTTGTTGAGTATTCAAATCTTATACTTTAAGTAGTTCAGTTTATTGTACATCAATTATACTTCAATAAAGCCACTTGAGAGAATAAAGGATCTATTTTCTTACTAGCTTCAGTTTCTTCTCAATTTAAAACAGTCACAATTATATTGCTTACTTCACAGTTTTGCAGCTATGGTTAGAGGAAAGAATGCATGAAAAGTGTCTAGCGCATGTTGAGTTGTTAGTAAATACTTGCTTTATTTTTAAAGTATTTTGAAGATTTTACTACATTGATTTTTCTGCTTATTTATACACCATTCATTACTCCAACATTTAAAAATGTATTATAGTTTTATAAATTCTAAATATTTTTCTTAAGTCTTCTTCTCTCCTATTGTTGATTTCAAAAAGTGTACTTTTTATTTTTGCCTGATGAGTTTTTCTTCACCATCACAAAAAGAATAACTTTGATATTTCTGTTGATGAATATTTTCATTGAAATTGTGTTAAATTTGAAATTATTTTGAAGAAGTGCTGTCCTTATAAACTCTTTTTTGGTATTAGAATTGTAATTATTTTAAGCTGGAAAAAAGTTTAACTTTAATTAAATTATAGGACAATTATTTGCTGAGATGATGCCAAACAGCTGGTTTAATTTAATTTTTAACATTTAAATCTGTTACTCAAAATTACCACATGTGTTGGGATTTAATATACTGATTAAATACGTGCAATAGAATCACCTGTTTAGAATTTCAAGTTGCTTCTGCTATCGTTCATCATTTTACAGATCCTGCGAGTTTAGCCTGCTTTGGAAGCATTCTATGAGTAGATGACAAGCATCCCTGCATTTAGTTATCAGAAAATCATTTTTTCCCCAGATTCTTAGTGAAGTCAAACAATAAACCAAGGATAAATCATGGGAAATTTCTCTTCAAAAACTTAACATATTCGGCTGATCTTGGTAGCATAGTCCATAACTAGGAGTCAACATATCAAAAAGAGTTCTTAATAAAGGCTAGCCAGTATTTCACTGCAAAATTACAGTATAACTAAGATTTTAAATGTGCTCCTATAACAAAACGATTAGAATATGTGGACTCCGCTTGTTATGGAACCTGCTGTGGCTCTGACTGAAGTCAAGAGGCTGATAGATGAGCTTTGCCTATTCAGGTCTTAAGGGCCTTGAAGTCACTTAGATGGATGACTGCTTAACAGGAACAACATAACATTTTTGTACAGGACAAGAAATCTAGCTTGGTGCCAATAGACTGTGATGCTTGCCTAAACTCAATATTCAGATCATGATTATTTAAGTTATCTGTCAATGGCTTTCTCCTGATTTGCATTACACCTATTTGGCATTTCTATGCAGAGTACAGTATCACAGTTTTGTGTTCAAGGTGATGTAGAAGGAATGTTCTGAGCATTTAAGAAACACTATTTTTCTTCTAATCCTATTTTTATTTCACTGAGATATTTATATTTTAATTGATGTGGCTAGAAATTAGATATGGTGACATATGAAATGAAAACCATAAATATTCCAATAACTTGGCAGTCTTGAGATGGTTTAAATTAAGATATGGGATTCAAATGTTAACCCAGCACATCAAACAAAAGAGGATAGAAAGAGAGATTATTGCAAAAAGGTCTAATATAATATAGAAGAATAAATTTTAAAATTTTATTTAATAGATAGAGTCCCATTTATAATTAAATAGAATGTAAGGCCATATTCCTATAAGCTTCTTGGAATAAAGTGCTCCTTCTAAGTTATAGAAGTATGTTAAATCATGCATTTATTATATCAAATAATGTTTGGCAATAGTCTGGATATATAGGGCATGCTTGGTTTTAATAATTTATGTTTAAGATAAATTATTATTAACTTGCTTTCTACTGATACCATAGATATGTTTTATATCTTCTAGAAAATTTAGAACTAACATACAAAATGATGGTTAGGATAATAAATTCTGATAGGTGCAATCTATTAGTCTGCTTAGGCTACCAAAACAAAATACCATAGACTGGGTGGCTTAAACAGTAGAAATTTATTGCTCACAGTTCTGGAGGCTGAGAAGTTCAAGATCAAGTTGTGGCAAGTTAGGTTTTATTCTGAGGTCTCTTCCCTTGGCTCATAAACTTCCACCACCTCTTCATTTGCTGAAATTACCTCTTCTTTGTGCATATGCAAAGAGAGAGAGATCTCTCTGCTCTCTCCTCTTATAAGAACACCAATCCCATCAGACTGGGGCCCCACTCTCCTGACCTCATTTAGCCCTTCCAAAAGCCCCATCTCCAAGTAGCATCATATTACGGATTAGGGTTTCAACATATTAATTTGGAAGGACACAAACATTTAGTCTATAACATTTAAGAAGAGATTTATTGACTAAACCATTCCAAATATACAAGTCTGTAGTAAGCAATATACCATTTGTATCAAGCATTTGTTATAGAAGGTTTCTGCAAGTAGTATAAAGATGAACTTGATATGGTTCTTGCCCTGTGGGAGTTGACAGTCTAGGATAAGGCAAATGTATGGATTCAATTTTCATCTGAGTTGAACTAAATTTTACAATAGGAGTACAAACTAAATGTTTTCACTGCACAGAAGAGGGAAAGACCAGGTTTTCCTGAGACAGTCAGGAAAATTTACTAGTAGTAATGTCACCTCTGCTTGCTCCTAAAGTTTGAGTGGAAGGGGTGTAGTACCCTTACCTAAGAGGATAGACCTATGTGAGTGATATTAAATCCAGTTTATGAAAGCAAAAAATATTGCATATTAATTCTATTTTCAGTATGCCTCACTAGTTTGCTGCTCTACAAACCAATAAACATACATACTAATGGCTAGTTATGGGTACAACTACATGGGTAGATTGTGATAGATTTTTAAAAAGCATTTTATTATTATTTGTGCTTTTATTCTGTTCTCAATACATATTTGATAAGATTTTTTTCATTTTTCTTGCTGAAACTTATTAATATATTGATAAATTAAACAAGATTGTATGTAATTTATGTAATATATAGCTATGTGTCTACCCTACGCAAATTGCACATGACTGGCCTTGACAAATACTATTAAGACATTAATCTGAGACCATGAGCCTATTGCTCTAAAATGGTAGATCCCTAAATATGAAACTCTAAAATTAGTGCTATGCCTTGAGAAAGTAATCTGTTCTTAAACTCCCACTTACCCACTCAGCTTATATATCTGTTAAAGATGAAAATTTAAGGAAAAAGAGTTATGCCTCTTGACTAACCAGTCCTGTGCATTTTAACTTTCCTCTCTTTGTAAAATAAATTCATCATCATTGCAAAACTATTTTTTAGAAAATAAAGCCAAGCAAAAAGAAGAAAATTTAAATTCCACTAATTCCACTCAGAATTGTTACTAAGTATTCTTCCAGTCATTTTCTGTGAATACATATAATGTTTAACACATATAGTTTTGTTACCAGACCTTAATATATATTAACACCTTTTCCTGTCAAGATTCTTCTGCCTAGCCATTCAATTTCATTGTTTCCATGTACCTTAATTTATTTCATTAATTGTATAAGAATTGGACATTTATTTCTATTTTTCTCTATTATAAACAATACTGTAATGAACATTTCTATAATTAAATCTTTCACAGATTATTGTTTAATTTTTCAAAATGGATTTCTGTACGTAGTATTGCTGGAAATTTCATTTGCATGTTAGCACATTCACTAAGCACATTTTAGAAACTTTAATATAGTTCACAATTAGCCTTTTAAGAGATTGTGTTCATGTATGCTATAAACAAAGCATATGAGTGCCTATTTCTCTGAACCTTCACTGGGTTACAGCATATGTACTTCAGGTGATGTCTATCTGTTGAAAGAGCTAGATGCCAGTCTTAAAGCAAATCTGATGAGTCAAGTATTTGTTAAACTCAATTTAGTTTTCTTTCCTCCCCCTGAATCTGTCTCTCCTTTTCCAGCACCAAATCATACAGTTATTTTATAAAAGTCAAGAAACACGTCCAATTTATTATTTATTTACTGTATGGAAACAGATGTAATAGATATGATTATGAAGAAATATTTGCAAAATTGCAAGTTTCAAACATGAATTCTTATAAACCATGGCAAATAACTTGCCATTTTATCATTAAATACCACTTCTTTCTTAATAAAAAGTGTCACCCTTCTACTATAATCTTAAGCCTGGAAGAACAAATTATCACCATGGCTGGAAACTAAATAATGTCTGTGATTCACTTTCAGTATACCACCTTTGATGACAAACACAGCATTTAGTGGTGTTATCATTAAACCCTATTCTGAGTCTTTCTTGCCTTCCATACCATCAGTTGAAATTACTATGTCGGTAGAAATTAATAGAAGAATCATGATGGGGTAAGTTGAAAAATGTCCAGCTGCCTCCTATATAACAGTCAGAGCTTAACCATCTACTAATTTAATCAGCCTTTAAAATTATTTTTTAAAAATATCTGGGAAAACGGTTAGCATCCTATAGAAAGTATGGCAGTATCTGCAACATTTGAATCTTTGTGATGATTCTTCCAGGATTGGTTTAATATGATTTGAGGTGGTCAATTAAATAAGCCCTTCTATTGTTCTGGCTGAATAATGATTTGATTTTCCAAGCCTACTAATCCATTATTTTAATTAGCATTAAATTCATAAAAAAAAGAGAAAACCTAAATAGGTTTTAAAGGATCTTAAAAACCCTGAAATAAATACCACAAATGCAATTATTAGAAGGAAAGACAATAATAACTCTCATTTGGGTAATAAAGTAGAACTGCTTTCACAGAAAATTACAGCAATAAACCCACACTTTAGACATATTTAGAAGTGTTTGAATGCCACTTAAATTACTGCTGCCTTTAGGAAGATGCTTGGGAATATAGTTGACAAGGAAGACATTTATTGACTTATTCAGTCCATTCTACAGAGTTCACATAGAAGCAGCAATCTAGGGTGAATTAGAAAACACCAAAAGCTTCTCGTAGACAAAAGAAAAACAAAAACAAAATAAAAACACTAAATGTCCATCTGAAGTTTGAGAAAGGCATTCCAAGGAAATTTCTTAATCCAAAGAAGTTATTCCAATGTTGGAGGAATATAAGGCACCACAGCAGAGTGGTGGAATGGTATATTTATATATTAAACTATATGTTACTGTAACTATTTATTATCCAGGGGAAAGCATCAGAATACGGAGAATTTGTGGAAAGAGCAAATGCAACAATGAAACATTAATAAGTAAATAATAACAACATTAATACTTTCAAATGTGTTGCCAACGTTTATTATTTCTATTTTCTCATCACCTACTGACTTTTGACTCACATCAACCACTTATTTAATTTTTTTTTTACTTTATTCTGACTCTTCTATTATAAATGACACTATAATAAACATTATTTTAGCTAGACCTCTATGCACATTTTAAATATTTCTTTTATTTAAGATAAATCTCTTAGAATGGTTGGGATGACATTACTACAACAATTAAGGCATAGAATAGACAGGTGAGCTTATAAGAAGAAAGAAACCTCAGTTTTGCTTTGAGTATGTCATAGGGTTTCCTCATGAGTCAAGAGATTGCCATAGAAAGGGTCCTTACTGTTAGAATCATCAGACTGGTGCATAGTCATGTGGAAAAACCTGCTGGTCAGTTTCCCCACCAAACAGATGCTGAGCTGAAGGCCCACTTGCAGGAGGTTTATTAGTTAGTGTTCGCAAAAATAACACCTAGGGAGGACCAGAGGATTGGCTGGGGAGAAAAGGTGGACTTCCATGCAATTGCACAGAGGCTTGGTTTATCACACAGGGAGCCCTGGAGTTGATACCACCCTTCAGAGTTGTCCTGGATTGAGGTAAGGTAGCTGAGCCTTCGTAGAGCTTCATTGACCAGTTATGCGAGTGGAACATAACTTGAGCAAGGTCACTCCTTTCAGCTGAGGGCAACAGCCAGAACTCCACACAGCTGGAGGAATGGACACCTCAGTCCTTAAGGGGAGGTCTGGGTGGTGTCTCAGCAAACTGCATAAACGCAAGCGCTCAACCGTCTTTCAGCCAATACACCATCAAAATCTCATGTTTAGTGTTCAAGCATGATTTTTATGTGGGATACATTTTCCATTCAATATTTCTAAATGATAAATGCTTACTATATTCCTTCCTTCCAATGATCTTCTTTCCTCTCATTGACCATCTTCTGCCTTCTGAGTTCTGTGTTGTTGAGAATTCCAATATCTGAAGAGCCTATTTCTAAATTCAGAGTTCTTCAATGTAAAAATGTTAAATAAAGCAACTCTCAGGCATTATTATTACACAAGTGTTTCATTCTTAAACATCACTTTACTCCTATATCACATCTCCTAGGCACCTCCAAAAAGGGAAAAATGAGATTTATTGTACATTTTGGTGTTAGCTATTATTATTTTATTTTAATTTTTCCAAGAATCTCACTGCTGAAGTTTTTTTTTGTTTGTTTTTTAACTCACTGGAATAGATGTATGCCCACAGCCTTGAGTTTCTGAAATGGCATTGATTAAAATTAGGCATTATTTGAAAGTTTAACCCTTTCAAATATGCTTAATGTTTAAAACAAAACAAACAACACTTGTGAATACAGTGATATTTTTTAGATAGCCTTAAGAAAGGAACATAAAATTCAGTAAAACTTCAAAGGGAAAACAAAAGAATACTAAGAAGTAGCTAAATATAAATACCAATTCGTATTAGTATTCTGCTACATTTAAATAATTATCTCACAAATCTCTTCAAACATTTATTAAAAAGATTTCTAAATTATGAAGTCATTAGTATATAATGCAGTTTCTCTAAATACCAGCATTCTTTCTAAAGTCATGTCATATTATGGCACACTAATTTGTAAAACAGGAGAAAAAATATCATATTACATTCATGACTTTGAACCTTACACATAAATATTAATGAAAAGTCTCTTTGTTTCCTTCCATTCAGAGAAAACCAATATTTACTTTAAAGCTACTTACTTAGAAAACAGGACACCATCATGTCACCCTCATCAAC
The DNA here is from genome assembly GCF_003676395.1 of Aethalodelphis obliquidens. Taxonomy (NCBI): domain Eukaryota; kingdom Metazoa; phylum Chordata; class Mammalia; order Artiodactyla; family Delphinidae; genus Aethalodelphis; species Aethalodelphis obliquidens. The sequence continues at coordinate 1,827,569 of NW_020837977.1, read as the reverse complement.
CAAAGTGTATATTAAGCATGCATATAATGCTTTTCTTTGGGGATCGTCTGTTACAGGACTCAAATTCCTTCACCATGGCAGTGCATGATGCAGGAAAAATAGCAAAGCACAACCTACAGTGTCCACGATAGATACTGTGTTTAGGTACTCGCATCCTTTGCACAATGGGACAATTTACATTTCAGGACCTGGACCAGGCCCTTCATCATCATTATTATGCTAATTACCAGTGATTGTGATATTTACATATCTTAAATTAGTCTTTGTAAAAGCGTTAGCTAGGGAACTACTATTCTCTAGAATAAAATACCTAGAAGGGCATTGACTAGTATCTGATGAAGTCATCCTCACTCTATGGCCACTGATTCACTTTTTTAAAAAATTGAGATATAATTGACATATAACATTATATTTGTTTCAGGTATACAACATAATGATTCCATACTTGTACATCCTGCAAAAAGATCTTCACAATAAGTCTAACCATCATCACACATTACTTACAACTTTCTTTTTCTCGTGATGAGAACTTCTAAGATCTATATACTCTCTAAGTAACTTTCAAATATACAATATGATATTATTAACTATAGTCACCATGATGTACATTATATCTCCAGGACTTATTTTATCACTGGACGTTTGTACCTTTTGACCCCCTTCACTCATTTCTCTCCCCTCCGACCTCTGGTAACCACCCACTGATTCAGTTTTTAACTTTATTGAGACCTCTTATCCACTGACCACATCAACTTCTCATTATCTTTCAACTCCCTCCAGGTAACACTATCCTTATCTAACACAGATTTCACAGTCTATCATTATCTTCACTTTTTTCCCCAAATAGTATCAATTTCCTTGCCTTTTACTCCCATTATTTTCAATGGAGAAAACTCCAACCTGAGATGATTCCTACTGGGCATCTTTTTGCCAGCATCGCAGACTTGTTAGTGAAAAATCACACAACCAGATCTTTAGGTGCTCTCTCATATAAATATCACATTCCATTAATGGGCATTTAATGCTGTTTTTCCTATTTCTTAATTTCCCCAAAGCTTAACATTCTGAAGCGCCTTTCTCTTCTTTTCTTAAACCACCGACCCGTTCTTCACTCTCACTTAATGATGCATTCTGCCCTGACATTACATTGAGAAAATAGTAATCATCAAACGTGGTTTCCCTCATCTTCTCACCACCAAATTTAGAAATCTACTTGCATCTCCAAACATTGTTCTCTTTCTCTTTTCCTGTTACAATGGAGGTGCTATCCATCTTTATTGTGCCAAATGCCAGTTTCTTATTCTGTGCTCTGGGCCCTCCTTACCCACCCTAACTGAAAATTTTACTACTATTCTATTCAAGGATTTCTTTTCCTGACAGCATTTCCTCTCCTGATTATCAATCTCTCACTCCCTCTCGTTCATTTCCATTTTTCTCATAAGCATATACCATGCCATAATGAATCATGTTCATTTAAAAAAACAGCAAGAAAACTGTATTTTTACCTCTAGTATCCTTTCTTTTTTAAAAATTTTATTGTTAGTATCGTTGATTTACAAAGTTGTGTTAGTTTCAGGTGTACCACTAAGTGATTGTTATACATATATTCATTCTTTTTCAGATTATTTTCTCATATAGGTTATCACAGAATACGGAGTAGAGTTCCCTCTGCTATACAGTAGGTCCTTGTGGGTTATCTATTTTATATATAGTAGTGTGTGTCTGTTAATCCCAGTTCCTGATTTATCCCTCCCCTCCAAGTCTCACCTTTGATAACCATAAGTTTGTTTTTGATACCTTTAAGTCTGTTTCTCTTTTGTAAATAAGTTCATTCAAGAACCATTTCATTTTTTGACTCTCTCTCTAGGTAAAACTTCTGAACTGTGTTGTCTTAATCCCTGACACCATTTTGTCACGTCTATTGACTTTTTGACTCAACGCAGTCTGGCTTCCTTCTCTACCACGTCAGAAAACTGTTGTCTTCAAAATACTAATCACTTCTGTGTTGCCAAATTGAAAGAGACCTTTTCTATCTTAAATTTACTAAATCTCCTGTCAAAAATTACATGTGGACTATTCTTATTTTCCTGACTCTCCACTTTTTGCTTCTATGACAACACATTTTCCAGTTTTACCTCTTTCTTATTTCTCTGTATCTTTCCCTAGTTTCTATTTCTCTGTCATCCCATAAATAATCATATTCTTATGGCCATGAGCCTGCATCTTCTTTTTTTTTAATACTCTCTTTCTTGATTACTTCATCTAATTCCATAGTTTTAAATGCCACTATATGGTGACCGTTCATAAATTTTTAGTTCTATGCAAGATCTTCCTTCTGAGCTCTAGATTAAAATATTGAACCTATTATTTAACATTTCCAATTATATATATCACCAATATCTCAAATGTAGCCTGTTCAAAATGAAACACTTGATCCACAACACTGTTCTACAATCAGTACACATAGAGATCTTTCATTTTAGAAAATGGCAAACATTAAAATCTTTCAAGTTGTTGAAGTCAGAAGCCTAGCAGTCACACTTGCTCATAATTCACATAACCAATTAACCAAAATGTCTTCAATTCTGCCTTCTACATAAGCCTTAAATCCATTCACTTCTTTCCATCTAGTCTGCCTCTTTCCAAGTATAGTCCACATCATGACTTCTCCCTCTTCACAAGAATGATCTTTTTGCCATATAAATTGGATTATGATACTCCCCAGTATAAAGTCTTTCAACAATTTCCCATTGTACTTATAAGTATAACCTGAATTTTTTGTTGTTTTCCATAAATATAGACTCCAATTTTGAGGGAATCTCAGTTTCACCACATCCCACAAATAGCCTTCATGATCCACCTCCATCTTGATTTTTACCATTCTCTCTGGGCTCACTCTGCTCCAGCCACATCAACTTTCATTCATTTCCTCAATCCTCTTTCTCACCTTATGGTCTTTTCAAACTCTACGAAGAACATTTCCAACCCCTCAACCTGATCTTTTCATTACTTGTTCCATCTTACACATCGTCTCAGTTTAAATGTCACCTCCCTATGTACCCTACTTAAAATAGATTTCCTCAGTTTATTATCTACCTCAAAAATGTGTTTTATTAAAAATTTATCAAATGTTTAATTTATTCTGTTTACTTGCTTTTGTTTTGTTCCATTTTTTATCATTCCTCCTTCTAGAGAAATAACTATCCTGTTAAGTATTATGAGTGCAGCAACCATGTCAATTTTTTTTCACCACAGTAACCCCAGTTCCATAGTTTCTTACCTTATACATACTAGGCACTTAATCTTAGTTAAAGAAATGGCTATTATCTGACTATTATATATAATATTATACACTATATGTTTCAGTCTGTTCTGGCTGCTGTAACAAAATACCATAGATTAAGCAGGTTATAAACAACAGAAATCTATTTCTGACAGTTTTGTAGGCTGAGAAGTCTATGATCAAGGCAGTTGCAGATTTAGTGTTTGCTGAGAGCCTGCTTCCTGGTTCATAGATGGCCATCTTCTCACTGTGTGCTCGCATGGCAGAAGCGGGCTTGCAGATCTCTGGGGCCTCTCTTATAAGGGCACTAATCTCACTCATGAATGCTCTGCCCTTATGACCTAATCACCCTCCCAAAGTTCCGCATCTAAACACTATCATATTAAGAATTAGGTTTCAACATATGCATTTTGGAGGGACAAAGTCAGTGTATAGTACTATGTATATATATTATATATCATTAGCGTTTTCCATAGGGTAGAATGTTTCCACAGTTGGTATGTGATATGTTAAGTGGCACATTTGAATAACCGTATTTTCTCCTTATTTTAATAAGTAAATATAAAACTTTGTATAATTAATTATATTTTATGTAATTATTGTTTACATAGTAAATTATATATATGTAATACAACAAATAAACATTTAGAAAAAATACTTAGAAAAAAATAGAGAACACTTCTAAAACCCATGATTTTCCAGATAATAGTCACCAGATATCATTGTTCCTCAATTTGAAGAAAAATATTAAATAAGTTATAATGTAGGTGAAAATTAGCCAGGCACAAATTTTGAGAGTAGCATGTACATTTTTGAAATATGGGAACACAGCCTCAAATAAGCTGCAAACTTGATTCTGTAGTAAATCCACTTGGCTGAGAAGAAAGTGGGTAATTAAAGACCCAGTGCATAAGTTACGAACCTGCTTTGGTAGATTATATTATTATGCACGAGTATTCACTGACTATCCCATTCAGGTCAGGCTTGGCCATGTGACTTACTTAGAAAACAAAAAGTAAGCAGAAGTTATGGGTTTAAAAGAAGCTGTAAAGGCCAGAACATCACAACCGTGTTCTCTATTTACCCTCTGCCAAAAGAACCAGCAATATTCTAGATGTAAGCTGCTCTATCAGCTGAAGTCCCTAAGAGAAGTTAGACTGAAAGAGCTTGTGAAATTTTGCTCTACTTCCTAGCTAACCAATTAGGCTGCCACAATGTTGGCACACTGGTGAAAAACACAAGTCTACTGGATCAGAGACAAATTTATCACTCAGAGTAACAACAATAGCAAGACTATCATCGTTTGCTCAAGTTCTTTCTGAGCCTCAGTTTTCACAGGGTGACACAAAGAAGACAGGGATGCCTACATCCGCAGTAGGGTATTTGACAGGAGAGGAACCAGTAGCTTAGGGAACCCGAATCTTTTCAATGGCCTGACATTTGCCCTAGAGAAAGACATCTTTATTGTACGGGACAGAAAACAAACCTGCCCTTTTATCTGGAGAGATACATATCTCTATCTTCATGGTTGTTAGCTATATATATATATATATATATATATATATATATATAAAATATATACTATATATATATATATAAAACTATATATATAGTAGCATCTTTATTGGAGTATAATTGCTTTATATCGTTGTGTTAGTTCCTGCTGTATAATGAAGTGAATCAGCTATACGTATACATATATCCCCATATCCTCTCTCTCTTGCATCTCCCTCCCACCCTCCTTATCCCACCCCGCTAGGTGGTCACAAAGCACTGAGCTGATCTCTCTGTGCTATGCAGCTGCTTCCCACTAGCTATCTATTTTACATTTGGTAGTGTATATATGTCAATGCTACTCTCTCGATTCATCCCAGTTTACCCTTCCCTCTCCCTGTGTCCTCAAGTCCATTCTCTACTTCTGTGTCTTTATTCCTGCCCTGTCCCAGGTTCATCAAAACCTTTTTTTTTTTTGGATTCCATATATATGTGTTAGCATATGGTATTTTTCTCTTTCTGACTTACTTCACTCTGCATGACAGACTCTAGGTCCATCAACCTCTCTACAAATAACTCTTGAAAAGATAGTTCAGAACAAGAGCAGTCAGGCCTGTTTCAAGATGTGCAAAAATGAAGAGACCTGTGGAGAACTGTCACTCAACCTAGTCAAGTAACAATGGATATGTAGTATGAGTGAAAATTAAATCCTTATTACTGTTAGCCCCTGAGATCTGGGGGTCATTTGTTACCATAGCATAATCTAGACTATTCTGAATAGTATACCTAGATCTGTTGATTTTATAGGGATGTATATGTGAAATTTTGGAATTCCATAAACCTCCAGAAATTATAGAAAAATAATTGTGTATGACTATATCCAAATACATTTTTTATTTAGTTAGAAAGTATGTAGCATTTATCAGATCTTGAAGAGTTATGATCACTCAAAAATTCTAAAATTAGCCAAAAATGTATTTGATAATTCCCAAGAACAGACATTTTGACTTTTCATTTATGTCTAATCAGAAAGAGATTGCATTTTTTAAAAAAATGCAAAATGAAGTATTACTATGTATGTCATGAAAATGGAAAGTTTAATTGGAAATTGGTAAATAAAAGTATTTTCAGATTAATTCATATCAATATAAGAATATTCTCAGGGCTTCCCTGGTGGTGCAGTGGTTGAGAATCTGCCTGCTAATGCAGGGGACACGGGCTCGAGCCCTGGTCTGGGAGGATCCCACATGCCGCAGAGCAACTAGGCCCATGAGCCACAACTACTGAGCCTGCGCATCTGGAGCCTGTGCTCCGCAACAAGAGAGGCTGTGATAGTGAGAGGCCCGCGCACCGCGATGAGGAGTGGCCCCCACTTGTCACAACTAGAGAAAGCCCTCACACAGAAACGAAGACCCAACACAGCCATAAATAAATAAATAAATAAATAAACTTTAAAAAAAAGAATATTCTCTTTATACCCAACAGTCCATGAAAAGTTTGTGTTATGTTTGGAATATGAATGTTTCTTCAGCCTCTCACATAATGTTCATTTGGGTCATATTTTTTCTTTTCTAATATATTTGAGATCACACACTATAAAATAAAATGACTGAAATGGGAAAATATAAGACAAGCATTCTTTATATGCATACAAGACAACCAATTCTCCTAAAATTTCTTGGAATTGTAATTTGATTTCTCAATGCAATGGTGCTGAATAGAAGGATTTCTCTTTAAGTCTGGAAGTATTTTAATCAACTTAAAATATCGTATAATAGCACCCAGAAGTAAATATATAGAGATGACATACATTTTTACTTACTGACCTTTTATTTAGAATATAGTTGAGTGTATATGAGTGAGTGTGTATGTGTGAGTGAAACAGAGGCACAGAGAGATTGAGAATAAGAGAATGAATTCAACTCATGACCAGAAAAGGGAAAATTGTGTATTAGCATATTAGTGCCTCAGGCTATGGTGGCAGCCAACTAATCTGAAAGCAGAGATTGAGTTTAGAGGGCCCAGAATTAGGAATGGGAGAGGGAGCAGGGTGAAACTCTAGGTAGAGGGACAAGTCAAGTTAAAATCAATTAGGAAATGTGGAGATTGAAATTCCATAGAGACATGCATTAAGTGAAGGCAAAGGGCCCCATGCAAGATTGCCATCAGGGTAAGGAGGGCTAGGGTTAGGGTTAGGTCAGGTTAAGGTTAGGGTTAGGTCAGGGAGACAGTTTGGAGCTTGGGCAGTCAGTGCCTGTGTAAGGGGACATGGGAGTAGTTTTCTGAAATAGCACTGGGCTCCCTAGCTCTTAACCCTTCTTCTGGGAAAGTTTGGCGCTGGTTTTGAAACACCAAACAGAGGGAAAATGGTGTAGATCAGGGGATCTTAAGATGGTGTCTTGGAATTTGGAAAACGTTTCACATCTTTATTTTTATGAATTCTAACTGAAATTCCAACTAAAATGAATATAGGCAACAAACAACAAAAGTATTAATATTAATGATATCTGTGTCTTTGTCGCCAATAGAAATCAGATATTTTTATATCACATTATGGTGGTTACATCTATCTTGAAATTTTTTTTTTTTTTTTTTTTTATGCAGTATGCGGGCCTCTCACTGCTGTGGTCTCTCCCGTTGCAGAGCAGAAGCTCCGGACGCGCAGGCTCAGCGGCCATGGCTCACGGGCCCAGCCACTCCGCGGCACGTGGGATCTTCCCAGACCGGGGCACGAACTAGTGTCCCCTGCATCAGTAGGCGGACTCCCAACCAGTGCGCCACCAGGGAAACCCCTGAAATATCTTTTACATTCATGATTACTTTGAAATCATGGCAGCTACTAAACTCACTACCAGATATTATTTAATGTTACTAATGAAATACATATATTATTTTATTCAAAACTGATTTCTTAAATTACAATAACTATTTTTACAAAACTGGCTTTCTCTGTAATGTTTTATTTTATGAATTTAAAAATTTTATTCTGACAGGTGGTCCGTGACTTCATGAGACTATCAAAGGGTTAGATGACACACAAAAATTTTAAGAGCTGGGCTTCCCTGGTGGCGCAGTGGTTGAGAGTCCGCCTGCCGATGCAGGGGACAGGGGTTCGTGCCCCGACCCGGGAGGATTCCGCATGCCACGGAGAAGCTGGGCCCGTGAGCCATGGCCACTGAGCCTGCGCGTCCGGAAACGGGGGAGAGACCACAACAGTGAGAGGCCCGGAAAAAAAAGTTACGAACCATCGATAAGAATGTATAAAGTTTCAGACTATTCAAAAATACTTACAATTTTAGGAACTAGATTGTTCTTACCTTCTGAATTCATAAAAGAAAGCTTCTAAATTTTCATTAAATGTTTAAAATTGACAAGTGTGTTCTGATAAATATTGAAAATTCTGCATTCATTTTTGTCAAAAGAACATGCTTTTCTTGTATATGCAAAATATATTAGTAATGAATATTTTCAAAATCATCAACAACCTGAATAGTTTTCATAATTATATCAATACGCTATGTGAAAAGAATCCCGGATTAGGAATTCAATATTCAGCTGTCCCAATTCTACCTCTAATAAACTCATTTCCTGGGCCTCAGTTTCTTCACCTGAGTTGACTGGGAGGTGATTTCCAAGGAGTTTTCCAATTTTGTGATTAGTAATTTTTAGTATTTACTAAGGAAGTTATTTCTGATTTAAATTTAACAGCATAATGGGTTAAAAAAAAAGGATTAAAAATTTCAACTTGACATAAAATAACCATAAAATAACTAGTTTGATTCAAATGTGAAAAAAATATATGTACACATCTTTTTTGGTTAGCATAAATTTATAGTTGCATAGGCTGATCTTTAAAAAAAAAAAGGAAACTGATACGACTGACAAGCTGCTTTCTGACTTTCATAATTTTCTTTTTGTTGTGGAAACTTGAGAGGTAATCATAATTTTGTAGGAGGAGTTGTAATCAATACATTTTTTTTTTTTTTTTTTTGCGGTGCGCGGGCCTCTCGCTGTTGTGGCCTCTCCCGTTGCGGAGTGTGGGCTCTGGACACGCAGGCTCGGCGGCCATGACTCACAGGCCCGGCCACTCCGGGCCCGGTTGCTTTAGTGCCATATCTTGTTAATTCGTAGAGACTAGCAGCTTTACAAGAAGCTGCGCTTGCTCTGAAAAGATAGACAATCCCTTTCAGACAGACCACTTCTGAGCTTAATGCTTCATGGAATAAGTATTATGGTTCACGTACGTCAATTAGACATTTCTTAGAGTTGCAAGATCAATTTGACATTCTAATGAAATAACACCTTTTAAAAAAAATCAAAACCACAAAGCTTCATGAGCTGAAACTGATCAGAGAATAGCACGAAACTTTACCTATTACCTGAGCTCTAAGAAATACATGTTGATGAAAACTGTGACTCAAGAAATAAGTCAGGTCTCTGTCATGCCTAATTCTCCATGTTGTTAAATTAAAAATTGTTCCTCAGAAATGCCATGATACAGAGCATTTGAAGACTGACCTGGATGGGTAATCTAAAAGTCAGCAAAGAAAGGACGGTAAAAGAATTTTGAGCAAGCATTTGAAACATTTTCCTTCTAAAATTGACAAGATTCATTGTTGTCCGAATGAAAGACCTCAAATCTGTTGGCAAAGCAAGATGGAGTGAAATGCAGTTAATGCATCTAAAATTGTAAAACTGTTTTAAAAAGTGCCTTTCTTATTACATCCAAATACAATTTTCAAGATAGAGGCATTGTAACATGACTCTAACATGTGCAGTGCTGTGGTGTACAATAAAGTAGCAAAATTAATCCCTTCCCCTGATGACCTCTAGAAATGAAAACCCATTATAGTATAATATTTGTACTTAGGTCATGATGTTTTGCGCTGAATTTGAATGCCATGAAATGATTATGTATGGTGGTTGATGGGGACATATGTGCAGATAATTACATAAATAATCCTCTTTACATGGGTGCAAGGTGACTTTTTAGATCAGGGGGAAAGTAGTTGCAACCTAATAAAACTCATAATAATTTTCGTTACTGCTAAGGCATGGATGGATCTTCCTCTCCCAAAGACCGATTAGAGATATTTTACTTCTCACAGGGATCCAATGAGAGAATTTGACTAGAAGCCCTGCATCTTCAAGGCCATTGGCTACTACATTATATGACAAAGACTGTCCTCAAGATATAAGCCTCCATGAACATCTTTAACAGGGTCAAGGATCTTTCAGTGTTGCTTTGCTCTGAAAAGGAAGGCAACCTACAAGATTATGAAAATGAGCTTTCAGAAATTCGTGTTTAAAACCTGGGTATGTTTTTCACATATAAGAGATTTCCCCCGAAACTAAATGTTGAACTACTCTTATTTACCTACTCAAGCTACTTTCATTTTCCCTAAGCCATGATAATTTTTTCTTAGCCTGTGAAATGAATGTCCTTATATTCTTCAAACAACTTATTAAAAAAAAAAAAAAAAGGATTCTACCCTGTCACTTCACTTTCTTAATTGTTCCCTCTTTTTGCATCATTGCAAATTAGCTTTTACACCTTCTGTTGACCAAAATATCTACTTTAAACATAGCCAATTATTTCCCAGTACAATAATTGGACTATAAAAATTGTACAATAATTTTCTTAGTACAATAGTCTTTCCCAAGCCTTACTCTATTTGGTAACTTTTTAGCATTTTCCGTGTACAACTCCTGCTTTCTTAAAATTCTCACATTGTCTATTTTTCATAGGCATTCGATAGTTATTTGCTGAATGAGCAAATGAATGCTTATACTCTCCTGATTTATCTTCTCCATTTTTAAGTGCTTCTTCTCTGTCTTATGATGCACGGCCATGGCTTTAACTTCTGCCTTTATAGGTGATGCTCAGTTATCTAATTCTTTCTTCTCCAGGCCTCGTTACTGAATACCAGATCCTTAATTCCAAACGTCTTTTAAAAAATTCTCTGTACAATTTCATCACCAATAGATTAAGTTCAATATGACTCCTGACCATCAGAACACCAAATAGCTTCTACATTCTCTGTTTTTGTTAATGACATTACTATCTCCTTGGTCATTAAAGTTTCACATCTCAGTTTTATTCTGAACTTCTCGCTTTCTGTTCAAACATGCAGTTTTGAAGATTCTGTCTCTATATTTTCTCTTCTATTTACTGGCATTGCCAACACTATAGTTTAAGTCAACAATAAAATTCTCTCTGAGCCTTCTTCTAATCATATACTTAGTTACTTCCCTGAACCCCTGGTGCAAAACACTTTGTATAGCAGACTACAATTGCTCAATAGAAAGTATAGGAAATTAACTAATTTTTTTACATAGCCTCAGCATTTCCAAACCAAAAATAATGAATTTTTCTTCCTAAAAACAAACAGCTCTGATAATGTCATTCTTCAGCTAAGAACAAACCAAACATTGCAATGGTTCTGCATTACTTAGTGAATAAAAATCCCAATTATTGGTGTAGTACTCCACAATCTTTCCCAACGCTAACCTTATTTTCTGTACTCTAATCCCACTTATCTTACTCTCCACTCCTGAATTACTGCTATTGTTTAACATTTCAGTCCCTACCAAGACTGAAATTCTCATTTAAATTTTCCCAATCTCTTTTCCAGAGATTAGACCTTTGGTTCTGACTCTAAGGGAGTGAGTCTGAGTTTGTGCAGTTCCCAAGGAAAATGTGCTACTAGCTTGGACTCCCTAATTAATAATTGGCAATCCTGCTACCTCACTCTGTAAATTTGTTTCTACTTGCATCACCATGACCAGAAAATACTATAAAATTCAAACACCAAGGTGTACTTGCCCACCAAATTGAACTTTGCTTTCAGCATAAGGAATAATTTTGCTTCCCCCAAGAGGGTGAATTCAATACCAGGTCTCATCTTTACACTGTTTGCCCACCCTAATATAACTGACTATGTCTGCATATATCTTTCTTCTGCTAAAATATCCTAGAACATGTTTCATTTGGTTATTATAACAGATATAACAAGCCTCCATGAACCCATGGAATTATAAACTTATTAAGGGCAAAGAGTATGATTTGGTCTCTGTTGTATCATTCACTATAATTTGTATATTATTTCATACAAAGAAGATACTCAAATATTTATCAAATGAGTATTATACTTGTTTCATCATCTCTTTTTACCTCTGCCCCACCATAACTTGGTTGAAGCTGTCTTTCTGCCTGTTGACTTAGAGTGGAATTTGGTACAGTTATTCTGATCATGATGGGTCCATGACCGAAAATTTATCCTAAAGTAACTTTGGTATTAAGAAATGAAGAATCAGAGCTCTTGAAGGTCACAAAGAAGATTACGAATTATTGGTGAACTGTAGCATTTTGATGAATTTTGAGAAAAAAAATTGCCTTTCCTAAGACATTCAAAAGTTGCTTAAGACTACATTTTAGAGACATTTTTATGCTTGTGTAAAATTATTCTCTGTCTGTAGAATTAACACGTTTTCGATTTCTCTTACTTGAATACAAAGAAAATCACAGAATTTAAAAGACAGAATAAAATTTACTTTGTAAAAAGCCAGTTCAAACCTTTCATTTTGCCAAAGAGAAAACGAACACAAAAATAGGCAGTGACTTCTAAGGCCAAATAGAGCCAGAATTTGAATAGCAATAAGGAGAAACTAGTGGGATGCACGGGCCAGAAAAGAGAAAGCACTTTGAGAGGAGTCTTCGAAATAGATATTAATTTCTCCCTGATTTTCATTCTCTCCTTCTTCTTAGTAGCTGCATGTGCTCACCCAATTAAAAGCTGTATTTTGAAGGGTCCTTATAATAGGAGTGGCTATGTGATTAAAATGCTGTACTTCCCTTTCTCTTTTCACACCTTCCCACCAGTTGGAATACAGACCTGATTTAAACTGAAAATGTTAGAGCAACATGACAGAAGGAAACAGGGAGCCAGTCTGAGCTTGTTCAGCTGCCCGCTTACCCTCGACTGCCTCCTATCTGGACTATTCCATGAGGAATAATCTTCTGAGTGCTTGAACCACTATATTCTGGATCTCTTTGTTATTGCAGCTTAGTCTACACCCTAATACAGTCTTCAGGCCAACTGTGTGGACACACGAAACATTGACTTTTAGCGGTCAATAGGACCTTAAAGAATTTCTGTTCCAACCACTTATCTGTTGTTGATAGATGTACACTTATGCAGAGTACCTTACAATTCAAAGAAAACATCTCATAAACTGATAATCTTAAAGTTGAGTTGTAATGTTTTCCTCCACTGAAACATCATGTTAAAAATGTATGCCAATGAGAGCAGCAAACTAAAATGTCAGAGAAATTTATGCTTTAGCACTACTTGCTATTCCTCTGAAGCGTGTATAACTTTACTTCCAGAATTTACTTATTAATTCTGTTCTCAGAACTATTCATTCATTGAAACACTGGTTGACAAATAGTTAATGAATCATCACTACATATCAGGAACTGTGCTTAGTCAATGAGATAGACAGTGTTCCTGTCCTCACGTTTGATAAAAAATACAGTCATTAAAAATAATGAAATTAGCAAGTCTAGGCATCATTATTAAAAGGGAGCACAGAGTGGCACTGGAGTATGGAAGAGGAGGACCTAATGTAGTCTGGTGTTGAGAATGCTAAACACTTCATCTAGAATTTTTTAGCACAGAATCTGTTGTGTCCATAAAGTTCTCTTATTTTTCCCTTTGCCTCAGCAAGTCAGTTAAAATTTTTGAAAGCATGGGGAGGAATGTAAAAACAAGACATCATTTTTCATGGTATGGCGTAAAGAACCATAGCTATGGTAAAAAGCAGCAATAAGATCTCATGCACCTCTTCATGTAGGGCAGGAGGAGAGGCATGGGGAATAACTGAAGTCAAAACCAGAAGTGAGGGAGAGGAACACACAGGAGATGTTTTAGTCTGGTTACCCACAGAATAATGTCTGGCTTCCAACCAGCCCTTTCTAGGTTAAATAAACACAATTATGCAATGTTTTGAGTGTGCGATTGTCACAACTTTGAGTTTTAGGGTTATTTAAAAAATGAAATTGTGTGTGTGGGTGTGTATGAATGAATCTTATGTAAGATGTAGCCATTATAGTAAACTGACTAATTTTATACATTAAAACTTGATTTCAATAATTTAAAATAACTTATAATAATGACTGTTATATTCTAGACATGAAAATTCAGTAAAGACACTATATTAAAATGTGACTAAAAACCTATATTGCCTAAATATTCGTTTGAACTTTTGAACTCTACCAGTTATTCCTAAATCAATAATAAAAATAATAACAATAATAATACAAGATTGGGGAGAGAAAGGAGAAGCCAATAGTCCTTCATGCTCATCCCTTTAAATCCATTACTATCTGAATTGTAAGATGATCTGTAAAGATGAAAAAACAATAAAAAGAGATGGTAAAGCAGAACCCAACATAAGCTTGGATAGTATCCAGTGGGAGGAAAAAGCTTTATAATTGGTAAATACTATAATGACATATGTTAATTCATATCACAAGGATTTAGGAGTCAAGGCCCATCTGTGTGAAACAAATACCACCAATAAAGATGTTTTCCCACCTGGATTATCAAAGCATCAAACAGTGATTTTTACCACATTTCAGAAACAAGCCATATGTTGAAAAGTCTCTCACTTATCAAGGGCATAAACATGTTATAAGGACATATTTTCAGAAAGATTAGAGAGGATATTTTCATGCAACTCTTCATTGGTTTCTAGTATTTTATTTTCCAGCCTTTTCACTGATCTTTTGTGGGGTAGCTCTATCTTCTAGCTCACCATAGTTTCAGAGGTACTGTTGAAACTCTCTAGGACAACATTGTTAGTTCACACTTTCTGATTAAAAGAGGATGCTAATGGGATTGACAGTCCTTCTCATGTCAGTCTCTCTCCTCCTTTATTTTCCTTTAAAACATTTCTGGAAGCCTAAGAAAGCTATAACTATTTCTTTCTGGGCACTTTGCAACACAACTAAAATATATTTTGAAGCAGAGCACTGTGCATGCAAAGATGGTTATTAATTATGCAAAAAACTGCTTGTTTGGGTGCATATTTTGTGCAGAAAATGGTATAGTAGCTGGACCACGTTCTTTACTGATGGAAAACATGTACCTGCTTACAGCTACATTGGGCCTTACAAAGGCCCAATTTACTAAAAATTAGCGATCCATCAGATTGATGGGCATAAAGCAATCTGCACTGTTGGCGCCTTGAAATTTCTTGCATCAGTCACCAGATCATGATTTACTAATAGGGTTTCAGGGCTTGCAAAATAGCACAACTCTAACCACCTATTAATATTTAATCTGGCATTTTAAGTGCACCTAACAAAAGACCCCAGAGCTGCTGACAGAACCCTAAATTGTGAATTTCTTTAAAAGGAATTGAGCAGGTCCACAGTGATCTTATGAGAAAAAGGAAAATAAATGGGTTCCAACATTTCTTATGTAGACCTCACCAGCCAGGGCTCTCATTTTTTTTTAAAAGTATTTATCATGCATTTTTAGATATTTTATTAGAGAATCACAAGGCTGTTTCTGGCAGATGGCTGCAAAATCCACAATTAGATGACAGCAGATGCATTTTGGTTAATAAATTTTATATTAGACAATTTGCTCCTAAAATAATCCATTGGCACTTCCAAAATATTGCTAAATGAGAGAAGATCTAGCCTATAAATCACTCGAATCACCGTATTACATGCTTTTAAGCAACTATATCTGTTCTGCAATAGTAAGTTGAAGAAGGCACTCAGTGGGCAAGTGGGTTTGCTTTGCAGCCCTATTTTCAAGGCTGAAGATACCCATTAATGCCAAGTTTCAGAGGTATCCAGAACCACTTCAAACAAGAGTGCGCAAAAGCTGAGGGAATGACTACCTGCTGATGATATTGAACACATATAATTGCTGTATCTAATATCTGTGATGAGTACACAAAATAGGTGTTGAATTACTTCCATTTGTGACAAAAAATATACCATAATTTACAAAAGATGTTCCTATAATAACAGGATGCCACCTGTAATAACAGAATGTTTATTAGTGTACAAATGAGGGTTATAAATATTTCTTTATCTGTGGAACAAAACACAAAAGACAACTTATTAGCAAAAGATAAATTGCATAGCAAAATCTCAATGACATGCTAGGTTTGTCATGAAAAAAAACAAAAAGCTTTTTATTTTCACAGACCAATGCCTTTATAACCCATTTAAAATAATATACTTGCCACTAGGTGGCTATTTCTGATCAGATCATTTTACCATTTTAATTACATTTTTAATATCCTGGCTGCATAAACAAAGATAAATTACAAACCCTGCACAATCTGGCTGCTAGCTCAGGCATAGTCAGTAATAATATCAGCTTTTGTTTGTGAGTCGTCTAATTAGATTCTGAAATCTAGGCTTTGTCAATCAATAATTTTAATTTTAGAATCGCCTTTTGATCTTGTATTTCATGTTTGTTTGGGAAAATGATCAGTAGGACAAAGCTGATAATTTATGCAGAAACAATCTCTCAGCAGAACTATACGCACATTCCTCCCCATCAACAGAAGCCTGCAGACTAAGCTTGGCACAGGTCTAATTAGCATGCAGATATGTGTCACCTCATTGGCAATTCAAATTGCTTTTTTATAATGTACCTCAAATTATGCTACTCAAACATTGTATTTGATTTTCAAAGCCCCCTGGGCACCCCATAATGTCTCCCTTCATCCTGGGTATGAAGCATTTATTGAACAATCTGCTGAGACTGGCTGCCTTTTCGAAAACACCCAAACATGGTATCCCTGGGACCAGATTTTCTTCTTGTCAGAGAGCAACTTGTTCTTCTGAGGAATTCCTTGTGCCCCATTTGTAGGTTTAGAGATGATAGGTTTCCTCAGGAGTTGCCTCTTCCACATGGTTGATCTATAAGGGCTTCACTCCTAAGCCACTCATTTTTAAAGTGGTGGGAGGCTGTCTGGTGAGCACACATTAATATGCGACACATAACCACATCTCTGAATGCCAGTCTTCCATTCTTCATTAAACAAAAATGGCTGGATTGCAAGGATTGTTTTTCCTCTCTCCCACATGCAGACACACACACACACACACACACACACACACACACACACACACACACATTTGTTTTCTCGGGCACACATATGTGCACGTAACCTTCTCCTGCACCTACACACCACACCAAAGACACCCAGAGCATATCATGTCAGGATTGAGTTGTGTGTGAAAGTTGTCTGCTACACACATGACAAATAAGGAGATTCCAGCATACATACACTGGGGCTTTTTTTTTCCCTTTTTTTTTTTTTTTTTTTTTTTTTTTGCCATGCATCAACAAGTGGCAGAATCAATGGTGTACAGTTATTCAGCAATGTAATTCATTTCACTGGCTTTGGCTCCTAGCCAGATCCGCCATCTGTCTCTAGCTCTCCCTCTCCCCCTTTCTCTCCCTCTCCCTCTCTTTCGCTTGAATTTGTCCTACATTTCGTAATATTACGTGCCTGCCATCCTTATCCTATGCCAGAGGTACACCACCAGTCTCACCCCCATTCCTGCGTGGAGTTCTCTGAGTTCGGTGGCACTTGGGATATTCCACTTCAGTGCCATGGGAAGAAAAGGGTAAGGAAAAAGCAAAAGGATTAATGCAAAAAATATATATACATATATATAATGTTCTGGTATCCAATTGCTCCTGCTTCAGCCTTTTATCCAAAGCCTTGAGATGGATCTGCCTCATCCAGGAACTTTTTCTGCTTCGTTAGAGTATCTTCGTTTTCTTTATCAGACGCCGGCACCCCACGCCAGTGCACGGCTCCATGGAATGCTTGCTGTTGGACACTTGCAGGGCTCTGCCACCAAACAACCTCCTGCATTGGAAATCGGGGGACTACTCCAGGATCTTATGCGTGCTTGCTGTTTGAAGCTGCAGAAAAGTGAATAATCAATTAAGTATTGATTTCTTGTAAGATTTGGTAAATTTCAAAGCAAGACAAAGAGGATGGCTTAAGGAAACACTGCAGGGACTTGGCGTAAATTAGACAACTCACGGAGGCGCAGAATAAAATAACACCTCAACTGAAGATTTCCTTGGAAGAATTAGCACTAGCTATTGGAAGACAATGGTGGATTTAATCAAAACAGCAGGCATGCAAGAATTTTACCCGTGAACCAGAAAAAGGAGCTAATTATAACCACCTTTTTAATGGAGCTAATTTGACTGAATGGATGCAAATGTGCTTTATTTATGGATGAAGAAGCAAGCTTTACCGCAATGATCTTGGGATCATCGTATCTGCTAAGCTTTGCAGCTCCTGTTACCTTCAGTACATTTTTATTTCCAGAGAAGGTATTTATATGTAAACAACAGCTAACCATGCAAAAGATTCATCGGAACAATATACTATGGTGTATGAGATATAATCATAATTTTGCAGCCTCTCAGGGTTTCCCCTAACTTGGGGTTTTGCAAGCTTTGCGTGCATTGGGTTATGGTAAACAATAAATGAATGATGTTAAACTGTTGTGATTTTTCAATGTGTAGTTTATTAATTTATCTTTATTAACATGTTGATTCAGGATTATTTGGCAATTAATCCATAATGAAAGGAAGGGAATTGTTGGGTGGGGTTTTTAAAATGCATTTGCAGTCTTCTTAGAGATCGGAATGTGTAGGTCCCACCAGCCCATGAGCTCTATAATTATTTAAAAATGGTAAAAATTTTTGACAATTTGAAGAATTGGTTTTATAATGGGAACAACGTGTTATAATAGGTAAAAAAAGAATTGTTATGTTTTCTCTCTAGTTAGAATGTTCTTGAGTGGTTAACTCCTCTGTTGCTGATGAGAAGTAAATATCTTATAAGTTGCAAGAAGGAGAGATTGTAATGACAATGCTTTGTTCTGATGCCTCCTCACATTTCAGGCTGAAGTGCATTTTAAACATTTCCTTCTATTTCTATTATTTTCTTTCTCTTCTTTAGTTTTCTTCTTTTCATCATATTTTGCTGTCTTGCAATCTACATTCCCTGAGCAGCCATAGGAACCAAGTTACATTAAGCTTCAACACAAAGACCTTGTAAGAATAATGAATCCTCATTTGCATCGACATTTGTATTCAGATTTGCCAGGCTATAAACTTGGCAGATCAAGCGGAATATTAAGTAGAGGCTTCCATGGTAAATTGTGGCTCTTGAAATTGCTAAGTGCCCCCCTCCTTTTTTACTCTCTATCTGTGGTGGCAGGTGAAGTCTCATGACTACTAGCTTCTTCAGAACTGCATTGGCCCCTTCATCTTTCTGTACGTGATGTCAGTTTCAAGCAGAAGAGGGAAAAACCAGTAGTAGGTATTCTGGCTGAAGGTACAATATGACGTGTCACTGGAGAATTAACTCTAGAGCCCAGAGACCATGAGAGAGGCGCCTTTAAGCAATTAAAGGGTGTGGGAAAATTAATTATCACGAGTGGGCTAAGGTTTGATTTTCCTGGTATATTCAAAATATATTAATCTCGTAAAGGTTCACACTCATTTTTTAACATTTTTAAAGGTTATAGGAGGACGAGTGTAGCTCTTTACTCACGAAATAATTCAATTATGCCATTGAGTCATTGCCACTCATCTACTCATACCCATTCTTAAAATACTTGAAATGCCTTATTTTAATGTAACTATGGATTGACTAACTCAATCCTTAGCTTTGCTTGATTCTGAAATGGTAAAATAGGAATAGTCATAGTTACTTCTGTATAAGTTCAGAAATATGACCTATAATACAGTATTATATCTATATCTATTATATAGTAATATATCTATTGAATACAATACAGTAAACAATGGAGTGAAAAATGTAGACTTTACTTTCCATGTTTGGTCCAGTCTATGTGATGATGCCAAACAAGTGAGTAATTGGAAACATTTGTGCATGACTTAATTTTTCATGCATTATTCCAGTTTCAGAATCTTGTAAACAGAGCCTGAATCTATGACCTATTAACAAACTCTCACTTCACTAGTAGGGAACAATAAAATGTGTTAGGAAATCAGCCTTGCAACAAACTTACAATGGACATCTGAACAAGGCTTTCCTTTTTTAAATCTTTATTTTATTTAAATAGTGTAAATGATGAAATGTAGACTGTTTCTACTATAAAAACACTTCTTTATGGTATATCATAAGGAATTGTGAAATCCTAGTAACTAACATAAGTAACTGACTTAAATAACTCTTACTTTAGGTTGAGGTAAGGTTTAATTGTGTGGGGGAAATGGGAGCTGTTTCTTGGAAGATGCTGGATTTTTTTTTTTTTTGAAAAAATATACCAGTAAATATTTAGACTGAAGGATAACATTTCATCAGTTTTCATAAACTTGTAAAAATATGTATAAGAATCCTGCCAATATATATAATATATCACAATGTAGTCTGTTCTAAAGCAGGGATTAGATATCTTAATCGTATCTGGGTTTTAAAAACTGAAAAGTAAAATGCAAATCATGACATGCTTGCATTCCACAAACTCATCATTTTTAAGGGAAATGAACTATTAGATAATTTGATACTAATCGTAACTATACTGAAAAACAAGGGTGTTACCACTAACTGGCAAAATTTAACTTTTATATTTACTCTTTAATGTGAAAAAATGAAAGCATGGTGACTATCATTAAGTTGCCTCGATCTAGAGCAATCATCGATAAACAACATTTAAATAGAGTTCTCCTCCTGAGGGAACTTAGTGATATAGCACCTTCTGATGAAGTATAGCCATCAACTTTATAACAAAATGCAAGCAAAGGTTAGAGAGTGATATATTACTTGGAAACAATGTTGTTTATAATGTCAAGCAAAGACATCGATGCACCTTTTTTTAAACATACTTGCTATTTCACATGAATCTGAGATTCAATTTAATAGGCTTCAAAATGGTGTTTTACCAATGTGGACTGGGGGAGGAGGATATGTACTGATCCCTTTTTCATTGAAAATATAAAAATACATTTGATTGTGTTCAAAAATACATTTTGGTTGTATATTCAAATAGGATTTAGAAAGGAAGAGATTTATATTTATACCTTTCTTCAGGACTGCCCATCAATTTGAAACTGTCTTCTTTAATAAATGCTAATGATTTGGTTGATTACGTTTGTGCATGTACTTACCATGCAGTTTTGGGAATCAACCACTGATGAATCTTATCAAGAAGAGAAATTATAGCATTAGCTAATTTGCTTTCTAAACAGCAGGAGTGAGAATTCTATCCAAAATGATATTAGTGACATTGCTTTAACATCCACACAGAAAAGTGTGTACTATTTCTTGCCTTCCTTCTTAGTGTTGCTTAGACAAAGCTCTCATTTATTAACTATGGTCTCTTCCTTCTGGGTAGGAATACAAGTGGATGTATATTCTAAACCAGGAAATCAAAACTAAAACCAAGAACAAATAAAACACATTTAAATTTAAGTATTTTATCCAAGTCTGATAAAGGAACAAGTGGAGTTGTGAATGCTTTTTTTCCCTACAATAAGAAAATAGCAAAATGACATATGCCAGGGTAATTACACTATGTCCTGTTACTATTTATATTAGAGGATTTTTTTTATTTTACTACATGGTAAAAATGCACATGACTGTGAGGTTTGCCCCACCATAACTTCTATAGCCACTGTTACACTGATGCACAAGGTTGTCAGCCACTGGCACAAAGCCCAAAGCACAGGGCTGAGCCTCCCAGGCAGGCGAGTCCTTGTCCTGTATAGGTTAGAGTAGCACAGCCCTGTGTGTGTTATCCTGAGAAACTGGGCTTCGCTGAGTTTAAAATCAACCTGTTTCATTGGTCTGTTTTAGTAGGATGGCTGAGAGCTTTGCCATATTTATGAGGCAGGCAGAATTGTGAGACTTAAACCACATCACGGAGTGCATCTGTGCTTATGACTTGACCTGTAAAGTCAGTTCAAGATTTTCACTTCTACTCAAGAGGGGAACAAGCAACAGAATGCCGTTGATTGTATTTTCTTCATACTCCTCTAGAGAAATATTGAAGGGCAAATTTCTAGAACTATAAATGTAAACATAGAGATGATATAGATATGTCTCCCTATATTTGAAAGAAAAGATTATATATGTATATAAATATATGTATGTATAGATATTACAGATCTATGTATGATATATATCACTTTCCTCTCTGATTTCAAAGTGTATCCATCATTGTTGCTTAGAGAAATATTAGCAGTTCATAACCACAAACTCTTTAAATTAAGAATAGAAAATGTGTGTATACATATATGCCCTATGTATTTGCGTACATATACACAGCAAAAATATGTTTTGATACTCAGAATGGATGATAGATCGATATAGACATCATGAAATAAAGAGATAAGGGAAAAAAACAAACCAAATGCTTAAGATCAGTGAAAAATTATTCTTATCTATGGTATCACTTGATGGTCTCTATACTTAATTTAAAACCTGGGTTTAATTTTACATTTAAATACTTAGTTTGTTCCTTTTATAGATAATTCACAATAGAGACTGTTCCAAGAATTAATGGAAAGGTTTACTAATATTGCAGTAATTTTGAGATTATTGGGGGATTTTGTTTTAATGAAGAAATAATACATGATATTTTATGACGATTAAAATGACATAAGTGAATTAGATTAATGTGCACTTAACTCTCTGCTTTAAGAGTTCCTTTTAATACTATAGTTACCAATAAATTGGAGTGAGAATTTATCTACTTTATGTTACCAAATTTTAGTGTAAAAAATTTACATAGTAATTCAAATAGTCTTTTTTTATACTACTGTTTCTGACTTTACTAAAAATTGTTAAGCATCACAGCACTCATCTTGTTGACTGTAAGGAAACAGCTAGAGATTCCTATTTTTATTATCTTTTTCAAATTGGACCACAGGCATTCTTTCCCAGCTACCTCAGGTGTACGGTCAAATATCTCTAACTGTATACTCCCCACAAAAACTCACCTAAGTTTAATTCAATAAAATAATCATGGATTGGCTTCACTCTTACCTGTTGGATATTCTGACATTAGTAGGCAAGCCTCAATTTCAGAATTCAACTTGAACTTTACTGCCTGTCAAAAAACAAATTTCCTAATTTTCTTATTTTGATTAACCTCCATGATATTAGCCTAAGTTGGTCAGCAATGATTTCAGAGGTGTGTGCCCTAAATTTTAAAATATCATGCAGCTAACTTCATGGTTCCTTCTGGGGATGCTAGTGACCCTTCCCTTGTCTGTATAGGTAATCATTTCTCAGCTGACACAATTGTACATCTTTGACCAAGACTGTGCTCTTCATTCCTTAGTCCTCTCCCTAAATGAATTTACCTTTTTCCTCCTTCAGTAAATTATTGACTGTTTTGAACATTATTTTACATTGTCCTTTAGTCTTCTGTTCTTCGTACTGTCATTGATGCTTGAAACTGCCCTTTTTACTTTTAAAATCCTACCTCTTTCATGAAGCATTTACTGATCAAGGGATGTAAGGTGACACTATTTCCTCCACTTTCAAACAGCAAAATTTTCAGCAATCATGAGCTAATGTTCAAGATGTATTTATTCATTTGCATCTACCCACATCATTACGGTGACTCTGAGATTTTCATCTATATCTGATTGCAGAACACCCTTTGTGTGAATGTCTATGTTCATTCAGTTATTCATCCAACCAATACAGATTCATTGAGGCCCTATTTTGTGTCATGCACTTTTGTGGAAGCTATATGACTATAAAGATGAACTAGACAGATAAGGTATACAAATTCTTAAAGCAGCAAGCAATGGGAAAATCTGCCCAGGAAGATACACAAAAGCTTGCAGTTAGGCATTTTGTGCATTCATATATATATGAATGGCCTTTGGGGATTTGCATTACAATTTGAAATATTTCCTAAATGGAATATAAACTTCCCATTCCCGTTTGATTTGGTAATCCTATGGTGGTACAAACATCCTTAGCAATGACAGCTTAGAATAGATGTTCTCAAAACTTTTTTATCTCAGAACCACTATAAGAAATTACCAAGGTGACAACAGCTTTTATTTGTGTATGTTATAGTTATTGGTATTTAACATATTCTCAAGTAAAGCAGAAACTATGTTTCTAAATTATTTATTAATTCTTTAAAAATAACAACTACAAACTCATTAAAAATGTTCACATATGTAATATGCTCCACTAAGATAATCATATATTCCAAATTAAAAAAGCAAGGAAAAGGGCATTGCATTACAATTTTGTGAATCTCTTTAATGTGTGGCTTAATAAAGATACTGAATTCTCATATCTTCTTTTATGTACAGCCTTGCAATATGTAATTAGGGTTGAGGATACGAGGAAAATCCACCCTCTCACAAATATGTAATTGGAAAAGAGAAGAACGTTTTAGTAGCTTTTTCTTCTAATTGTGGATATTTTTCTTTGATATACACCAAATATTGACAGGTGGTAGTTTCTTAAAAGTTAGTTGCAATGTGGAATCTGAAACTATGTCAATGAACTTATCATTCTTTTTTATGTTAAAATCCAGTATTTATCTTGCATTCTTAATAGATTTTTGACCCATGCATGATTTTATAACACTAAGAACTGGTCTGTTAGAAAACATTGGTTCACTGAGTTATGCAAATCTTTCAAATGTTGGCACATTTCATTATACAGTATCAAAAAATAATCACATTCATTAATATTACCATCATGGTCTCGTCAGAAATTTCATTACGTATTGGGAATCTGTCAAGCTCATGATGGCAGATATAAATTTTCCCAAAATTCTAATTTTCCTTGAAAGTTAAATTTTATCAACATATACTGTCAATTGTTTCCCTTCGTGTTACAGACACACTTTGTTAATTTTCAAGTAGATATCTGTATATACCTAAGTCTGAATAATCATAGTTTGTAGGCCATGAAAAATGGGTCTACTGTATATAGCTCAAGCTCAAACTCAATCACGTAAGTGCTTTACCTTGAGATAACCATTATAATTTGTACTTCAGTATGCAGCAAAAGTTCTATACTGTACTTCCCATCTTGTCATAGAAATTATTAAAAAGACATGTAACTAATAGAGGAAATTTAAGGAAAATTGCTTCATCAAGTATCAAGGACTTTTTTTTTTTTTTTTAGTTCAAGTGTATAACCCTGAAGATTATGATAACTTTCAATACAGTTTGGTGCTACTTGACTTATTCTAAGAAAGCAAAACTGTTAAGGCTCCAGTATTGTGTGCAAATTTCAGCCCAAATGAATAAAGAAAATAATAAAAGTATTAACATAAAAATAGTGTTGACTTCAAGGGCTCCTTGAAAGTATCTCAGGGTTTCTCAGATGTCTGGGAGCACTCTTTGAGAACCACTAACTTCAAAGAACCTAAAGCATAGCCATAGATGTTCACTAATCATTATCTGATATTCAGTATCATCTAAGGGTTGACTAGGATTCATTACCACCTACAATAACACCTAACATTTCCAAATTGTTTTGCAAATAATTTTGTATATATTATCTTGTTTAATCATTTCAATAAGCCAATAAACTATTATTATATTCTAAGAGAAAATTACAGCTGCAGTTAATGGTTTTTCCAAGGTCATGAGACCTGTAAATGACAGAATCCAGATTGGTATCCAGATTTTATGAAGTCCAGAGTTCTCATTTTACCATAGCTCTTCAATATAATTCTTTTACAGCCTCCTCTAAGTTAAGGAATAGTGACTAAGTCCTGTACCATAAGCTTGAAAGAAGTCTCTATTTAAGCACCATGAGAACAGTATATGTATAAATCTTATTCCCATTCCAAATCATTTATGGCATGGAAGTCCAATTTTACATCTATTTCATCACAATCCAAAATTGCACTATAGTTATGTGAGGTCCCTTAACATACCTAGTTAGTTTTCTTTAACTGCTATAATGACTGATTGCTGATTTGGTCATTAGATTGGCCCCCAAATATCTCCATTTCAGTGAATCACTGACCAGTTATTTCAAACTTCAAAATGAGTATATTAGCATACTCTTGTGATCGACTACATACTGGTTGCAACTGTGTTGACCAAAAGAACTTATCTAAGTCTTAGGAGGCACACGAATACAGGGAACAGTAGTTTACAGGATAATTCCTAAAATTTATGATGGGCTTTTTGCATAAGACTTTAATCAGACCAACAGAAGCCCTGGTTCCTAGCCCTGATGCTAACAAATTAGCTATGTAAGTTAAGAAAATATTTAACATCACCTCGTCTTAGTTCCTCGTCCATTTAATGAGAGGGAAGTACTATATGGTCTCTTGTTTTGCTTACAACTGTAATATTGTATGATTTTGATACAGAAATAAAAGTATTTCCCTTTTTGGCAGTCATGATTTTCTTAATGTATATGTTCTCTTTCCATGCCAGTGTGTCTTCACACTCTATATTGAACTCTTCAAAATCTAATTCATTGCTCAAATTTACAGATGAAAGTTTTATAGAAGCTATTTATTTTATCAGCCATTTAAACCCCTTAAGTAAGATATTTAATAAAATCTACTGAAACACTTTGTGTTTTCTTCCATGAAACAAAAATGAGATTGTTTTAATAACTTTATATTATGATAATTTGGAGTTGGGGTTTATGGAGATTGATTTCCTCCCCAGATGATTAATTGTAATCCGTCCTGATATATTAATAAGAAACCCTTAAAAGCTATGTTGAGGGAGGAAGAGAAGAAAAGGAAACTTACGTTTGTTTGCAATTACTGAAATTATAGAAACAGAGGTCTTCCAGAGACAGAAATATAATTACAATTATCTAGCCTGTAAAGAAATTGTTTTTATTTCTGCAGTGAATGGACAGCAAATTATTGGTATCGGGAACCCTTTTTATAAAGAATCCTCCTTTGCTTAGCTATAATTTTTTAAACTTCCTTTACAACAAAATTTATCCCCTTCTATCTGATATTGAAATCAGAGACATCCTGTTATCACTGAGAGTGTGTTTTAAACCAACAATGCTCTGGAACTTGGGCTTCACTGTTTGCAATCCACCTGGGTGCATGCAGATGACTGTGCTTCTAAATCTCTATGGAAGACGAATCCAGTTGCTGAAGGCCGTGTGAACAGTACATACAAACATGATCAGGTCACTGCTGCGCTCCCAACACTGCTTAATTGCCCTGTGGATAATGAGAAATGACAGTACAAAAAGATGCTGGCCCAAAGGAGGTGATCAATGCACACTGGTTTCCCGGGAGCATTTCACGTTTATCCCTAAAACTAAATTGTAGACATTTGCATTTATGGAGTAATGTGGAAACATGATTGTGAAAAACATTGAATAAGGATAGCAAATGTCAGTTTTATGCTATGATTTCAATTATATACATAAAACAAAATTAACAGTGAGCAGAGGCCATTGAATGGCCATCATTAGGTAACTGTTCAAATAAATTAAGGTGTTTCAATATAATAGAATACAGTGTAGCAATTAAAAATAATAATACAAAGCTATAATGTGTTCATGAGGAGTGATTTCCAAGATACATCAAATGCAAAAAGCAAGGTGCAGAAGAATGTGTATAATATGGTCCCAGGTGTGTAAAGAAGTGTACATACATTTAAATATACAAATGACAGAAAAATCACAAACTGATGAAAACAGTTAAAGAGTTAACAAGAGGGAAACAATTTTCACTGAATATACTTTTACATAATTTGCTTTTTTTAACACATGGGTACACTAGACTAGTTTTAAGATAAACAGTAGTTAATTCCTAATGTAAAATAAAGAAGATTTATAGATTTATAAGACAAATCCTTGATATGTTCTCCACCCCCAAAAAAAACACAAGTTGACAAAGGATCAGTTTATCATTAGTTGCTTAGCATCCTGTAAAACCAAAGAAAAGGTATTTTAAAATATTTCAATCCATGAATGCATTAATTCAGAACAGAACCAAAATATACTGTTGATAGGACAGCCAGATAAAATATAATATTTTTTATTTGCTAAATCTGGCAACCCTAATTGTTGAAAAGAGAAAAGTTGTTCTGCATTCTTAGGATACTATGTATATTCAATGCCAAACATTAAGATGTTTCTAGGTAGACATTTTTTTTTTTGAATTTTATTTTATTTTGTTTTTATACAGCAGGTTCTTATTAGTTATGTATTTTATACATATTGGTGTATCTATGTCAATCCCAGTCTCCCAATTCAGCACACCACCACCACCACCACCACACCCCCATTTCCCTCCCTGGCGTCCATATGTTTGTTCTCTACATCTGTCTCTATTTCTGCCTTGCAAATGGGTTAATCTGAACCAGTTTTCTAGATTCTACATATATGTATTAATATATGATATTTTTTTTCTCTTTCTGACTTACTTCACTCTGTATGACAGTCTCTAAGTCCATCCACGTCTCTACAAATAACCCAGTTTTGTTCCTTTTTATGGCTGAGTAATATTCCATTTTATATATGTACCACATCTTCTTTATCCATTCGTCTGTGGATGGGCATTTAGCTTACTTCCATGACCTAGCTATTGTAAATAGCTAGGGTGCATATGCAATTGGGGTGCATATGTCTTTTTGAATTATGGTTTTCTCTGGGTATATGCCCAGTAGTAGGATTGCTGCATCATAGGGTTTTTAGTTTTTTAAGAAGCCTCCATGCTGTTCTCCATAGTGGCTGTATCAGTTTACATTCCCACCAACCATGCAAGAGGGTTCCCTCTTCTCCACACCCTCTCTAGCATTTGTTGTCTAGGTAGACACTTTTCTATTATTGTTTAGGTAAAATATATTGCTCTTTTAATTGAATTTTTAAATAATATTTTTGAAAATATATGAGAAAATAATAAATGGTTCTCCCAAGTTTATGATATTAAAGTTCATGCAACATGTATTCTGGTTCTAATCTAACTTTTCAAATATGTATTTCAATACTTCCTTATGATACCATTTTACTGAAAGCAAATTAATCCTATCTCTTGTTCAGTGAGCATTCTTCCTGAATACTCACTCCAACTCTGACTCTTAAATCTCCCTGCCCATGTTTATGTTTCCATGGATCTGAAATGTCCTCACAAGTTCTATTCTAACTGCTTCAGTTGAAAGGCTCTTTTCATTCTCTGATCTCATTAGCACAGTCCTTGTTTTACAGTGTCTTCTATTATAGTAATGTGTGTACAAATCAATGTCCCTAACAGATAAATAGAAGCGCCATGAAAGTAGGACACAAACACTTCATCCACATCTTTAATCACTACACATGTCCCAGGATGGACACTGGTCTAATGTCCTACACAGAGAATTTATCCAACAAAGTCCAATAGATGTGTGGGCAAATGGCAATAAGTAGTTCAGCCCCTCTGAAGATTAAACTCTAGTCCATTTGGAATCTAAGAAAAAAAAAAAAAAAACTACCCCCATTCAGCATACCATAATCTCTCTTTGTAGGTGAAAATAGTTCTTAAAAGGATCCTTAGCCATATTCTTGCCAAGATAAAATTATAAGTTAAATTCCATGTCCTTTACTTAAGATTTCCATTTTATTTTCTTATCTCTTAATCATCCTGGCATTGCTCATCTGAGTCCTCAATTTCTTCTATTGTTCTTTAGGCTGAAGAATGCAGAGCGGGGCATTGTATTCTAGTGAATTAGAGCCATGATGAATGATTTCCTTCATCACGTTAAATTCCTTTTGAGTGTTCTTAGTATAATTTTTTTTTTTTACAAAATAGTATATTAATTATTCATTAGGCCTATACGCAGTCATTTCCTGTATTATACTTGAACAATTTATTTCTCTTTTAAGTGGTCTTTATTAAATGGTCCTTGCAGATTAATTTAGACTTTTTTTTTTTTTTTAAAGCAAGACCATTTTGATTGCTATTCCTAAACTACAAGAGGCTATTTCTCTATTACTTTGATGCTATTGTAAAACACCCTGGGTGTGCAATTTGTCCTGTCTTTCAGTCAGTGATGTTTAAAACAATGATTCTCACATCTCAGACTGGTGTTATTTCTTGACAGTTTCTACTGCTCCATGGTGGAACAGAATAATAAATACATTGTAAGGAGTTTTGTATAAAACCATTTTTGTTCTCTTTTTGTGTCTTAAAATACTTATCTCATATACTTGGTAGTAGATGGTAGTAATTATTTTTCTACTGTCACTAAAATGCTGGATACCTTATTCCAGTTCCCTATTTTTTTTCTTTTTTATGCTTCTGTAGAATACCAAATTTGAGAACCACTAAGTTAATAATAGCTGTAGAAGTAGTAATAATGAATAAGAATAGCTAATGCTTGAAGTTAGTTATTGTATGTAAAGGATTATTCTAAGAACCTCAGATATATTAATTCACTTAATACAACAAATTTCTGATGAACTTACTATCATTGCTCAAACATTAGAGATGAGGAAATTGAAACAGAGAGAGGTTTAAAAACAAACTACACAATAAAAAGGAGTTATGATATTTAACATTAGTACTCTTAGAATATGAAGTAAATTATCTGAAAGATAATATTATATAAATATTAATTAAAGATATAAAAGAATTCAAACACCTAGTGAAAGATCAGCACACTATGGGCAAGAGTGGAATTTCTAGAAAAAGATCACTGAAATTAGAAACTCAGTGTATTTAAATCATTTAAATAAATGATTTAAATACCAGATTAAATACAGCTAAAGAGTAAATCAGTATTGGACGATTTGTCTGAGAAACTTACCTAGTTCAAGTCATGAAAAATATGAAAAAGTTGGAGGTGTGTGAAAGACAGAATAAGTAGATAAAATATCTATTTAATAGATGGTTAAAAGAAATGAATAAAGAAAATGGTATCAAGGAAATAAAGAATGAAAATTCACAGAATTGAAGAAACATACACATACTCAGATATAAAAGCATACAAATCATGTGTTGGGTAAATCAAAGTAAATCCACACTCATGTATCTAGTGAAACTGAAAATTAACAAAGACAAAAATATTAAAA
The DNA here is from genome assembly GCF_003676395.1 of Aethalodelphis obliquidens. Taxonomy (NCBI): domain Eukaryota; kingdom Metazoa; phylum Chordata; class Mammalia; order Artiodactyla; family Delphinidae; genus Aethalodelphis; species Aethalodelphis obliquidens. Next base: position 1,796,722 of record NW_020837977.1, on the reverse strand, counting down.
TTAGTGAGAATTAAAAGGCAGATTTAATAAGGAAACAACAATCGTACAGACAGCAGATTCTCAGCCGCAATAACAGAGGCAATAACAGAAATAACAATGTCAAACTGCCAAGAACAAATAGTGATCAGATAAGAAATTTATACCCAGATAAACTATCATTCAAAAGTAAAAACATTTTTCTCACAAAGGGGTAAAATTTTCTACACAGTTCGTCACTGAAAAATTATTGAAGTACATGCTTCATTAATTCAAAGGAAATAAATGAACACAGAAGTCAGTAAGATACATGAAACAATGCTGAGGGGAAAAAAGAAAAAGCTAAATAAACACTAAAAATCAATAAAAATAATAAATTTTTAAAAGTTAAAAATAGTTGAAACTATATAACAATGACATGAAGGATGGGAATGAGAATAATGGGATTTAAATGTACAGTCCTCACGGTTTTCACTCTGATTTGTGTGCTGCTGTATCCTCGGTGCCAGGGAAGTAGCATGTACTCAATTAATATTTGTTGAATGACTCACAGAATGAAAATTTCATAGCTGAAGATGACCAGAGATCTGACCTCCAACTGCATTCCTCAGACTCTGAGGATACCACACAGTTTGCTCTGGGACCATCCATAGTGTGCCAGCAGGCTTAGTGTTTGAAGTTAGGCAGGTATGTTGCAGTAAGTGTGGTAGCCCTTGAGAACTGCCTTTGAGGGAACATGCTACACCAGCAGAGTCCACCGATGACCTCTAGCTGCCACCCATCTATCAGCTATGGCTTTAATACTGAGGCTATGCTATGTTAGCCCTGCTAGTAACCATTACTGAGCACAGGAGATGGAGGTCCTAGAGCAGGCCAGGTAGGCCCAAGGCAGGACTACTCAAACCCGCCACCTTTGCTTTGGGACCTCCCATTGACCTGGTCATGATTTTCTGAGCCTCCCTGTGGACTCAGTCTCATTCTAACCAATCCTTCTTTTGCTCTCTATTCTAAGGTATCACACATGCATTGAGGTCAGAGAGGTCTCTTTGCCTTTTCCTGCTCCCTCTCCCTTTATTCTTACAGAAATTTCCACCAATCTCTTTCATGTCTAATTCTGTCTTAATGTCTGTCTGAATCTTGTAGGAACCACACTGACATATCAAGGCAAGAAGGTAGACACTGAGTTAGGCCTACTAGATCAACAGCTTGGCCCTTCATTGAACAGCAGTCATGAATAACTGGATCCACTCAGGGAGCAAACTTTCTTGAGTAGAAAACCTGTGGTATATCTCTTACACATGATTAACTGCCTAAGCTCAGGAGAGCTGAGACATCCTTTCAGGCAACAAAATCTATGTGGCCTAAGACTTGCTTATTTATGTACTTACTCACTTAATCTGTCCTCTAAGTTGAGGAGGTGCTTCAGTCTTAAGATCTTTAAAGCTTATTATCCTCCTAGTTTTCTTGGGGGTCCCTGGCCATAGGCTATACCATCTGAACACTCTCAGGTGCTGCCATCCTCTCACCCATTAAGATTCTGGAGACTGGTCAAATCTTCTGGCCCATTCCAAATCTTGCCAGCCCCTGGTGAAACCATCATATTTGTGAGTCATCTGTACTACACACTAGCATCTAAATTTCATGCCTTATGTCCACTGTGATGCAGTCACTCAATGTTCTAGTTATATCTAGACCATACACTCTCCCTGATCATTTCAATCCAAATTTTTCAAATAGACTCAATCTCTTATGCCTCCAACTTGCTAACATCATTATGTCACAGCACCTGTTTTTGACTATTTGGTAGCTGCAGTCATGTACCCTTCTATATTCTTCCTATGTCTTAGTACTCTGTTATCTTTACTTCCTACTATATCCAGTCTGCATTTTATGACGGATCTTTTCAATCATTTTCATGTTTTGCATTTTTTGTGTCCTTGAAACCTACTATAAGTAATAAATGGGTTAACAGCAAAATAACAGAATATTAGAAATTAAATAGCTGAAAATATGGGATTTTTTTTGTTTTGACTTTGTTTCCCTCATCACAATGAGATCCAGCATTTTGAGTGCTTAGCTGGATGTAAGAATCACTCATCCTTTATGAAAAACCTATTTTTTTCTGTTGCTCAGTATGCAAAACAATATTATTTTATTGTGTGTCAGTTGCATGTATCTTTATTGAAAGCTACTGTAGACTATACTAAGTCAAAATTCAGAGTCTAGTGAAAAGCTCCATGAACAAGAAATCATTTAAGACATTTCTAAGTTGTAATTTGCTTAAGTATTTTTTCATTAGTTTTCTTTCTACCATGTCCATAAGATGCCAAGTTTAGTTTTGAATTCTTAACTCCATCTTTAGTAAAGACTGAATTAGTTAAAATAAATTACCAGAAAGCTCAGCCTTTTTTTTTTTTTTTGAATCCTCTTTCTTTCATGCACTTTGTTAAAGATACCAAAAGTTATTTTGACATTTTTGTAGTTATGTTTCTCTCTGGTGTATTACTGGAGCCACAAGAATTGAAACACCATGAGTAAAGAACTTACTGTGAGTGTAAGATCTATTACTTAGATGACAAAGATGAAAACATTGTCCAAAATAATTCCATATTAATTTATATACATTTTATTAGTTCAGAAAACAGGGAAAAACCACTGAAACTTTGTGGCTGCTAAAGCTGTTCATGTTAATTAACTTATTTGAGGCTATTTCATCACATTATAAAAGCACATCACTGTTAGGGTTATTGATGAAAATTCTAGTTTCCTAAAGTCAAGATAATCTGACAATGGAGTATTTTTAGAAGCATAAATTATCCAGAATTCAGGGACTCTTAAAACTAGCTCTTTCTGCTCTGTCTTTTCTGACACTAACTCTTAACAAGTAGAGTATCTACTGCCCCATCTCTTTATGTCTACTGTCTGTGATAAAGCAGCTAACCTGGGAATTACAAGAACAATTTATTTTATATGAATGTCAGAACTTTAAAAATTTTTTGCTACGAATTATAAAGTAAGTCTTATAACCTCCATATAAGTAATTTTGTATCCCTAATATATGCATGGAAGCTTTTAATTTTTTTTTAAAGATTCCATAGATGGCAGGGAGAACCAGTCATATTCTTATAAATAAGTAACAATTGTCACGTCTGTTCTGGTAATAAAGGTAATGACAGATTTTTCTGTACCTCTTCCTTTAATAGACCATTGAGGTCTTATTAAATGAAATAAAGCTAAGGCTCATAACCAAAGTTAAAAATCTCCAGATATAGAAGATTACACAACAAACACTTAAAAGGCTGTCTTCTTCCAAGTTGTACAGCCAAGAAACATGTGGACCCCAGATTTTTATTTATAAATTACTTCAGATTAGTCTTTGACTCCTATACCTAAAATCACCCATTTTTAAAGAAGACAAATTATACATTCAGTTACATTATTTCAGCCATGTGACAGACACCTAAAATAATGTACTAAAAGTAGACATTACTTGAAAGCTATCACTTGAAATTCAGTTTTATTATGTGCACAACAAATCAAAGAAAAAAACAAAACAAAACAAAACAACCCCACGCAGCCTAGTGGCCTGCGAATGTTTTAAGGCTAAGGGAACACACAAAGGCTTTTTCCCACTTCTGCTACATTTTTATATCTCAAACGCACTGAGTGAATCCCAGAGAATCACCAGTCCAAAGTACACAAAATCCAAACGCACTCACCACATTAACCCTGTCCCTGACTCCAGACGTATTATTGTAAATCACAAAATAAAAAAAAATAAAATGAAAAGTCCCTCTATTGCAATAGCCTTACAGAGTTTGTAAGAACATCTCAGAAACTAGTTACTAGATTAAAGGAAAAAAAGTGGTTAGATTATGTGGTATGTGGCTAATCTAAATTAAAAGTTTCATAGCTTTTATGGGAAATCCTCAGAAGCAGAAATTCTAAAAGGAAGAGTGAAAAAAAAAGTCATCATGGGCACATGCATTTCTAGAATAAATTATGACTTCAATTTATATGAAAATCTAAACTTATTTGACCCAAGTTAATAATATGTTTTGTAGAGGTTTATTTTTTTTTGGAATGTTATAGGGAGACATTTGTGGGAAAACTCTTAAGCTTTCTATTTTGTAGATAGTATGGTATATTACTTTAATTATCTTTTGGTTCACTCTTTGCCATCTGAAAAATAGGATAAATTATGCATTCATCCCATCTTGCTTATGATTAGTTGACCAAATATATGTGTATGTGCAGATATTCACGTACATGTACATACAAATGTGTGTAAATAGCCAGTTTATCATGCTTGCTATGAATTACCTTATACTTATTTCATAAAAATTATTCTCTCATACCATATAAAATCCCAACTGGAAAGTCAGACAGAGGTTGCAGTGATCAGGTAATCTCAAAAGGAACCCATCTTGGAACAGTGAGTAACTTTTGTACCAAGAATAGCACTTGGTCTCCTGGGAATTATCAATTCTTCCTAATCTTCACTTTATCATTTGTTAACTTTCTTTACACTAAATGTGAGCTTAGATTGACAGATGAGTAAACTGCCATGTTTAGTGATAAATACATACTTTGGGTTGTTGGCTAGATACATGGCCTGCTGGTTAGAATCAAAGAAGGACACAGGTACTAGATGATTTACCAGGCTAAAGGCTGGTAAATATTACAAGTAGATGCTGTGTAAATACTTGCTTTGTGTCATGTCTGTTCTAAATGTTCTACAGATATCAACTAATTTAATGCTCAACCATGAGGCAGGTATTATTACCTTCATTTGCAGATGAAGAAATTGAAGGATAGAAAAATTAAGTAACTTGAGCAAAGACACACAACTTAGATTTTGGTGGATCCAAATCAGTGGGTGGATCTTGGATTTGAACTTAGGCAGGCTAACTCTGGAGTCCACACTCATAACTACATGAGGCCACCTTTCAAACTCAGACATTCATGAAGGCCTTCAACATGAAGGTTTTCAGAGAAAGTTGTTGGTGGATTTGTTGCTTAAAAATATTACAGCAAATTCTACCTTTGACATCCCTCCCAATCCCATATCCAAATCCTAGACACCATTTTAACTAGAAACATGAATCCATAATAAGGAATAAGAAAACAGTTTCCTGTTTTAATTAGAAGGTATAGAACTAGAAGTAGAAGAGAATTAAAGAGAACAGTTATTTCCAGGAATTAATATAAAACAAATTTACACATAGCATTTTTATTTATAATTTTCAACTCTTCTTAACAATGCTAAGTCAACAAGCCATTTCTTATAAAACTAGCAACTAAATAAAAGGAAGGTGCAGCACCTTAACTAAGCCAGGCTGGGTGTGGTAGACCAGGCAAGTGCCTAAGTGCATAACCATACCTGTGTGAGTCAGTAGAGAGCATTTCCATCTAGAGAGGTCATGTTTTAGCTCACAAGCACAGCTACCACTCAACTCCAAAAAGATTTTGCCACCTGGAAATCTAGGCCCAGTGTTGACTTTTGTTTTTTTTAAAGAAAGGTGTAAATCCAGATTTATATGTTAAATCTTATGATTTTAAAATTTTGTTTCAAACTTTAAAAACACCAAGTACTATAAATATAAAATATCTATCAAACTAAAAACATTTTCATCTATGAGATTCATATCTATCTATCTACCTATGTATCTACATGTATATTTTAATGGATTTGTTGACTAAAAGTCTTATTCCTTATTTGGACATTGAAAATCATTACAAGAAATTACAAGTATAGTCAAATGGTTATAGAAGCATAGAAATCCCAGTATATACTTTCAAACAGGCAAAACCCATTGTATTAGTTTCCTATTGCTGCTGTAACAAATTGCCACAAATTTAGTGGTTTAAAACATCATTTCTTACAGTTCTGGAGGTCAAAAGTCCAAAATCATTCTCACTGGGCTAAGATCAAAGTGTTGGTATGGCTGCATCCCTTTCAGAAGTTCCTTGTGAGAATCCATTTCCTTGCCTTTTCCAGCTTTTAGAGGCCACTGGGTGTTTATAGGCTTGTGGCTTCTTCCTCTGTCTCCAAATCCATCAGCATAGCACTTTCAAATTAGATATATAATTAACAGATTTTATATATATATATATATATAATTATATATATAATTGTACATTTATGTATATAGTCACTCAGCTATTCATCATGGGACAGATTCAAAGAAATAAGAAAATAATAGAATAGATCTAATTCAGCCTTTAAGAACTTTCCATCTGCAACACATTGAATGTTCGTATTCCCCCCAGAGTTCATATGTGGAAACTCATTCCCCAATATGATGGTATCTGGAGATGGGGCCTTTGGGAGGTGATTAAGTCATGATGGTGGAGCCCTAAGAGTCCCTAGAGAGCTCCCTTATCCCTTCCAGCATTTGAGGACACAGTGAGAAGATGCCATCTGTGAACCAGGAAGCAGGCTCTCACCAGATACAGAATCTGCTGGTGCCTTGATCTTGAACTTCCCAGTCTCCAGAATTGTAAGAAATAAATGTTTGTTTTTTATAAACCACCTAGTCTATGATGTTTTGTTATAGCAGCCCAAATGTACCAATGGAGAAGTGGTATAAATTGGATATTCTAAAGTTGAAACAATCAATAGGTATTAAGCAGAATTAGTCTATCATGTTTATTGGCCCCACCTAGTCATTTCATCAAGGATGACACTCAAATTGGAGTCTGCAGTGGGTGCTCTGGTGCATGAACTAGATATCTCTTCCCTGAGGACCAAAGTACTCATCTCCCCAGATGCTAGAAACGTTACCTATCCATGACTTAATACTTAATTTCTCCTCAGGAATTGTCCTTGGCCGAGTGAGCTGCCTTAGTTATGTCACCTGAACTAGGGGGAAGATTTGTGGAGGGAGGAGAAACCCATAACTGATGGTTGGATGATGCAGGGGACAAAGTGCTGACTCCTTTTCCCTATTTGGGACATTTCTGAAAGGCCATCTCAACTCAACATAGAGCTCTTTATGAGATCTAATATGGCTTCTATGTCAAATGTATTACAGTTTTTCTCCTTCTGCCCAATTCTGCTTCCTTAAGTCCCTCACAGAAGTTATGCCTCAAAGCACTTACCAAAAAACATCCTGCATGCATTTCTCAAGGAATCTGAACTACGACAGAGGTGTTCCTTTATAGAGAAATAAACAAATAAATAAATAAAATACTGAGTAGTGCTGTCCTTTCACACACATTCCATGAAGGATTTGAAGCTTTTTGGAAGGGTTGGATAAACAGTCATATTAAAGGCATTGATTTTGAGGTTTGGAAACTCTTAGAGAGACCCAGACCAGAATTCTTTAATCATTGACGCCACCTCTGTCCCAACACACATACATACACCCCTGTATAGCAGTCAGAAGTCAAGCCAGTTAAAAAATCCCAAAGAATAAATTAGGACAAAGATATGATTTTCTTTCCAACTTGGCCTTCAACTTGGTTTGCAACAATTAGTATTGAGCAGGTGATGATTAAGAAGAAACTGAGCTGGAACAAATATTTAAATGTCTGGAAATCACTATTCAAATCCATTCCAAATCCATTTTAAGAAATGAGAAGTTGAAAATTATAGTTGTATATAGACCCAAATTTAACTCAGTGGATGGGAATGTTACAAATTATTATGCAATATAGTTGTATTGCTGTTATTCACTTTTCAATATTGTCTTCTTTGCTCCACTCTTTAATTACTTTACAACCTGGTTCATTTACATGGCAAAAGCTTGTTGGTGGGCTGGCGAGATGAATTTTAACTTTGACCATCTTTCAAAAACGATGCAGATTCTTCAGGAATCTACAAATCCCTGGATTTTTTCTATCTTCCTCTCTCCGTCTCTTCTATGATTTCATACATATGTGTAGTATAAGTACATAATAGTACAAAAGTTAAGGTAATGTATTTAACTACAACTACACTTAATAATGAAGAGTAGCCTTAGGAGATGCTAAGATGACCTTATTATAGGAGTCTAAATAAACTTTTGAAAATTGCTCACCATGCAATTGGATTGCTGCCCAATTGATCCAGTTGAACAATTAAGATAAACTTAAGCAATCAGTCCTGTATTTCAGTGATTTAACAATGAAATAAGATCAGATATACTACATTGTAAATGATTGCTCGAATTCTAGTATGTTTATTGATAAGGAGTAAAAAGGAAGAAAGAAAAAAAAAACCCTGACCATATCATAGTTGAAATTTACTAGATAAAAATTAACGACAAAATAGCAACATTTGTACTGTTATAGTTGTACTGATATAACTACAAACATTTTCTAAGTATTTGCTATCTGCCAGATACTTTTATAGGCAATGATAGACAAAAGTCTCGTAAGATACTATTCTTCACTTAGAAGGAGTAATACCTTAAATATTTACAATATAGTGTATGTGTGTTGCAACGTAAATCTATGGGAAGGAAGAGTGCAAGGGGTTCACAGAGGAGAGACTAATGCTGCCTAGGAGAGTTGAGAAGTGGAAAATTGAAATAAAATGAGTAGGATTTTGCCAGATGAGGTAGGAGGGTAGGAATTTCAGCTTATAATGTGTATAGAAGGGCAGAGTTTTGGAAATGTGTCTGGGTTATAGAAAGCAGGAAATATATTTTGGCATAAATTTATGAAAGGTTTGACATGCCTGGCTAAGAAACTTTGAGTTTTATCTTGCAGACAACAAGGTGACCCATAACAGCTTAAATGAGTTAAGGATATTGGGTGACTTCTGAGCTAGGAGAGAAAGTCAAAAAATGAGAAATATGTAGACAAAAGCTTACAGGGGCTACACAGCAAGGACTCTGTATAATAAAAGAGATTTATTGATTACTTTTTATAATAAAAAAAGAATCAATCAATTCCAGAAGCATGTAATTACTACATAAAATTATGGAATACATACCTACGTATATAATATCCATCCATCTCAGGTACCATGTGTAAAATATAGATCAGATGCATAATATTAATGCCTGATATTTATAGAGACCCTTATAGTTTACAATATATGTTCATTTAATTGTTAGAGTTTCTTTGAAGGAAGGCATTATCTCTAGGTAGGTAGAGAAGTCTGAGGACTCACTCAGAGCCACCCAACAACTAAATGACGGAGCTGGTTTCTGAACTCAGATCTCAGACTCAAATTTCAGTGTTCTTTCTATCAATGCAACAATAGATACATAGAGAGATACATTAGGGAAAACTTAAAATGTGCATAAATTCAGATTTAGTTTATGTAAGCAAATGCTGAACAGCCTGAGCATCAAAATGTGAATAAAGGAAGAACCGAAAAGAGACATGGGTACATTAATAAACAGAGCAAACAATTCAGAATTCTGTATATTGGTTGTTAGAATTCATCCTCTTTGGGGGAGTAAGACTGATTCTTCTACCTCTTTACGTCTCTCCCATGTCTACGTCCTCACACCAAGCCTCTATAGTCCAAACTGACCAAACATTACTTTATAAGCACTGCCTCACAAACAGAACTTGAAACTTCTAAACACACACACACACACACACACACACACACACACACACACACACACA
>NW_020837977.1:1605156-1787166 GCF_003676395.1 Aethalodelphis obliquidens | reverse complement strand
ACACACACACACACACACACACACACACACACACACACACACACACAGAGAGAGAGAGAGAGAAAGAGAGAACTAAAATAAGTCTCAACTTAACTTGACCAACACTTTCATTTTTATAATAAGAAAAATAAAATCCAAGGAGGCTAATGGCTTGACAAATATGGCACCTTAATTGGTGGTATAGCTGAGTGTAAACCCACCCATGCTAACCTTCCACCCATGGAAGTTTCCACAGCCTGTGGCCAAGAATCATAGTGGATATTCTGCCAAAAAGGAAACTGGAAGGAGGAGGGATTCACAGGAGTGCCCATCTGGGACTGGGGAAGGAGACGGAAAGGGTCTATGGTAGTGCTTCCCAGACTTTTAGATTTAATGGGGCAGTAAAATTTCAAATAAGTATATAAGTTCCCCCTTTGAGTTGCCAACAATTTAATTTTACCAAGAGAAGACACTTAAAAACAAACAAAGGGAAAACAAGTATAAACGACTTTCACCACCATTTCACATAAGAACAGATACTGCCCTACCAAAGTTTAAGACATTCTTTGAAATGAAATGAAGTCAGCTCTATGAAAAATTCACCTTCTTGTGGCTTTTCTTCATTTAGCTGGGGACGACCACATCCTTCATCATGGACCAGCTACAGGCCAATGGCCAATATTCTAGAACTACCAGTATGTAGGAACAGGCCACAAATTGAGGTCAGAGAACTGGGCATTAGTCTATCACTCAAGGATTGTGTGACATGGACCAAGTCATTCCACACCTCTGGCTCTCACACTCGCTCATTTAGGAAATAAGACCTTCTGACCAGCTCTGTATTTTGAGCATTCTAAGAGCAGTGAACTCTCTGAAACAGACCAACTCATCTGATGCTCCTGAGAAACTGGGTCCTTCAGAAAACCCCTTTCCCATGTCTCATCCTCTCAAGCCTCAGTATAAAACGCTGGCAAGTGAGGAATGGCCTAAAGTTGCTCTTCCTGACACTGAACATTTCACAGAAGTCCTCAGTAGCTTTTTTTTTGAAAAAAATTGAAGTGTAGTTGATGTGCAATATTCTATAAGTGTACAATATAGTGATGCACAATTTTTAAAGTTTGTACTCCATTTATAGTTATTATAAAATATCGGCTATATTCCCTGTGTTGTACAATATATCCTTGTAGCTTACTTTATACATAATAATTTGTGCCTCTTAATTTCCTACTCTTATATTGCCCCCCCCACTGGTAACCACTAGTTTGTTCTCTGTATCTATGAGTCTGCTTCTTTTTTGCTATATTCACTAATTTTTGTATTTTTTAAATTCCACATATAAGTGACATCATACAGTATTTGTCTTTCTCTGTCTGACTTATTTCACTTAGCGTAATGCCCTCCAAGTCCATCCAGGCTGCTGTGTGGCAACATTTCATTCTTTTATATGACTGAGTAATATTCCATTGCATATATGTATATATACCACATCTTCTTCATCTATTCATCTGTTGATGGACATAGGTTGCTTCCATATCTTGGCTATTGTAACTAATGCTCACAGTAGCTTTTAAATTGTCTTTCATGAGAGAAAATGTCAGACTGGATGGGACTATGTGTTTTAACATTATCAGTCACCCTATTTTCGTGGTAACTATTATTCCTAGTGCCACTATTGCTACTATCTTTGTATAAAAAAAAAAAAAGGAAACAGAGGAGGAAGGGGGAAGGGAGTGTGGCAGGCACTGAGGTGTGGAGAAATGATGGGAGAGAAGGATGAGTCGGAAGGTATGAACTTTATTTAAAAGGAAGCCACATCAGGCACTGCTCTTTATAAAAAGTCCCGATCTCAGAGTCACTGCTGGTACATTCAAAGCCTCGTGTGTCCATCAATGAAAAAGGAAAAGAAAAAACGTAAGCAGGAGAATAGAGCAGAACTTGACAATGTATCATCAGAAGCATGCTATTTTATCCTTATTGTCCTGGGGTCTGCAGAAGGGATTATGAAAACCTGCACATTCAGCTAAACTTTAATGAAGCCTTGTAGAGTTACGCTAGACTCTTTGGATCAAATACAGTTTAAAAGTTGAGAGAAGAAACCACAGGAAACCTAGAAACAACAAGGTAGAAGCAGATTTAACTAAGAATTTCCTTCGCTCTGTTTTAGTGACACCCATAATATAATTATAACCTAGCATTTGCATTTAATTACACAGTGTTGAGAAACACTGGATTTTATAGCAAAGCTGAACCAAATACAGAGCTTTATTGCCAATAGGTTTTGTACTTCTGAGGAATGAATTTCAGAGCAGGCAAATACAAAATCTTGGCTAAATAAGACAGAATGAAGACGTTTATGGTCTTGCCAAACATAGACATATTTGCACCGAAAAATGGTACAAATAACCAAATGTTACAAATTTGCTTCGGCAAATAGTAAGCTCTCAATAAATGTTAGGTGTTATTATCATCATCATATTTGCAAAAAATGATTCAGTAGTTTTTCTTTTTTTGCTTCCAGGCCCATAAAGTAAAATCTACAGAAGGGTTAGTGTAAGGCCCTCGAGCTACTTTTTTTTACCGAAAACCCACAGCTATCAGTGGAGCCATATACATCTCCTTTGGTATTATTCCACTTCCTTTTTTTTGTCCTAAACTCCAGAGGTGTTAAAAAGAGGGCAAGGTCCTTCCTAGGGGTAGATTTTGTGGTACCAACCACAGGAATTTTGCATGACTTTGGTGTATAAGTAATTGCTATCATGAAAAGTCCTGATTTTTCAAAAATAAATGATGCATAAAAGGCACATAAAAGTTCAGTTAATAAGTCCCAACGCGTTCAAGAACACATCTTAGCTCAGCCAGTGGAACTAGTTTTTTATTCAGTGGAGACCTCTTAAATGCATTGCCTCAGTGCACAGTAAATCTATTCTTTTAGCAGGTTTATTCCTTTATCTGGTAGTCAATTAAGTGGCCTTTCATGAAATGTAACAATGACATACATTGTGGAGGGAGGTATATTCTTATAACTTGTCTGATTATCTTTTGGCTTTAGCATGTATTATTTATGAGTATTATTCCTTGAGCAGGTTTATGCCTTCATCAAGTAATCATGAACACATTTTAAGTATAAATATGAGTCTATAGCAACGGGAAACCACCATGGTTTTAACAAGGTTCATTCTTGCACAAATATCTCATTCAATTTGGAGAGAATTGTATTTTGAGAATAAAATTTATTTAGTTATTTTCCCTCCTCACTTTCCAAATTGTAATACCTATACCACAAAGGAAAGCAATCAACACTGTTGCATGCATTGGACTAAATATTTCTAGCTATAGAAATGCCATTAGCTTGTTTCATACAACTAAGATGAACTGAGAGAAAAGCTTTTAAAATGCAACAGTATCGATGATAATTCCTCAACCTGCGAGGGACTTCACAGAATAAATGTCAGAAAATCTATTGATACACTTGTGGGAGACAGAATATAATCAGCCTTTTAACGTTCTGGATATTCGAGTGTTTTGTTGCTTGTTTTTGTTAAACGTCCAGTCTGACAGGTGAATCACATTTTCCCTACTGCAAAATTTTTTAAAAATAAAAGTTATTATTCTATCTTCAGAGATCAAATCTTTAACTAAATTTTGCCCAATTTCTTTTGCACACAAACAAAACAAATGAAATATTAGATAGATTAAAAACTGTATTTTTCCCTCTAATCTGGTTATTTAGGTGTTATTTTAAGCAACCACCTTTTGTTTAATTGAATATTTTTGTCACTATTAATTTGGAAATAATTAAAGTAGCAATGTGGTTGGATAATATTACAACACAATTCTGCTATCATCTTTATATGTAGGCACCAAGCCCAATCTACAGATGAATTAGCTGTTCTTAAATGAAGGAATATTATGAGTCAGTAATGGTATGACATTTTTTTTTATGACTATAGCTTGGGTTATAATGTGACAAGAAAAAAAATGTAATGTTTCCAAAATGACAGTTTTTTAGATTTGTGTTGCCTGAGGTAGTTCAGCTGAACAATAAACTACAATTTGATTGATGGAAAATTGACGTGGTTCATCTTATCTGCCAGTCTAGCCTACCACGGGCTTTGATTTTGCATGTATGATGATGTATCACAGTTTTACAGATAATGTTGTTTGTATTAGACAGGAGATTTGTTTTCCTCCCACATAAGAAAGGAGAACTTTATTACATAGGGATGATCAGACTATGTCATGGATTAGCATGGAATCAAATTTGTTGGAGTATAAATTTGCAAGTTCAACTGTGGAAAACTCAATGATATACATAAAGCCTTAGAACACAGTTATTTGTTGGGGGTAATCTGGCCATCTACTAGCTGCAGAATTATTCAGGCTGAGGTAGATTGACATCTGCACCTGCAAAAACCAATAAGACAATAGCTATTTCACCTTTATTTTAAACAAATGCTGCCTTGATCAAGAAATCTTACAAACATCAATTATATTAAGACTCCTAAACTCTAGAGAGAAAAATACATTTGAAAAAAAGTAATAAAAGAGTAATAAACAAAGCTAAACACTTTAAACATATGCAAATCCAAATAACAAATTGGTAATCAAAGAACATGAGGCTATTTATAATTAACTGCTGAATATTGATGATTTCTCAGATTTAACCATGGCAAATTGAAATTAAGATTCCTGAGTTAATTTCACAGTATAATTTTAAACAGGATGGTTCCACCTCATCTTCTGTTATTAGCAGACAGTCAAAACAATGTTCGAATATTATGTACATAACTCAAAAATAATAAGAAAAGTGTCCAACTATTTTTGTCTTTAAGTTAATTCAGAAAATTAAATGTATAAAGATGCTTCAAAGTTACTAAAAATTTTACTAAAATCATCCAGGAATGCATTTCGGAACATTCCAGTTATGAGTACATCTCCAAGCAGAGAAGATAAATATTTTTAAAAGAAAACTACAGAATTGGAATGGGAAATTTCATACATAATTTTCTATTCAGGAATAAATAGTGATCACTGAAAAGAAAACCATAAAAAAAATTGGGGGTTTGATATCATTTCTGGCCTATATAATTTATTCAAAGTAAAATAACAATGGAAGCATTTTTCACCCATCAATTAAGAAAACATTTAAAATGTTTGTTAACATTTAAGCAGTCAGTACTAGCCACTTCATTGTGATAAGAGTGCTCATATAAGAGGAATGGAAGTGTAAACTATTACTCCCTTTCTGGAAAGTAATTTGAAAATATAAGTATCATTTATTGAGTGCTTACAATCTTCTAGGATCTGTGATATCCATGTATTTGCTCAAGTATAAAGTTTATCAGTTTCTATCAAGAGCCATAAAAATGGTCATAGCTTCTGACTTATTAATTTTACTTTTAAGAATATATCTTAAGAAAATAAAAATAATACGAGATATGTATATATTCATTGCAACACTACTTAACATGAGAAAATTGAAGATAACCATAGTGTTCAGAAACTATTTAATCATGCCATATCCCCCATCACATATTATGTTCATGTAGAAATTGAAGATTATTTTATGTAGAATGTTTTACAGTATGGAAATTGTTTATCATATGTTAGGTTAGAAAAGTAGGAAACAAAATTATATTCATTATATATATTAAAAGAAAACTATGCAAAATTAGACCAGCAAAAGAGTCTAAGGAAGTAGCTGGTAGAAATATACAGTTTTCCTTTTCTTTTTTAAACTTTTTTATATTCCCAAATATTTTCTAATCAGTATGCCCTACTTCCATAACTTGACAAGAAAAGTCACGATCTCCGTTAATTTGATTTTATTCCTATCTGCTTACATAGGCATATAAGGTCCCTCACAAGACAGTGGAAATAGTATAAGCTTTGGTGTCAGGTAGACTTTGCTTGGAATGCTAGCTCCACTACTTAACTAGCTGTGTGGCCCTGGGCATGTTATCTAATCTCTCTGAGCCTCAATTTCCTCATACGTAAAATTAATCAATAAAAAAACTTAGTAAAAGGGATAGTTAGGGAGTTTGGGATTGACATGTACACACTGCTATATTTAAAATGGATAACCAACAAGGACCTACTGATAGCACAGAGAACTCTGTTCAATATTATGCTACAACCTAAATGGGAAAATAATTTGAAAAAGAATAGTTACATGTATATGTATAACCAAATCACTTTTCTGTATACCTGAAACTAACACAACATTATTAATCACCTATACTCCAATATAAAATAAAATGTTAAAATAAAATAAAATAAAAACAACAACAATAACATGTAAAAGATTCAAAGAGGAGAGATTGATCAACATTAACCTTAATGAGGAAGAGGGTCCTAGGAAAGGTTTCAACAAGAAGATAATGTTCAAGCAGTCCTGGAGGATGAGCTGCCTGTATAGCTATGACACCAGAAAAAAGGTGTCCCAAGCAGAGGGTGCATAGTGAAAACTGATAGAAGCAAGGGATAGAATGACGCAGTCTGGAACTGGCTGCCAGTCTCTAAGTGCTGCAGAGTAACAGATGCAAAAGAGGTACACAAGTGAAAGAATATAATTCTCCATATCAGGACATGAAAGAAGTTTCCCCAAATTTACATATCACTGCATTCAGACATCAGTGTTCAATGATTTTAGTTCCTAAGTCAATTTGTTTGTGTTCTTCTGGAAAACTGCTTTGATTTTTTCCCTCTCCTGGGATTCATAAAACATAATCGAATCGTGGAAATTTAGAGAGAGAAGAGACATCACACTCTCACCAAGACCACATCGACAGATGAGAGTAATGAGATCTAGAGATTTAGAATTTGCCACAATCCTTAATACTACAAGTGAGAGAGAGACCGAGAGAGAGAGGCAAAAAGACAGAGACAGGCGGAGATGTTCTAATGGACACATGAAACAGAAGGTCCAGGACTCTACCTATCTCAACTTCCATCCACAGGGACAAGTTGTGGTACATGGCAGTGGAACTCAGGGCTCTAGAGACTGACATGCCATACTCACTGGCACAGAGACTCCATTACAAGAACTTTCCATCACTGTGGCCCAAGGAATAGCTGTCACCTTACAAGCAGACATAGTTCGTTAATCTGATTTTCACTCTTTTCAGTACCTCTACCCTTACTTCTCCACTTGGCCACTCTTTCCAGCCTGTATACCTCTAGTCCACTTTAATATACATAATCATTTAGGAATAAGAGATGTGTCCAATCTCCCTTTTTCAATACCTTCTAACTGCATCTATTAGAATTCAGCCAAAAGCATGGGCCCTCCACCTCTCTGCTAGCCCAGAAGTAAACAGCATAAAATTTTGTCACAGCTATGAAAATTCCTAACACCAACAATTTATTGACCAAGAGTTAAACACTAAAGTTTCAAATTAAGTTTCAAATTATCCTAAGATCGTTATCTGTGACAAATCTATTCTTAGATATAGTTAACAAACCTGCATCGTTTCATTCTACTAACCATACTTGAAAATAAAACCTATTGGCAATTTTCCAGAACACTCTGGGCTGACACGATGGTCTGAAAAAAAGATATTTCTCATAATTTCCTGCATTGCCTATATCCTAAGGATACAAAACTGGGTGTGTGAGTAGGTGAAGCCCTAGAGCAGGAGAGGTGGGAGGTGTAAGGCCTCCCTTCTTGGAATATCATTTTATTTAAAAACATATTTTAGAAAAATAACATAAAACAACGCAGCACTCTTCTACATGTATAACAATATTGGGGAGTAGAATTAGAAATTCACACCACTTTTTTAGAATATACAAGATAAAGATAGGCTTGATGGACTGTGCCTTTAGCCCTCTCCTCACCTTCTTATCAACCACCCCCCATTCCCACTAAGAATTCACACTTTGCCTCAGGACGCACTTCAATAACAACAACAACAACAACAACAACAACAAAATTTGCAAAGAACATCCATATTAAAGGCATTTGGTACATAATGGCCAAATATATTCTGCACGTCCAGATATATCAGGTGATCCTGATCAAGTCATTTACCTTTCTCACCCTTCAACTACCTCATTTCTTAAATGAGAAAATAGTATGACTCTCAAAACAAGTAAATCATTAAACTGTTATTAAAGGAATGTGAGAAAACCAAAAAAACAAAAAAATTATGTACTGCCTTGGCAGCCTACTCCTGTCCTACAAATAGAAATGGGAAGGAAGACTTAGAGAAAGAATATTTGCAGCCCAGTAAGCTGAGAATATTGAAACAAACTGAATGAAAGAGGAAAAGATCATGAATGACATCTAGCCAATTTCTCTATCAGGCTTTCTGTGTGTACTCACATCTCTCTACCAGAAGCCACTGTTAATTATATACACATGTGAAGATTTAATTTCTAAAAAGCATATACTTGTTCACTGGCATCATATAAAAATCATGTATGCATACTTTTGTATACTTTAAAAGGCATTTAAAGTCTACTTACCATATGAGGAAATCAGTGAATAGTGTTAGTTTGATTTTGGTACAGGTATTTAGATAAAGAATCACACCAGTGGTTTTTATGTTTTAAGCACAGAGAGTAACTTAACATCTGGAAGTTTTACAGGGCAGGTATTGAAAGTTGCTGAGTTAGAAAAGAAGTCCCCTTATTATTCAGCACAAAATAAGGCTGACACAATAACATTTGAATAAGCCACTTTTTTGTTAATTTTAGAAAACTTACACTCCAAAGCAATTTAGCGTTTCTGTGTTTGTTGATATTACCTTTTAATGTGACAACCATGACACCATTTTCCAAAACAGATGGATTAATGTCATTTAAAAAAAAAATTACTTCACCTAGACAGGTGTTTCCTGTGTATGTTTGACATGAAATTAAACATAGCTCCAGATGTTCTGTTTGTAGCAAAGCCAGTTAATTTTATTAGAACATTTAATCACAGATCAACAGTGTAATGGAAGGGCAGTGAACGTGAAGCAGAGACTTAACAGAACCTCCTAATGAATTGTGAATTAGCTTATAGAGGGGGATCTACTGAACTACAATGCTGCTTACGTGAATCCCATAAATATATTGATTTGAGCGTGGTATTTTCCCTGAATTCCAGAACTGTTCACATTTAGAAGTATCACTAGAACTGTAAAGTTGTGTGTGTGTGTGTGTGTGTGTGTGTGTTTTGAGCTGGCAATGCAATACATTTTTTTAAAGTTCAACATTCGCGATGTTTTATAAACACAGCTCCTTAGGCGTGAATGAGCTTGGGATCCACTCATATGGCCTCAAAGTGCATTTGGGTGTCCCTGATATTCACAATAACTGCTCTGCCTGCAATGCACATACTCAAGAGACAGCAGCACAGAGTTCAGCTATGCCAGGTTTAAACATCATTATATGCCTAGTTATTTTTCCTCTAAGATTAGCTATAGATTTCCCATTAATTATAACATCAGGTTGATTCACCATTAATAAAATAAATCTCAGTGAACTGTCACTGATTTCTTGACTAAAATGAAAACAAATGAAGAAAAACCCGTTCCTGTCTTTGTTATGCTCTTATCAAATTTGTCTTTGCAGCAGCATGGTCATTCCAGAGCTGGAGCAAAATATTCATAATTTTCTACTTTGAAATATTAGTGTGCCCATATGCACTAATAAAAACTTAAAGCCCTGCTATGATTGATGTTTTTTGTTGGCCCGTCACCTCATTGTATAGAAGTTTGTTTTAATGAGTTTCTCTAATGAATATTTTATATTGCTACTTGGATGAATGGCATATGGTAAATGCAAGGTAAATTACAGCTCTTTAAATAAATATTTTTCATAAATTATTTATTTTGTGATGCCTGTATTGGTAAGATGTCATGTCAGATAAAGATTGGAAAGTATTTACTGTAATACTTATTTGTAACTTGAAGAAGTAAAAATTTTTAATTATTAACAAGCTTCCAATATACTCATGAAATTTATGGCAAAATTAGCATAAACTCTATCACATTACAAATTTATATGGACAGCTTCCATTCTAAAATGCAAAAATAAGATAAGCTCTTATGTTTACAAGAATTTTTATATAGTGCTATACAAATAAGAAAAAAATCTATCTACAAGGATAAAAAAAGGGGAACTTGGTAGGAAACAATTTAAAATGAGATTTAATCTTGAGAATTATTTAATCTCTGAATTATATTTTAAAAATTATTCTCTAATTATTTTAATTGAGTAACTGCACATTTTTCATGGTACTTCTTATTTTCTTTGGGGATATATTTGAGTGAATGGGTTTTCATCTAATAAATATTAATAGCTAGTATTTATTGACTGCTTTTATGAACATTATCTCATTAAATTCTCATGATAATCATGAAAATATGGTAGTGTTATCTCTAATTCTACATATAAGAAAATTGAGACTCATATGGCTAGGAAGTAACAAAGATTTGAACCCACAGTAGATTGGCTACAATGCCTATGGCTTTCTAGCTAAATTGACAGAGCCCCAAAATATGCCATCTTCTACCAAAAAGTTTTAGAATAGGGAAAATCAAATATCCTCTCTTCCTAAACTATTTAATTATTATTAATAATAGTAATATCTAGCACTTAAAGAGTGATTACACTGTGCCTGGTACTAAGGGCTTTGCATATATAAGCTTATATAAACTCCCTTAAGATACTAAGAGATGGGTACTATCATGACCCCCACTGTACAGACAATAAAGCTGAAGCACAGATTGTTTAGGAACTTGCCCAAGGTCACACAGCTTGCAGCAGCAGAGCTAGCATTCAAACTCAGACATTGGGTCAAAGTCTGTGCTCTAAATAATGAAGGTTACCATGTCAAGCTAAAGCATGTTCAAGTGTCTCTTTCTTCCCTGTAGCTATAAGCACCCTAAATTTATGAGTGTGCCTTATTCATTTGTGTAATTCCAGAACCCTACAACATTGCTTGGAAAACAGTAGATGCTCAGTAAATATTTGTTGAACTGAAATGACTCACCAATGTCTACTGTTTTGTTTATTTTTAAATAAATTTATTTATTTTATTTATTTATTTTTGGCTGCATTGGGCCTCCATCCTTGCGCGCGGGCTTTCTCTAGCTGCAGCGAGCGGGGGCTACTCTTCGTTGTGCTGCGTGGGCTTCTCATTGCAGTGACTTCTCTTGTTGCAGAGCTCAGGCTCTAGGTGAGCGGGTTTCAGTAGTTGTGGCGTGGGAGCTCCGTAATTGTGGTTCGCGGGCTCTAGAGCGCAGGCTCAGTAGTTGTGGCTCACGGGCTTAGTTGCTCTGCGGCTTGTGGGATCTTCCCGGACCAGGGCTCGAACCCGTGTCCCCTGAATTGGCAGGCAGATTCTTAACCACTGCACCACCAGGGAAGTCCTTCTACTATTGATACATACATTTGAAATTGAATGGTTTTCAATATTTTAATTCCAAAAAAGCAGAAAAATAAGCAAATGAAAATAGCTATGTGCTGTAATTCAACCACATAGGGTCTCACCCTTGCTTACCCCAAATTAATTAATAATAATAATAACTTGCATGTATAGATGCAACAATTATTTGGGACAAAAAAAAGAAAGAAAAGAAGATTTATATGTACCTGTATGTTGGCTACACTCATATCTCTAGATTTTTTTAGTACATTTGACCATTTAGGTTAATTGTGTTCACACTGTCATTGCTCCATGAACATTTATTTAAGGTTCTATTTCAAATACTTCAAACACATTAAGTTCAAATATGTATAGATCCTATGCTAACAATTAAGTAAGATAAGAAGTCACATTTTGCCCCTCAGAATATCACTAGCACTGTGATAC
Organism: Aethalodelphis obliquidens; assembly: GCF_003676395.1. Taxonomy (NCBI): domain Eukaryota; kingdom Metazoa; phylum Chordata; class Mammalia; order Artiodactyla; family Delphinidae; genus Aethalodelphis; species Aethalodelphis obliquidens. The sequence goes on along the minus strand of NW_020837977.1, from coordinate 1,775,381 downwards.
GCATTTTAGAGTAATAGAATAGAAAACCATCTCCTTAAAGTGGCCAATAAGGTGAAGCATCATTTTTTTTTTTGCGGTACGCGGGCCTCTCACTGCTGTGGCCTCTCCCGTTGCGGAGCACAGGCTCCGGACGCGCAGGCTCAGCGGCCATGGCTCATGGGCCCAGCCGCTTCGCGGCATGTGGGATCCTCCCGGACCAGGGCACGAACCCGCGTCCCCTACATCAGCAGGCGGACTCTCAACCACTGTGCCACCAGGGAAGCCCGAAGCATCATTATTAAATTAGGTTGATCCACAGGAAATAGCTCATAGGCAATCATTTTTCACCCAGAAAAATGGCAATTTCCTGTGGTTCAATCTAACTGGTTAACTTGAGAGTTGACTTTCATACCATACCATACCATGCTTATCAATTTTAACCTACAGAAAAGCATTCATGTTATGCTAAACTCTATAAGGTGCAATTGAATCTTTCTGTAGTAATTTCAAAAGGAATATGAAGATTTTATAGTAGTTTCAGGGGTATTGTGACAACAAAGTCCTCTTTTACAGCTATTGTAAACACCACACAAGCTAACATTTCTAATTAGTCTAACATCTTGGTTTTAGAGAATGGAAATTTACTATACTTATCTTTTATTATTAATACATAGATTAGTTCCTGTACAGTTAAAATTTTACCTTTCATTCTCTGCAGGTTAATTCAAAGATCCAAATGCAAGCATTAGCAATCAAAATTGTCATGTAGTTTGGTGACATGTTTTGAAACATATTGATTCCAAAATATCTAGATAAACAAAAAGAATTCATCCATATGTTGTTGTTGTTTTTCTTTCTTCTCTGACAGATAGCATGCTTGAGAATAAATAAAAACAAATGCCTTAAATCAGAAGAGTCCTTATGTTTATATCTCAATTCTAACGATATGAATGTAAAATATTATTTTATTTATTTAGATTTGAAGTATAATTCAAGAAAAACCACAATATGTTGTCACTGATTATGAAACGGGGGAGGGGGGAAGAAACAAAGTAGAGTTTGCATTTTAGGACCTGCTTTTTCCCTCCTTATTCAATGGAAAGCATGTCAATTGTTTTGTTATAGACTCCAGCTACAGCCTGGTGGGCACGTCATGTTTGAAAAGCCACATTGAGATACTGCCTTCACTCCTCTGAAGACAGCTTAGCAAAATATTTCAGCTTTCATTGCAGTATACTTCCAGAGGTCTCTGATTTTTATTTAATGTTATTTTAAATTTTGTTCTAGTAGCCAGATACCAGGGGAATAGATACAAGAATATAATTACTGGCAAAACAATTGATATTTGCAGATTAGGTGAACATTGCTTGAGAGGCAGGACAGTTTTCAAAAGACTCAAGGATGTTTTAAAGTGGTTACTTCTGATAACTGGTTTGAAAGTGTTGGCACCATCATACGTAAATAGACAAGAATGAATACCAAAAGTAGAACTGGGAAAACAAATGTAGCAAGCATTACATGCTTGTGAGAGCAGAAAGCAAAGCTACTGAGCAGAGCAGAGGTTAGGAGTAACCAGTGCCAAGATCTCTCACCCTCACATCCCGTTCTTCCTTCCTAGCACCACAGTCATCCCTTTCTTTCTGGCCACGTTTGAGATCTGAAGGGAAAATGCTGGTGGACTACAGAGAACACAGGCAGCTAGGCTGTGGGCAGAAGCTGTGTTCCGTGGAGGTGGTGAGTACTGGTATCTTCAGAGCTCAGCATTGTCTCTGCCGATGCCCATCATCAGATTCCAAGTCTGTGTAGGGTTGGCTGCAGCAGGTGACTGCTTTGGTGTAGGGGTTTGGGAGCATGCAGGAAAGAACTATAGGAATGGATACTCTCCCTCTAAGAACTATAGGAATGAATATATTAATGCTAAGTGAACAAAGACCCACATTTTAAAAATCAAAAAGTATGGTTTATCCCATATAATCACAGACTAGGGATCTCAAAGTAAATGTTTATTGTATTTTTTCTGAGTGGAGATTTTATTTTAGTTTAGTTTTTATTTTATATTGGAATATAGTTGATTAACAGTGTTGTGTTAGTTTCAGGTGTACATCTAAGTGATTAGTTATACATTTATCTATTCTTTTTCAAATTCTTTTCCCATTTAGGTTATTACAAGTATTTAGCAGAGTTCCCTGTGCTATATTGTAGGTCCTTGTTTGTTATCTATACACACTGCTATATTCAAAGTAAATGTTTAAATAAAAGTACATAGGGCCAAATAAAACCGACTTTCTCAGAGTCATCCACATTTATAAAGGAAGGATTATTTGTCCAAGGTCCTAAAGTAATATCATAGAATTAATTCATATATATATTTTTAAATTTCTCAGAAAATTTGCATCCTATTTTGGCCACATTCACTACATAACAAAAGATACTCTATTTTATAAGTAAAATATCCTTACTTTTGACACTTTATATATTTCCCAAGTGACCATAGAACAATCCTTGGGGAGGAGAAGTGGTGGGGAGGGATTTAAATCAAAATTCTTTGACAATCACTGGCTTCAGACCTTCTAAATTAGAGTGGTAATTCAATCATTGGGTTGAGGGGGCAGTTTCAAAATCACCTGGGAACTCTTTCCAAATTATAGGTATGCCACCATTGTCTCCACCCTCCCACATCATTGCTGGAGGACACTATTATTAATAAAAAGTATGTTATATCACTCAGGTGTTTGGTGTGTGGGCAGGAGTGGGCAGGGTGAGGTGTTGAGAAACCCCAGCAGCTCATACTGAAATTCCAAACACTGTGATTTGCAGGTTAAGGCCATCCTAAAACTCGATTCTAAAGCAGGGTTTCTCAAATGTGGCACCACTGACATTTTAGATGAATCATTCTTTGTTGTGGGTGAGCTGTCCTATATACTGGAGGACATTTAGCAGCATCCTACTCTTCTACCCTCTAAATGCCAGTAGCTAGCCACCCGCCGCCCCCCAACGCAGGCAGTACAATCACAAAGGTCTCCAGGTTTGCCAAAAGTCCCCTGGGTGGGGTCGGTGGGGAGGAGGGATCACCCCTGTTAAGAACCACTGAGGTAAACAGGAGGTCCCTGGTTGCCTAGTGGTTAGGATTCTGGGCTTTCACTGTCATGGCCTGGGTTCAATTTTTTTTTTTTTTTTTTTTTTTTTTTGGCGGTTCGCGGGCCTCTCACTGTTGTGGCCTCTCCCGTTGCGGAGCATAGGCTCAGCGGCCATGGCTCACGGGCCCAGCCGCTCCGCGGCATGTGGGATCTTCCCGGACCGGGGCACGAACCCGTGTCCCCTGCATCGGCAGGCGGACTCTCAACCACTGCGCCACCAGGGAAGCCCCCTGGGTTCAATTTTTGATCGGGGAACTGAGATCCTGCAAGCTGCACAGCACAGCCAAAACAAACAAACAAACAAACAAAACCCGCTTAGCTAAAGATATGTGAGATATGAACAGGGAGAAGGATGCTGATTCGAATCAGGCTGGAGACATCTTAATTAAATATAAATGATCACAATTAGGGAGCAAGACAACAACTGGGACAAAAGGCTGATTCCAACAGTCACAGTGTATTTTGTCAGGATTGGAAAAAAGCAAACAAGCATAGTTGTGTTCGTTCTACTCTAACTTGGAGCGGAAAGTTCTAACCCTAGGACACATAGTTTGTCTCTCGTGAAAGAGAGGACTGCCCACTTTGCCCTGAAGAACGTGCTTACTGTTGATTTAAAAACAAACAAAAAAATTAAGTTCTTTTAAACAAGTTAGGTATTGTGAAGATGCATATAATCTTTTGTGTGAGAACAGAGCCACATATTGAAAACAGACTTGCCCTAGTGAGACGGTGAGTCAAGGTAAATCTTTGATGTTCCTAGTTTTGTAAGGATTGTCTACCATGCAGTGTCCCTAAGCACTCTGCGTCCTTTGCGTAACTTCCTTATATTTATCATTACAAAATGAGTGGAGATATGAACAGACAATTTTTAAAGGAAAAATTACGTCTGGAAAATATAAAACTGAAATGATGCACAACTTCACTAGAAATTAACACCATAAAACATAAACAGCATTAAGATCTGATTCTCACCACCTGTTAGATTGGAAAAATGCCATATTTTCTTGAAACTGTGGTATCATTGGTGACAAAGCACAATCATGAATTTATGTATCAAGGAGAAAGCTAACATGCTCTGACTCACCTATTACACCTTGTTGATTATAAAACATATTCAAATTTCAGAGCTGCTAAAACTGGAAAAAAGAATTGCATCTAAGAATCAATGAATTCTGTACTTAAAAGTTTTATATGGCCTAATGTCAGGAAGGGTATGGAAAGTAGACATTCTCCTACAATATTGGTAGCACTGTAAATTGGTACAGATTTTGGAAAGAAATCTGACAGAAGAATCAAAGTAATGAATCCATATACCCTGTGACTTAGCAATCTAATGTCCAGGAATCTATCATACAAAAATACAAACACAAGAGTATAAAGATACATGTACAAACATACTTAATAAAATATTACTTAAAAAGTGGCTTTGGGGGCTTCCCTGGTGGCGCAGTGGTTGAGAATCTGCCTGCCAATGCAGCGGAGATGGTTTCGAGCCCTGGTCTGGGAAGATCCCACATGCCGCGGAGCAACTGGGCCCGTGAGCCACAATTACTGAGCCTGCGCGTCTGGACCTGTGCTCCACAACAAGAGAGGCCGCGATAGTGAGAGGCCCGTGCACCGCGATGAAGAGTGGCCCCCGCTTGCCACAACTGGAGAAAGCCCTCACACAGAAACAAAGACCCAACACAGCCATAAATTAATTAATTAATTAATTTTAAAAAAAGTGGCTGAAAAATTAGAAACAACTTCAGTGTCCACCAATAGGTGAGGGAACACATAAATTTTAGCATAACATTGGAATTCAAGGCAGTCATTTAAAAAAAAAAAACAATGGTTCCACTTACATTACTTTGAAAACATGTTATGGTTAAATATTAGCAAGATACAGAAAAAGAATATCACATAATCCCATTTTTCTGTAAAGACAATTTTTTGATCATGTCATTTTTAATAATCACTTTTAGAAGATTGAAGGAGAGACTCATTTTTATTATATTTATTTCTACATTTAGAAATTTCTTAATAATTTTATAATAAGTAACATAGCATCAAGAGCAAGAGGGGGGAAAGAAGAGTGAGTATAGAATGCTACCATTTCACTTAATAGGATGATATTTATACACATGTATGCTGAATAGTTTTCAGCACCTCTTGAAGGGATTCTAGAAGCTGGTAATAGCACTGGCCATTGTGTTATAAAAATAGGGAAACTAGAAAACAGAAAAAAAAAGTGAGATTCTTTTTTCTCTTTTAGTTTATTCTTTTCTATTTGTATACAAAAAAATAAAGTTTTATATATTGTACAGTTTTTCATGTTATTTTGGAATGTCTCCTTAATCTCCTTGCATTGGTACAAGTCTAATTACATAACTTCAAATATTTTCCTACTTGCTCTCCCTTCTGGTTGAATTTATACTGTTGGGTAAGAAGAAGGAGTTATAAACAATCTGAGTAAGAGCAGTGTTGCAGTGCCTTGACTCCAACACCTGAGTCCGAATCCAACAAACAGTTTTCAGCAGTGTGACCTTGGGCAAGTCACTTCCCATGTGCCAGATATTGTTTTGAACATTTCACATATATTAACTTGTCTAATCCTTGTTCCAATGGGTAAGCTTGTTATTACTGCCATTTTAAAGATGAGGAAATGGAGGTACTACTAGAAATCAGAGTATCCTGCCCCATATGATTAAAAAGCTGGAGGTGTGAGATGAGGAAAGCAAATCCTCTTCTAATATAGAATAGCTCACAATCCATGGAGAGTATGGTTCATTGTGTCCTCTAAGGAGAAAATTCCCAGCCTTGGTGTAGGGGAGGGATGCAGTATGTATTTTAAATAAGTGTTTGCCAAGGGCCTGGGTTCACTTTGAACCCCAAGAAAAGTACAGGATTTGGGACGGTGGCTATATCTGAACAACTAGACTTAGTTTAGGGCTTAGGTTAAGTGTCAAGGTCATCTCAACACTTACTTTTGTAACTGAAGACTGATGACTTCATCTATGTATACAGGTGGTTCCTAAGGTGCCTTGGAATGACCCACAGCCTCTGGGCTGCAGGCAGGGAGACGTGGGAGAGTCCATTTATCTTCTTAGAAAGTTTGTTTTAATTCAAGCACCTGATAGTGTCGTTTTAAGCACTTCAGTTGTATTATCAGTAAGTAAAGACCACTTGCATTTATTCAGCAACTTTGTTCATCTCTCAATACTCCTTCAAGATGTGATTTGTTATTCACAGGTAACTGTCCATAAAACTGAGGCTTTGAGAAGTGACCTGCCAATGACCACATAGACAATAAGAATCGTTAGCAAGATTCAAACCTTTGTCTACCTGGCTCCAAAGCCAGTGCTTCTGTACAAAACCGCATAGCCTGATGGTGATGATCCAAAGTCTAACGTGCCTAACCTGGTTGCCCAATTATAGCTAGATCAAGTTATATATCTAGATCACCTAAAACCATATGAACATAGATGTCAAGCTTTATTTCAAAACTGCTGAATCAATCTTCCTGGGAGAGAGGCCCATAATCACTGTTTGCAGCAAGTTGCCCAGGCATAAACTATTAAAATAGCTGAAACTTCCAGGCAAATGTTATCCTTTTCCCATGGTTTACACACATCAATGTTAAATACACAATATTTTATGTTCAACAAAATCATGACTGTTATATTTACCTAAGTGTATACAGTAATTATAGGTATAGGACAAATACACCTAAGTGCATTTTTAAACTGGAAGTATGCAATCTATGCATTTTATACTTTTCAGTTAATCAAAAACTTATGTGACAATGTAACATGTCAGGAAAAGTGGAATTCATATTTTTAAGTGGAAATATTTATTTTATTCTGCACTGCCATTAGGTATGCTAACCATGGACCAGGAAAATACAGAGGTGATTTAACATGCGACCAGAGCTTGGTCATTTGATTATCTTTATTTCCACCATTCAGTTAGAAAATAATTAATGAATCACACAAACAATATTTTTTAAATAATCTGTAATACACTGAAATGCATCTGATGCTTTGACAAACACCAAATTTCCTCTTTAGAATACTGTTTACTATGCCTTGCAAAGCATTGCATACTTCTCTCTGAAAAGCTTTACATCAGTGATGTGACAGCCCCTCAAATCTATAGCTGAACTTTGTGTGTATAAAATTGAAAGTATCACTGAAAATTAGATAATTGCATTGAACGGCCATAAATTGTGCATTTTTTTAAAAGCCCTATTTTTTAAAAAGTATTTTGAGTCCAACCGTTCCCTTTAATGCCTCTGGACAGTATTTTCAGAACTCATTTGTTTGAGGGGTTTTTAATCTGAAGACATTGAAAAGTTACACCCGCTGTGCTGTCGTCAATCACGCCAGGAGGAAAAATAGTGGCATGATTTGTTATCTGTTATTCCCCTTGCTGTGGTGACTGTCTCCCAGTGCCAGCTCTGTCCTTAAGGCCATCACTTATAGGGACCACTGTCTGTCAAAACCACAGCCAACTTTAAGGGCTGCCTTTGTTGGAGCAGACAAATGAGTATGACCTTTAACAATGAAATAGGCACCTACTGAGAAAGATGAAACAGCAGCTGAAATTAAGAACACCATATAGCCATTTCAAACACTTGAGAAAAGTTAGAAGTTGGACTAAAACTTAATTATAAGAGTAAATGTGGGTAGACATTGTCAATAATGAAACAGACATGGTCAGAAGTATCGATTCGCCACCTGAACTAAAACTTCATCCAGGAATCATCCTACCTTTCGTTAATAATGAATGGTATTGATGGGGTTTATTTAAAAGAGGGGATCAAATTATGATAGCTAAAGGTTTATCGGGGGTGATATTTTCTCAGTGGATGCAGAGATATACAATTTGTTTATGAATATTCTAGAAGGGCAAAGGGGAAAAATTAAGAACACACTAAACCTTTGATTTGCACTAATAGCTACTTCAAACGATCAGCAGCAAAGTGCCTCCGCCTGGATAGGTATTGGCTGTGAACTGGTCATTGATATTTCGTAGTGTTTCAAAGCTTAGTGTAAGTATTCCAGGCATTGCATTGGAAAGACCACAGCACAGTTTGTGGTTTGAAAGGCTCTTGTAACCCAACCTGGCAAGTGGTCAGTGGAGACTACATTTTACAGAGAACACAAATCAATCTTATTGAGCACTTTTCAAGTAATATAATATTCTGCCTGTGACAATAATGAAATTAGTCTATGGATTTTGTTTAAATATTGAAATGCTATTTGAATATTTAATGAAACAGTACTTTATAAATATGCATATTTGTGTGGTTTTTACGAAAATGTCATTGAGTTTTACAGAGAAATCATTGAGAATAATTTCAGAAAATCCCCTTTAATCAAAATTAGTGATATTTGTTAATTCAGCAGTACCTGTTCAAGGTAGTTAAGGAGTTCATGGATTTCCCATCTACAATTCTGTCACCTCCTGTGTGACAGACATTTGGGTGACTCACCTGTATTTCCTGTTCTCCTTCAGTTTATGGTGGGAATGGGAGGTGGTGGTCATTTAAATTCCCCACCCCCTTGATACTGTTAGGCCAGTGAAACATGAGTGGAAGTGATGTGTCATTTCCAGATGAACGTATTTATTTACCCCTGTGAGACTCTGAGCTGTTCCTTCCCTTGCCACAGAAATAAAGGAGAAAACCTTGTGTCGAGATGTTGAGGAAATTGGATCACTAAGAATGGAAGACAGATTCTTACAACCTCCTCAGGGCTCCTGTGAGGGAGAATTAAACAGTATTTGTTCAAATTCATTGAGATTTGGAGTTTCTGCTACCCTAGTACATCCTAGGTTATCCTTAATATATTCTAAGTGGGCTTTTTAATTTTCAAATTATCAAAACACAATTCTACCATGATTTCGTCTATAGGATCTGTTTATGCATATACATATGTATACATGTGATTTAGAATGAGATATTTTAGAGCCTACATATAATTTTTCTACGTTTTATGGCAGCTGTGTTCCTAGCACCATTTATATTTGTACTTCATGAGTTTAACTTGAGTGGGTTTGCCCCATAACTCTTCTAGCCCAAAATAAAATCACAATGCTTTCAAAAAAGAAAGGATCTAAGGTCTGGGTTCTAATCCTAGAATTGGCTGCACCTGTAATAAGTCCAGGGTTCACAATATAACCTCTAGTACAGAGGTGTACATCCTCAAAAGTACATAGAATTTGTTATAATCAAAAGCCTGCACCAATGTAAAGGCCCAGGTTTTTAATAGGTTTGGAGTTTCCATTGTAACCTCACTCTGAAGTGGTTATCCTTTCAGCGTAGGGTTAAAAAGCTTTGACAAAGCACTGCAGGGAACATTGGATTGCCCTCACCTACATTGTACCTAGCTTGGGATGGATAAATACAGTCTCATTCTCTAATGTTCCCGACTGTCTCTAGGAACACTAAATTTTAAGAGAGAAAAACATGAATCCTGTATTTCAAGAGAGGTAGAACTAAGCCATTGTTAACTCCCCTTAAAAAGGATATTCAGTGGCCAGTTCAGTTTGCCCCTGAGACACCTAAAGCTGCATTAAGTACTTGTGAAAGTGAAAATCCACTGGGAACCCGATTCCAGTGTTTAAACCTCAGCATGAATAGTAGAGTTCCTAGCAGGGTGCACTTTTACATGTCTTTATAAGCAGATTCAAAACTTACTGTATGCGGTCGGGCTACACTATTTTTATTAACCTATAGCTAACCACAGTCTTCCAGGAAATGAGCAATCTAAATATCAAACATTATATAACCTCTGTAAAATTCAAGGAAAACAGCTGATGAGCCTCTGCAAATCAAGAGTCTGTACATTACGTGTCACTTAGACAATGTTTGAACAATAAAATGTAATAGATTTAAGCATTTAAAATCTCTAGGGTCTGTCTTCCTACCAATATGGCATAATATAAACTCCCCAAATTTATTTTAAAATAAACTGATATTTGCTATTGATTGGATCGTATATTTCTAATAAATACGTTCCACAGATAGGTGCTTTATGAATGCTATTAATAAATACTTGGTAGCATAAAATAGTTCAAAATTTACTCTGTGTATTACATGAAATCAGTGAACATGTAGTTTTAAATTAATACCACAGGTACACATATATTTATTTATTTCAAAGAGCACATGTCTAAAGGTAACCAAATTTCAAATATGTGTGTTTCTATCAGAAACTACTGAGAAATCTGCATTTCCTTCAACATTGCTTAGCAAATGCATTGTTATTCTGCTTTAAAATCAGTTTTAAGCACAGCATCTTGATTGCTATTTGACAGTAATAGGTCAAGCATAAGATATTTTAGATCCTATTAAAAATGTTCAGGTCTAGCAAAGGCGACAGAAAAACAACCATTACAGGATCTTTATTATATATGATAGGACCACAGATAAACTTTGCATCCCAACTCCCAATGTGTCCAGACTTGACTGAAAGCTAAAGGGTGAGCTCTTCTATTGATTTTCACATGTAAGCTAAGAGGTGAAATAACCCCAGCTCATTAAAAGTGCCAGTGTGGTGGATGATTTTGTGCCTTTTATCTTCTGAAAATAAAATCAGCTAAATCTTAGACATATGCTAAGGTTGTTAATGGACAGAACAGCACAACTAGAAGTACACACTCCACGGACCCCAGTTTCTTAAGTATTTCTGGCTCTGCCCATTTATTCTTACACTTCAACATTTCCAATCTGCAGAAAGGAGACTGACTTTCAACCTGTGGCCGCAACATGTTGCTTTATCTTTGAATAGTCATACCACTCTCAAAGTTTGGCAAATGATTCCTACATGTTGTTTGTGAAAAAGTGCATTGTTTTTTTGAAAACGAGATCTATAAGAACTTTATGAATGGAAATCTTTCAGAACCTGTGTATGAGAAATAAATGCTACAAATTTACCTTTTCATATCTAGCTCTTAAGGTTTAGTTCTAATTTTTTTAAATGTATTATCAAACAAACAAACAAAACTCCTTCATGCATATAAAAATGAGTGATTGGGATCATTTCCCCACAAATGTCACATGCAAGAAATGCTTCCCTTTTCCTAAAGTACTTCTACTGGGTTTGTTTGTTTGTTTGTTTGTTTTTGGTGAAGTCATTTATCTTTGTCTCAGTTTCATAGAAGCTTCTCTTACAAACTGCTCTTCTTGTGTCACACACTTCAAAGAGAGAAGGTGGCCAATGATTAGATGGGGAAATATTCTTTGAAACAATATTTAAATTAAAAAATATAAGATCGCTAAGGAAACTAAAAGCTCATAGCAAAAATTGCTTTGAATTCTAAAAGATAGAGCAAAGTTAAAAATTCCCAGTTCTACCTCTAAGTCACAGACTATCCTCTTTAAAAAACACAATATATTTTTAATGTTTAACTTCTAGATACCTGAAAAGAGTATTTCAATAATAACGATTTTATTTTTCTTTCCAATTTATAAAATTTCCTTAAGAAGTTATTTACCTTGGTAACCTTATACTTCACATTCCCACTTCTCTTTCCTCACATCTGTCTTTCCAGTATCATTCCCTCCTCTTCCTAACCTACCCTATTCCAAATCAATACTCCAATAAATACATTTCCTCACTAAGAAGGTGATGACCACAGAGTTAGTTGTGAATAGGTATGTTAAAAAGCATGGATAACCCTAATACAAAAAAGTAATTTTTAAATAACTTCAAGTTCTAAAACTCTGGTGCTAGTCAACAACTAATGCATAAAGAATCATAGAATCTCAGAACTAAAAGGAAACTTCAAGGTCACCTTTAACATATCACTGAAATACTCACAGAGAAAAGACCCAGAAGGCCTAGTGGGACCATCACCATGACCGTCAGATAATGTGTAGCACAGTCTTTCTCACCCCCAGATTGAATGAGGTCAGAAAATTAGGCAAACGACATAACCTTATTTTTAAAAACTAGACCTATTGTTTTATGTGCTGTGAAAGTACTGATCAAGATAGAAATCATAACTTTTTGATGGATAAAGAAATACAGAAAATTTTGACATGTTATGTACTCATCATAGGAAAAATCTTAAAGAAGTATTGAAAGTCCTTTGTCCAATTTTTTCCAGATCCTGCTTAGAAACTACAACTAGCAGCAAATAATATCAGTCTCCTACTTTTGTGCATCATTGGCAAGTTCTAAATCTTAAATTAGACCCTATACTTGGTTAAAAAGAAAAAAAAAATATCACAGGATTAGCATAAATAATATAGACAAAATGACAACAAGAAGACACGAACCACCAGATTATGGTTTAAACCACTCAAAGGATTGCCAAGGAACCCTTGCTTTGAAACACCAAGGATTTTGGTGTGGGATTTAGAAAAAGAACTGAACCTTTTCAGCCCCTGGATTGACTTTAGAATCCTATCATAATTAAACATGTGCTATAAACTCCCCACCGGGAATTTGTTAATGACTCAGGTCTGACTTAAATATGGAAGAAGAATTTAGTTGCTATTGTTCCCAAAACCCCTTAAACAAGCTGCAAATTTGCATGAAGGTAAAGCATTCTTTATCAATAGAATTATTTCGTGTTAGTGCATTTAATGAACTCTGCTCCTTTCCAAAAAGGATTTGAATCAGTACTTATAGAGCAGCAATTTTTAATCATTTGGGTGAGGGAAAGTGGGTAATAGACTCCAATGAAAAACTGATGAAATACACATTGGCACCCACAATATCTAGAAGTTTTAAAAGTTCATCATTTTCTGAAACTCATCCATGGACTACATATTAGTGACAAAGGTATTTTTGAAATCTGCCTCCAGCATTACATAAATGATTAAATATATAAATACATGATTTACATGTATTTATAGAAATAAGTCAAGGAAATAATGTATGTAAGATGTGTACATAGAATTTGACATAAGGGGCTCCATTAAGAATAACTTATTACCATGAACAGACTATTTTCCTTTAAGTGTAGAAGAAAATTATTCTCAGATAAAGGAAGTTTATTCAAACAGTTGAAAAACAAAGCCGTGTACATTCCCAGCAGTAAATATAGTGTTGCTTTTTTAACCAAATACACAGAATTAAAAATGAATGAATAATAATAACATTCATTGAATTCTTATGGTATGCCGGAATTCATCCTCACAACAAGGTTATGGAGGAATGTACTACAAATATCTTCATTAAACAGGTAAGTGAACTAAGGCATAATTTATTCCCAAGGGTCTACTGATAATATTCTGGAGACCTATATTCAAATATATACAAATTTAAAGTAATCATCTTTATTCAAATTGCCATTTCCAGTGAAGTCCCTGGTGGTCCAGTGCTTAGGCTCTGTGCTTTCCCTGCCAAGGGCTCTTACAGCACGTGGCCAATAAAAAAATAAGTACAAGCTATATATATATTTTTTAAAAAATCATTTCTCCTCGTCCTACCAGAGCTCTTAAAATTCCGTCATCTTGAGATATAATGACTCAAACCGTGGAGTGATCTTTAGTCTCCCTTCACCCCATATGGTCTGTTAGGAATGGCTGCACAGGACTCCTCATCTCTCCCCATCTCTCCCTATGGCTCGCATTACTGCCTGAACCATTCCCCCGCCACGGAAAAATTGTCTTCCATGAAACTGGTCTCTGGTGCCAAAAAGGTTGGGGACCACTGCCACATGGTGAGGTAACGTAAAATGTTTTAAGAACTGGGACATAGACATCAGACTGACGCCGGTTTGAAGCCCCCCTTTGTGGCTTCTAACCTCTGGGCAAGTAGGCAGGCTGTTTAACACCTCCGAGTTTCCACTTGTTAAATGGACACGAGGACACCTACATCACAGAGTTTAAATGTAAGATAAAAACTGATAAAGCATGTAACCTGGAGCACAGCGAATGTTCAATTAAAATATAACTTCCTTACTATTAATTCATTCTCCAAAATCTCTCAAAACTGCTCCTTTCTTTCTTGCCATAGCTACTCCTAGTTTCATCCTAAAGGATCGTTATATTATTCTAATCCAGAAAAAAAGTCGATTATTTTGTACATGGAGCTTTGAGGTCTGTGATATCTTTTCACTGCGTAGATCCCCTGGGGCAGGCTTGTTTTAACAGGATAGGATTACTCCGCTGGCCAACTTCATGGTCTTCTTTGTATTGCAGCCCTGTGGGTTTTCTTCCCAGCCTCTGCTACAGTCACCAGATCACTCACAGCACTGAGCAACAATGCTCAGCTGGAGAGTGTTGGGTGAATAGAGATGGGGGTGGAGTGGAGGAAGAGAGGGCTCTAAAACAGCCCAGTCCCCCTAAGGCCCATCTTTTTGTTTTTGGTCCCCAGTGAAATAGTTGTTCTAGATAACACCTAAAAGCATGCACGCCTGCCTTCAAGCTGTCCCTTTGAAGGCAAGGATGTCAGCTTCCTGCTCTACTGAAACGAGGCTACAGTTTCATTCCCATTCTGGACCTCCCGATGGTCATTACTTAATTTATTCAGAATGCCATTTATTTATGAGTTCATTCACTCAATTATTGAGCATCCTCCCAGGGCTCAAGGACAGGGTCTGAAGGCTCATTATGTAAAAGGACAGGCATCTAAACAATTAAGGGAACACAGTGGGTCAGTGCAAGAACAACGTATGGGAGTAGCAGTGAGGAAGAAACAATGAACTGGAGGGGGTGAGTGTGTGGAAGGTTTCAGAAATCTTTCCTAAGGGATTTGAAACTTCTGAGCCGAGTGTTCAAGATAAACCCAATGTTTAAAATGCTCCCTGACCGCTGAAAAGGCTCCTGACCTCCCCACGCACGCCACGCTCAGCTAGCCTGCAACTTACTAAAATGTTAGCGTTTGCTTAATGAGCAAATGAATGAATAAATGAATGGAGCTTAGATTTAATTGGCAAGGTAGTTTTTTTTTGTTTTTTTATTAAACTGAGTAAACATAGTGGGAATGCATATCTGGGGTAGATCATAGAGATAATGGGAAATATCTCTACCCTTCGCCCTCTCCCTCTGAAGTGTCTGTGGACACTGATAAAGCATGTAACCTGGAGCACAGCAAATGTTCAATTAAAATATAACTTTCTTACTGTTAATTCATTCTCCAAAATCTCTCAAAGCTGCCCCTTTCTCTTTCTTGCCATAGCTAGCGTCTGAAGACACCATTTCAGCGGCTCCCTGATAAATAATATTAGTGAGACTAGTTATTTTTCCTTCAGCATGCAAATACCAGACTCGGTATTCTGCCTATATTAATAAATCTTCAAAATAGCATTAGTCACTCCATTTTAGATGTACTTTAAAAATTGCAGTTCAGTGGCACACTTGAGTCACAGTAAGTGCCAGAGCAGGGATGTATCAGCAGATGGGCCAAACTTCTGTTTCTTGTGCACACGGAAAGGAATCTCCCAGCTCAGCTCTTCTGGCTGGAGATGACATGTGCCCTTCCCCCTCACAAACCTAGAAGAAAGAGCCAAAGCCATCGAATTTCAATACCTGTGTATAATCTCAGCAGAAAAAGGGAAAATATACTCATCTAAATTAAAAACGCAGAAATGATGCTATGTTTCAGCAGGATACTTAGACCTGTCCCCCTCCACGAAATAAAATGTATTGCCTTTAGCAAAATCTTTATCTTTCATTGGCAAATAAGTCATAAACTGAAATCAGTTCTGACTTGATACCATAGATATGATGTCTTTGCAAGATTCATACATGGAAAATGATGAACTGGGGCTCCCTTCATAAGGGCAGTGTAAAAACTATGGTTCACGCACGGTTCCATCAAAGGAGAGATCTCCCTACTGACCTGGAGACCTGAATGGCCAGAGAGTGATTCTTTCCAACTCGGAGAGAAGAAGCCGCACATGATTAGGAGGTAGAGCAGGTAGGATGGTGAAGTGCTAAATCAGTAGCCGAGCAATCAATAAACAGCAACAGGTCAAATGAGTTAAATTGAATTAAATTGACCTTATATCTTTGGAGAAAAGCCTGAGGACAGAGAGAAAGAGAACAGGTTAGGGTTGACTGGCCTTGTAACAACAAAGGAAGTCCAGCAGTGGAGGAATTTTAGGTTATATCCTTTCGAAGTCCAGTTAGAGATGTATGTATCCTTGATGTGAGGGGGCTTCAAATAGGGGGGAAAGCAGTGTTGTCTACATAATATAGAATTTGCTTATATAGGGATTTTCCTGTGCATCTGTTTCCCTCTCTCTGTTGGTTCCTTTTCTAAACCAATAAACATAATCAAGCCTCTTCTACTTCCTAGCTCTGATACAAATTTGTTCTTTCTTTTCTCAAGCTTTCTTACTTCCTATTCTCTATTTAATACACTTCGATATAATTCCTCACTGCCCTACTGAAACTACACTACTGACTCCTAATTGCCTCATTCCCTAATTGTAGAGGAGTCTTGATCTACACACTCAGATACACAAGAAGTATCACAATTTAAGTGTTACGTATAAAACATACACAAGGGCTTCCCTGGTGGTGCAGTGGTTGAGAATCTGCCTGCCGATGCAGGGGACGCGGGTTCGTGCCCCGGTGCGGGAAAATCCCACACGCCGCGGAGCGGCTGGGCCCGTGAGCCATGGCCGCTGGGCCTGTGTGTCCAGAGCCTGTGCTCCACAACGGGAGAGGCCACAACAGTGAGAGGCCCGTGTACCCCAAAATAAAATAAAATAATGCAAGGGAATATAATATCAGTCTTTATATCTAACCCACTTCTATTGCACTGTGCTATAAGTTCCTCAATTTTGAGATTACCAACTATCATCTTCCTTCCCTTATAGACTCATAAAGATATAAATTTCCCTCTAACACTATAATTATAATTCCATTCATTTTTTTTCCTAAAAAGAAACAATTCTGTAATTTTTAACCTCTTAAAATAGTCAACTTTATATTTTTCTTAAAAATCATGAGCCTAAACTGAACTGAACTCAGAACTTCCAAAATTCTTTCCTTATCCTGTCATATGTTTTCACTAGAAACTGTGAGGAATATAACTAGTATAAGTAACTTTAAAAGAAATTATCACTAATTACCCTGCATATGAAAATAAGTGATTGTCTTATGTGGAAGAGAATGATAGCAAATAATAAGTGAGTATACCAATTTTGTCCAAGGGAAATTCAGGGCAAAACTGATGTTCAATAAATCCTTTTGTTTTTCAAAATGAGAGGTGAATGTCATCACACATCTTATTCTTCCCTGTACGTACCTAAACAAATAGGTGGGGCATTAAAACAACCTTGTGAAGATCCCAGATGAAACCTTCCCTTTAGTGAAAGCAGATCTTGGAATACACTTAACCTAATTAGCTAAGGTTGTTCTTTACATGTAGCTTTAACTAATATAATAACTGACATTCTCTAATGTAGACCCTACTGAGAATTCTCAGGCTGCCCAGAGATCTTCTCAAGAGAGACACACATCTTTGGGGTCACCATCACTTTATATGGGGAGAGTGACTGCCTGGAATGTCATGTACCTAATATGAAACTTGAGAATTGAGAAAAGGAAAAATTCTATTACTGTCTTCTGGACTTGAAGGTTATTAAAATACATGTCAATTATTTTCTATTACGTCTCGATTTTACTGTGCTTTATGTTATGACCATTATTTTGTAGCAAAGTCACTGCCTCCATCTTAAGGGTTACCATAGAATTATTTCCTGCTAATTAATACCAGAAAGTGGTCATGCATGAAAAAAAAGACCTGTTTATCCAGATAAATTTTTGTTTTTCAAATGGCACAGGTGATCAGACATTGTGCTGGTTTTTTGTTTCTATTGAATAAAGCTTAAGGTAGACTGCTCAAATGGTACAAAACGCCTGGTGGGAATGTTAGATTTCACCTCTCTACTCCAGAAGTATGCTGGGCTCTAGCTTCCACCAGAAAAAGCAAACTTGAAAAATACCCCATTTTCATGCCCCAAATACCTGAGATTATTGTACGTATCTACACGTTACTTAAGCCTGGAAAGCCATTTTATTCTGTTCCTACATCATTAGAGAGCCTCCATAAATAGGGAGTCCCAGATAAGGTAGAGGCTGCCACAGATCCTTCCACCAAATCAGTGTACGTGAACTGCCCTTGGGAACCCCAAATGGACACTTAATGACTTGGGTAAAGTGCTGGCAGATTATACTTGCTTGATACTAGTTGCCTCAGAAATGGCTAGAGTAGTGGTTCTCAGACTTGAGAATACATTAGAATCATCCAGAGAGGGGAGAGTGACGTTGATGCTGCTGGTCCAGGGATCATATTTTGAGAACCTATGGGCAAGAGTAATGTACAGGTTGAGAGGTGGGCCTCAAGAGTCGTTCAATATGGTCAACCACTAGTAGATTTTAGACCGTTCATAGCATTTATTAAGTCCAAGTTGTCACAGAAACGTCAAGGCAGTGGCTAGCCTCAATATCTACAAAAGATTTAATATAAAATGGTTGGTAGAAGGAGTCATAGTCTTTGTTGTCGCAACTGGTCTTGAGGTTATAATTAATACTCATAATCTGCGTCCTTCACCATGTGTCCTAAATTTCTCATACTCTTGACCAGCACATTAGCAGGTCCAGATTGGGCTTGCTCGGTGATATGACAGACTTTCATCTCCAAAGGAGTTGGAGCCCTTAGTTCTTTTACCTTGTTATACCAAGTTTGCTGCAATTGTCCACTTATAGTTGTCACTAAACATAGAAACACAAAAATCACACCAGTTGACCCCCTGAGTTCCCCCATTAGAGAGACAAGCAAAATCGTCTTCTACTGGTAGTCCCCAGTACTTTATGTTGAACTGCGATATTGTCAGTCCAGTATACTACCTACCCCATGTATTCATTTGTGTAATTTTGAAGAGAGGCATCAGTGCAACAGAGGTAGATGACATGTCAATCTGGCAATGCATTCATGTAGCTTATTAGTGCCTTCTTTGATCTGCATGGATCCATTCCTTAACATGCCATTTCCTTCATACAGTGACTTGTTTCTGTGCCTACCCAAATTTTTGACTCAGAGAATATGATAATACTCAGTTCATGATGGACAGCCCATTGTCCCATGGTCAGGTCTCTACGGGGGCCCAATGTCATGCTACAAGGCATGCCAAATGGCAAACAGTTCTCTTCTTCAGCAGGCATGACCTTGCTCCAGAGCCATAGCAGTTGTCTTGTGACTCTTCTATTGGGGTATGATGGGGACTCCACATGTCATTCTATCTATGACAGATACCTCCAGCACTGTATAATAGGTATAATATGTATATATAATGAGTGCATAATTATATATATATGCATATATACATATAGGTAATGTGATGTAATCATTTATTTTGTTTGTTTTTTTTTTCTGATCATCATTATTTATTTTATTTTATGTTTATCACTGTAAATAACAGAGTAGGGGATAGAAATAATCTACAAATTCTCTGCCCTCATTCAGCTTTAAATCTAGAGCTGGAGGTGGCTAGGTGCAAAGATTAAAAAAATAAAAGTCAGTTAAAAGAGAGAAATGCTGTGGGATAGAAGAGCATGGCCAGAAAACTGGAAATGCCACCAAGGGGTGGGGTGGGGAGGTGGGATGGTCTGTGAGGTGGAATTTTAAAGAGGTTGCCCAAAGTAGATTTTATCATGAATGGAAATACTCCAAAATGCCTATATATAAATTTCTTATGTAATTTTTTCTTATTTATTTACCAAATAAATTTAAATGAACATGTAAAATTTTTAGGAAAAGAAAAGGTTGTGACTTACTGCTTATTGATCTATTATCTTTGATTATTTAGTCAGACAATACTTATGGGGCCAAGCTATATATTAGGGAATCAATTCAAGAGTTTTAATTTTTTTTTCAAATCCTGTGTCATATTGCTACTCACCCAGGTAAAACTTTTTGTTTTTTTGTAAATTAAGTAAGAAATAATATAAACAGAAAAATAACATAATTACTTCTTCTAAAGTTTATACCTAAATAACTTGACTGTCTAACTGCCTGCCCTAACAGAGAGGCATAGGGAAAAACATAAAAGCATTTTCTAGACTAATGAAATCGTTTTAGTAACATACGGCAATAAGCATCCTGAAAATACATGGAGACATTCAGCTAATTATCTTCAAAGATATCATCACATAGTCCACCTCAGAAGTAAAGCTAAACTTATATTATGCCTTGGATTTGTGTTAAATTAATCCATCAGGGAGGGAAAAAAGGATGGGAGAATAGATAAAACAAGATGGCAAAATGCTGAAGTTGAGTGATAGCTACCGCTTTTGGGGGGTTCAATATACCATTCTTCCTACTTCTCTGTTATGTTTGAGACACTTTATAACAAATTATAAAAAAAAATAAGGTCCCTGTTTTAGAATATTTCAAATCATTATCAGATGCTAAAGCAGTCGTAATAATTCACTGCTTTCAGCTGCTTTCACAGCTATTGAGGACATATATTCCAAATCTAATGTTTTAAATATTTCATAATGAAATCATCTTATGGTCAAATGGCTAGTTAATAATATCCACCTTTAAATTATGTGTGAGCCGAAATAAAGTATTCCATGCTTTTTAAGGCAGTACATCAGCATTTCATTTATGTATGTGTCCCTGTAGATAAGAAAATTATACTTCCTCAGTTTGGGTCTGTCCACACATATACCCACAGCCTATATTCCTGTGGGGGTGGGATGGCCCTCGGCCTCAGCTTGAATGTCTCAGGCTCCCTAATTTTAACATCAAATGTCATCTTGGCACTTATTTACATTGGTTTTAAAGTATAGGATCTTCCGGTATTCAACTTGAAAGCATGATTTGAGGCATTTGTCAAAGAGGTCAGCTTTGAATTAAGCAAAACACAGCAGAAGGATGACGGAAATAGCCTATTTGAGAGAGCACCTTTTTCCAGATTCTCTGAGCTAATGATGACCAGTAATCAAGATGAAATCATCAGGAACAGAGAGGTGCCCCAAACAGCTAGAGATCCAAGGAGTCTCAGATATGTACGCCATTGCTCAGTCGGGAACCTGGCCCAAAGCAGCAAATCTCAGGAACCTCTACTTCTGCCAACACCCTGCAGCCTAAGACTGCCAACAACACACGCAAGTAAGACAAAGTTAGATGTATTCCCTCCTCTGAACAATAGAAACAACACACTACGGGGGAACTGCAGGATGTCCCTGTAAGCCTGAGTTGGAAGGGACTCCAAGGGTTTGGGCTCACATTAGGTGATTTTGGGGGAGTGTTCAAGGAAGCAGGTGTTTGCTTCTAGATTGGGTGCTCTCAGAAAGGGGACAATACTGTGATTAGGTATCTTAAGAATTTTTATCAAGAAGAGAGAGGAATATAGCAGTGATGAAGCTGTGATTAGTGAGGAAGCGGCGTTCTGTCCTGTTAGCTGGTAGAGGGAGATATTTGGTAATTTTTGAGGTTTGCACAGCAACCTGGTATTTGTTTGTGCTCAAATACAAAAGTAGGCTTGTTTTTGTCTCAATTCACCATGTCCACAGTGCAACCTTGTCTGATGTTGGTGATCTTTAAGATAGTTTATGTTCCACAGATAAACTCCGTAGCCAACCTGTAAGTGCCAGGCCAGCTCCTAGCAACCTCAAGGCAGATATATTAAGCCTGGCTATTAGGGATTGCTTTTCTCCTTTTCAGAGCTCTATCCTTCTATTAGCTTGAAACATGGTATAACCGTTTATGTGCATCAAAAATGATCGATATTGACAATTTCATACAGTACAACCTACATCAACTTAGATCTAAAGGGTGTTATACTTAGTCTACATTAGTTTAAAATACACCAAGTATGTCTTTGTTATATTACAAATTTTAAATTATGGATGCCATTTTTAATAAAGAATCAATATACAGTGGGGTCATGTCAAGAACATGATCTATATTCTACAGCTTAATATAGTAGAAAGAACACACGTGAGCTTTGGAAGACAGACTGAATTCAAGTTCTGACCACAGCATATTACTTATATAACCTTGGATAAATTATGTAATCCCTCTAAATCTCTGTAGGATCACTTATAAAACATGCTTAAAAAATACTAATCATTCAATAAAAATTAGGTCTATCCTCGCCCCCCTAGATCTGAAACTTAAGACAAACTCCATTATGTTTGCTCAGTGTTCCCTATATAATTATCATAATGAACTCTTCCTAAAGAATATGGTTTAAGAAATACATTTTTAAGATTTCAAACAAATGCGTGATTTCTGGTGTCATAAAATTTCCTCATTATTTTATTTCCCTCTAGGGCCTAATTGTCAGGAATGTCACACTTTCAGAAAGAAACATAGTGGCCAATCTTTATTTCAAATATCTTCTTCTAAGTATGTTTCTATTTTATAAAGCTACCTCATATCGTATTTGAAAATTGGCAAAGTATGATTTTTAAAAACTAGTCCAGTAAATTATCCCTCCAAATGCATATAAAATTCAAGAAGGTAAACAAAATGATTGACCATTAATCATGTCATGTCTTTTGTATTTAGCATAGAACCTGAATGAACATATAGTAGTAGTTTATAATATACCATAGTAATTTCGTGTGCACTTTACACATTTATAGGACTTGGAACATGGAATAATTTCTGATTGTTCAAAATTTGGGGGGAATTTATGAGAGGAGGGTTAGTTGGGCAAACTCTGGCTACCATTATTGTAGTTGGTCCTGAGGCCAAACTGATAGTCATTATGTCTTTCCTAACCCCACCCATTAGAGATTCCCTTCCCTCCAGCTAGAACTGTTGGTTTCATCCTGATCACTTGGCTGTTAGCGTCTCCTCCACAGTGGATTCTCTCTGCTCTAATAAAATTAAAAGACGGTTTGCTCATTTCCATAGGTCTACTTAGATACCACTTTCCCAGACTTCCTTTCATCTTTATCAAGGCCCCTGACTAAGTTATTTGCTCTTTCCCGTGAGTCTGTGAATATCCTTGCCTCAGGTCACTTCTCTCTTCACACAAAGTAGATGCCCCATCTGCAATTTGATGCATTGACAAGATTTCCACTATCCACCTCTCTCTCTCGGCCACACAAGTAACTACAGTGTAGCATCTAGAGTACTTGCCACTTCTTGCTTATCTTCTCCAGTTGGTGTATTGTCATTGATGACACCAATGTATTGCTCTGCAGAATGTTTAAATACAGTTCAAGTCCCTTTGGGTAAGACCATGAAGAACTTCTGTGAATATGAGCTGTTTCTGATAAATTCTTGATAGGTATTAAAAAGAACACATTAACGTGATTGCTAACTCACTTACCACATATCATAGGTTATGCTGACCTTCTCTAGTAAAGATACAACATCTAGCACAGTAGCTGAAACTGAGGCTAATTCATTAAGTCCATAGTAGTCCATTGTCATGTGAAGTGATCCATCTTATTTTTTCAGGAGCCAAACTGGTAAATTAAGTGAGAATATGATGGGGAGAAACACTCCAGCATCTTTGAGGGTAGCGTTAAACTCTGTCATTTCCCCAAGGGGATGATACTTTCTTTGACTTACCTTCTTGGCTGAGAGGGTTAGGGAAGTTTCAGGGACTTTTCTGTGGCCTTTCCTACCATAATATCTTTTACTCTATTGCATACTTCTTACTCCTAAGTCAAAGAACCAGTATGAGAATTTTGACAACTGATAAGAGTATCTATTTCAATGGTGCATTTGGGAAATTGGAAATGGCCACCAAATTTCCCACTGTGAGCTGTACCTGAATGAGCACTCCATTTGTTACCTGATTCACATGTGACCCTACTCTAACAGGGGTCTACACTTGTACTTTGGGTCCCCAGGTACCAGAGACAATTTGAACCTAGAATCTAACAACTCTTGAAAGATATAAGCCTTTCCCTTCCCTTAGTATATGGTTACCTAAGTAAATAGCTATAATCTCTGGGTCTGAGAATTGACTCAGGTTTGGAAACTAGACAAGGATTCATGAATATCCATTGGAGTAATTAATCTCAGCCTTTTACTTATTCATTTCTTAACTCTTGATTATATCTAGTAAGCCATCACTTTGTTAGCTGCTCATCTGTCATTCTGCTAGGACACCATGTTATAATAGTCCTTTTCATATCAGTTATCCCCCTTGGCTGCTATTCTCACTCTGTTACCCATTACAGTAATTTTGTTCACCTTAGTTCTTATGGTCAAGTGCTGCATTTGCTATTGTATTATCCTATCATCCCAATTCCTACTAGAATCCCAGATCTATAAAAGTACCTCACCTGCAACCCAAGCCTACAGAGGAAAGCCACTACTGAGTATTAGATACTTTTTGTGCCCCTTAACCAATGCACTTGTTATTGCTTTGTTAAACAAAGTGTCCTCCATGTCATCCTGAAGATTAACCAGTAGGTTTTCTTATAAAGTATATACATTCTAGTATTCTTTGGGCATATAATCCCTCCTCCACCTTGGAGAGTATAGCACTTCCTTAGTCATGTCCTGCTTATTATTGACCTGATGGCTAGGAGGGAAGGTGTAGGCATAGAGTTTCATAGAGGACAATTATTGTCTTATAAGAAACCTACTTTATTTGCTACATTACATAATTTTCAAGCAAAAGACAACCGTTATCCTCAAAAACAGGAGAGTAGGTCAATGCCGTAGATTCAGAGTGTTCCAGGCTGTCTGTGGTTCAAGCTTCTCAAACCAGATATCCCAGATATTCTTATCCAAAGTCTCAGAATACAGCTCTTACCTTGTTAAGACTCTAACATAAAGGATTTGTTGGAACTGACTTCAGTCTCTTTACAGTTAGATCCTGAGGCTGATTTTCAGTTTGGCCTGATCTCCAGCTTCAGGAGATGAAAGATTTTTTTAATGCTACCAATTTGACCCTCTCGTCTCATCTGACTTTCACTTGTGGGTTTTAATTGGTGATAGATTGCCCCGCACCTGTCATTTTCTCTCTTCAAAGCATCAGTGGAATTCATTAATACCAACCAAGTACATAGTTCTTATTGCTACTTCCTCCAAATATTAGAAGTATATTTCTCAACACTCTCAAACACTAGAAATATTACACATGCCAGTGCACCCCCTTTCTCTTTTATGCTATTCCAATTCAGCACTGATGAAAGAAAGTCTTAGCAGGTGCTTTACTATAGCATGTCAGGGAATCTCAACACTCCACCCTAGCACCACTGATAGAGTCTTCATTGTCAACTGACCAGCTAGTGATCCAACTTCCAAATACTATTCTTAGTATTTTCTTCTGGTACAAAAGAGAAAAAAAATACTGCTAAAATTTGTATAAAATCACAAAAAATCCCAAATAGCCAAAGTAATCTTGAGAAAAAATAAAGCTGGGAGGTATCATACTTCTTGATTTCAAACTATATTAAAAAGCTCTAGTAATCAAAACAGCATGCTACTGGCATAAAAACTAAAAGCAGACACATGGATCAGTGGAGAGCCCAGAAATGAACCCATGTACATATGGTCAATTAATTTTCAACAGAGGAGCCATGAATATACAGAGACTGTATCTCAGAGGAGCGCTTAAGGCAGTAAACAAGTAAACAAACAACACAACTACACATTGGGTGAGTACAATGAAGTATATACCCAACATGCTCACAGAAATAGCAAAAGGGGCTCAGGGTGAACTGTGTGAGCTAGAGAGAATGGTCTGGAAGGCCTTTCTGAAGAGTCAACATTTAAGCTGAAGCCTGAAAAATGAGGAGTCTCCCATGCAGATTGCCAGGGACATAAGTTCAAGGCAGAAAAGCAGGAAGAGGAAAGAGGAAAGTTGTGAAGGGCCTGGCCTGCTCTTGGAACCAGCAGAAAGTATCAAGAGCACAGACAAAAAAATGGGGTGATAGCTACAGATGGAAAGACAAACCTCAGGACTGTTTGAAGAAAACGTAGTATATTTTGAAGATTGTCTTTTTGTTTGTTTGTTTGTTTTTGCGGTACGCGGGCCTCTCACTGTTGTGACCTCTCCCGTTGCGGAGCACAGGCTCCGGACGCGCAGGCTCAGCGGCCATGGCTCACGGGCCCAGCTGCTCCGTGGCATTGTGGGATCCTCCTGGACCGGGACACAAACCCGTGTCCCCTGCATCGGCAGGCGGACTCTCAACCACCACGCCACCAGGGAAGCCCTGAAGATTGTCTTTTGAATTAAGAAAGATTTTGTTACATAAAATAAGACCATATTTCCACATTTATGCCTTTTCTTATTTAAAATATGCCTTATCAGATATCCAAAATAAATGAAGTAAAAAAAAGCAAGATGTAAAACTGCATGCCATCATCCATCTTTACATGTATAGAATATTCTGGAATGATACATAAGAAACTGGTAACACTGGTTCCCCCAAGGAAGGAAATTGGATGGCTGCATTTAACATTTGAGCTATCATTTCGTACCTTATCAATTTTGTGTCATGTACTTGTATTACATTTAAGAAAAAAATTACTAGTTTATTAAAATATTTTAAAAAAATATTTTTAATGTGTCATTATAAAGATTCAGTCCAAACTTGCTTTTGTTTCTTTTTGGGTTTTTTTTTTTTTTGCGGTACGCGGGCTTCTCACTGTTGTAGCCTCTCCCGTTGCGGAGCACAGGCTCCAGACGCTCAGGCTCAGCGGCCATGGCTCACAGGCCTAGCCGCTCCGCAGCACATGGTATCATCCCGGACCGGGTCACGAACCCGTGTCCCCTTCATCGGCAGGCGGACTCCCAACCACTGCGCCACCAGGGAAGCCCAGAAACTTGCTTAATTTTGTTCTGATTTCCCACTGACCTCTTTGGAGATAAAGGAGCATATTACAGAAAAGCTTTCAGTGCAATACTACAGAGATGTAATCTCCCTTTTAAAAAGCTTACTCTTCTATTAAAGATCCTTTAGATTTGTCAGGGTAATTTTACTGCTTTAAAAAGATTTTTTGCTAATGAGCTTCGCACCATACCAGCTATTGCAGTATTTTGTGATTTTGTAGTATTTTGAATGGGCGAAGTTGACAGTCAATCTAAGACTCCATCTCCAAGCCTCCAAATCAATGTTACTAGAAGTGATGTACTGATAGATAGTCAAATCCTGGGTCTTGCACCTCCTCTTCAAATTCCTCCTTTTCACTCTATGTCTGAAGTGTAGATGTAATTGCAGAAGCTAGATCAACTGTCTTAGTTGACAGGATGGAAGTGATATTTGGAGGCTAGAAGTGGTAAAGCATGTGACCCGACATTGTGGAGTTGCCATGTCAATCGTGAATTGCTTAAGATCAGATAGATGAGAGAAAACCTATCTTGTTTAAACCACTTTATTTCTTTTCATTTTTTTTGTTATAGCAACTTAATTGTATCTTAAATAATATAGGGTTCCTGTACCAAGGGAAGTCATAATCAAAAGAAAGAGGAACATATTAATAAATGATTGTAACGTTAATTGGCAAGTCCTTTAATAATAGCATAGATTGAGTATTCCAGGGAAGAAAGATCAACTCACCCTGATTAAGAAAATCAAGAAAATTTTACAGAAAGAAAAATGACCTTTAGCTGAGTCTTAAAGGATGAATAGTATTTTTCTAGATATAAAAGAAGATAAGGATATTCCTGAAAAAAAAAATCAAATGTAAAAATTCCGAAATCGCGACAAGACGTGTCTTGCATTGAGAATATTGAAAAGCTCATTGTGACTGACATTTGAGTTATATAAGGGAAGAAAGGCAACAGATGCTAAGTTGAGTGAAATTCTGACAGCGAATAAGTTTGGCCTTTGTCTTTTAGGTAATGAGGAACCCACAAGAATCATAAACAGGAGAGTGACACCATCAGATTTGTTTCTTAGGAAGTTAACTCTGATGGCAGTTTGAAAGATAGATATATTGGCAGAGGGACAGATGTGTGGGAGCAATGCTAATATTAACCATGGATAGTGTGTAACGAACAGGAAGGCATACATTTTTCATACTGGTTAATTAATTATTAAGTATATACAAGAAAACCAATCTTAACTAGTTTTCTTTCTTATTCTGGATTTACATATTAAAAACATTAGTGGAACCCCTATGAAAGGTAGTAAAATAATTATTAACAGAAGTAATAAATACGAAAGAAAACAATTTATATGTGAGCATTTATACACATACACATATGTGCAGAGAGAAAGAGAGAGGGAGAAAGTAGTAGTTAAATATGATGTAAGCTTTGCATGTGTATTTATATATGGATATCATTAATAAGCAAATTTACAAGAAAAATTTACATGTGTTCTGTTCTGTGTGTAGGTAGAAGACAGAATCAACCTAATAATTGATCTGTCCCGTCAGATAAGCATTCCAAGAGAAGACCAATTACACTAAGGCCAAATTATACTTTTCAATTACACAGGTGAATCAATCGAACTCAACATGTCAAAGCATAAAAAAATGTTTTAGAAAAGACAGGCAACATACTAAATTTCCCTACCCATTACCTAGAAGTAAGTAGTATTCAGAAGAGTAAAATGTCATTCTGTCAATACCCATGAGCTTATGGTTTCCCAACCCCATCCATGAGGACGCCTTCACTTCACTCTCACATACTACCCCCAAATGTATTACCTTGTGAATTACCTCTGAAATGCTTTTGAATTCAAGAAAAGAAGGCAATAGTAAAATAACTACATTCAGAGACCCATCAACGTTCCCAGTATACATAATCTCATCTTTCTCTTTCTGTGTTTTATGTCTCATTGTTAAACCTTGCCTTCCTGAATTAGGGTGTGTGACGCATAAGGTGAGGTTAATGCATCAAACTACGTAATACTCAAGCAAGTCGGGTAAAAAGAAAAACAAAACAAAACAAAACTTGTCTACATATCCATGTGGTTGTGACTTAACAGTTGAGAAGTAAGGAGTGAGATGAAGCAGGAGTAGTAATTTGGGGCAGACCATGCAGAGTTTTTAGACCAACTTAAGGTTTTGGTCTTCATCCTGATAACGATGGGATGACAGTGAAGGACTTTAAGCAGAAATGTGTTATAATCGGGTTTGTATTTCTTTTTTTTTTTTTTGTGGTACGCGGGCCTCTCACTGTTGTGGCCTCTCCCGTTGCGGAGCACAGGCTCCGGACACGCAGGCTCAGCGGCCATGGCTCACGGGCCCAGCCGCTCCGCGGCATGTGGGATCCTCCGGGACCGGGGCACGAACCCGTGTCCCCTGCATCGGCAGGCGGACTCTCAACCACTGCGCCACCAGGGAAGTCCAGGTTTGTATTTCTTAAAAGATCTCTCTGGCTCCAGTTAGGAAAATGAATTGCGTGACAATAAGGAGAAGGAAGGACAGATAAGAAAGTAGGGAGAAAAAAGTGGCTTCAACTAGGTTGTGGGGAAAGCAGAGAAATGGACACATCCTAAAGTTATCTCCGAAGTAAAATTGACAGGACTCTGTGAGAGATTAGATAAGGGGAATAGAAATGGGGAGAAGTTGAGGGTAATAATCTATATTGTAGGTTTGCTATTCACAAAACATTTCCTATTTCTTTCACTCAATCCTGACACTATGGAAAGAATGACAGTTGTAATTACTCTCAGTGTTACTGCGGAATAAACAGAGACTGAAAGAAGCTAAGTGACCTAACCAGGGTCTTAAGCAGCTGTTACTGTTTGGAGCTTGTACTTGAACTCAGGAATTCTCTCTTCAAGTTGAGGATGCTTTCTATTGAAAATCCACCCATCTGCCCTTTTATGAGAAGCTAGTCCCTGAAAAGGCCCTTGGATCAGCATTGGGTACTGATTTATCTACTCACCTCTCAATTCTAATCTCACTGGGCAAGGGGCCCAATCGATTTGGCAGGAACTTCAAAGCAAAGAAAGGCAAGGCCACAACCACACAGCATTCAAGAATGAGGGGAAAAGAAAACAAAGAGGAAAAGGAAAGCGGAGAACCTTTTTGCCCCACAATCGCCTCTAAAAGAAATCATGGTTGGACCTGGTTAAATTACACCTAAATGGTATGTCACCAAAGTTGTGGAATAATAACAATAGAAGCTAATGCCTCTCTGAAGCAGCAAGTTCAAATTCCAGGTATCCAAAGCGTTAGTGTCAGGCATATGTGCTGATGAGTTTCTTATACAGTAAACAATGTTAAACAATATAAGCCTTTTTAACATTAGCATAATTATTCGTAAGTATTTTTGAAACAGTGAATGACATGAGAACAAATTGATGCACCTGGAGCTAGCTTAATGGAATTTAGGTGGAAAGGTGTCTACCTTCATGGCTGAGTACCTAGTCACAATGCCTCTGTCTTATAATGTCTTACATGGAGTGATTGGGGTAAATAAGTTTCAACTTATGATCAGGCAAGGAAGGAGGGAGTTGCATGGGATAACCTCAGTAATTCTGGAAATTTCCCCATCTAATAAACTTATAACCTAATGAAAGAAATAAAATATTATTGGTGCAGTTGAATCTATCAGTAAATTCCTCCCTGATTTGATCTACCAGCCATCAAATAGAGAGACCTCTATCTTGAATTTTGTGTTAATCATTTTCTTGCTTTTTTATACTCATACCACATAGCTATGTATTCCTAAGCAGTAGGTTATTTTATTGTTCTTTTTCTGAATTTTGTTTTTAAAATTCAATCATAATATATACTGTTTTCTCTGATTTGCTTTCTGAATTCAAAATTCCAGTTGAAAAATGCTTTGTTTATGTTAAAATGTAAATCATTGGCATACTTCAGCATTGGACGATTTTATTATTGGTGACATATTACTTGTAAAATACCTCAAAACAGACCTTGACAAAACTATGCCCTGTGACACTGGCCTTGAGAATCCATCAGCCTATAGCAGTAAGACAGCCAAAAGAATTATAGCCATGCTTCAGAAACAGCTCTCATCCAGCCAGAGAGAAACTTAACCCATCTTGTCCCCCATCTCATACAGGCCACAGCCTGGCCATCCCATCATCACTGAGGCTCCTGGGTGGATGAAGGACTCGACCTGGTCTTTGTCAAGAAGTGTTGGAAACTGTCTTGAAAGGAACCTGCCCTTTGAAAGCCTGAGCAGAGACTGGGACAAGAAACAAGTGGTCTGCTTTTCTGGAGGGCTACTGGGAGCTATCCCTGGTGCTGCCCCAGAATCAACCCCTCTAACACTGACTTTGGGTTGTTTGGCCCCAATAAAAGTCCACCAGTGATTTGAGATGGATTAAGCCTCAACTGGTGGAGCTACTGGAGCTGACCAAACCCCTCATTTCAGCTCTGCAAGTGACTGTGCTGTGTTCCAAGCCCTGTGTCTCTACCACCCCCTCCCTTTACCTCACATGCGCCACGTCCTTCCTTCAGCACCACCACCACCAACACTACCACAACCACATCTTGAAGGGTTACTGTCTCCAGGCACTGGCTAATTATTTATATTAATCTCTCTCTCTCTTATCTAATTGAGAAAAAGCCCTGTATGATAGTATATATTTTACAGATGAAGAAGTAGGCTTAAGAACAGACAAACTCAAAGTTATACATCTCATAAGAGGTAAGGCTTGGCACTGTTTGCCTGACTCCAAAGCTATAACTATTTCCCTACTTCTTTCATTATATACTGCCTTAACTGCACTTTTTTCTGGACTCCCTGAAACTCCAACTCTTTCACAGGACATGACTACTTTAGGCTGAATTGTAATAACACTATTTAGATACATCTTTCTTGAAAACATAGCTAACACATATTGAATATTTTATATTTGCCAGGCACTGTTTAAGCATTTGTATGTAATCCTCACAACAATCCTATGAAACAGGATTTTATACTTTCTCCCATTTTATAGATCAGGAAATTGGAGCACTGAGAGTGTTATCAGATGCCAGGATTTGAACATAGGCATTGGAGTCCAAAGCCCATATTATTGAGTAGCTAGCCATATTGCTTTTCTTTATCTTTAAATATCATCTTCAGTTAAATTGTTTCAGAGGAATCCTAAGTACTTCTAATTTTATTTTGTAAAATAATAAGGTCATGTTATTACTATAATATTGCTTTAGAAATTAACTTAGGAAGTAAGATAGAATGATCAATTTTCCTAATGGCCTTTTAAACGAAAAATTAATTATTAAATAAAACAGTTTAATATTATAAATTAATACAGGTGAAATGGTGAAACATCCAACATCTGGTTATTAAAAGTAAATTGAAATATTATAAGAATCAGATTTGAATACACGTTGAAAAATAAAACTGGCAAATAATATCTTTGAGGCTATTTTACATATTCTTTCTAGTAGTCTTGCTTTTATTTTAAAATTTTTACATTTTTTAATGACTTTGAAATAAATTAGGAAATGTCAGCCTTTTTAAAATCTATTCAAACCGAATGTCAAGCCAGTAGGTTTCATTCAGGGCCGTGGGAGCTCCTTTGGTTGTTTCCTCTTTCTCCCTCACTTTTGAGAATCCTCAATCACTGCCATTTCTGATCTCAGCGTTCACAGCACAGCTGAAAAGGAAGCCCTTCTCAGAGAGAGAAATGCATTCCTTCCATGATGAACCTGAGATACCCTCAGGTGTGGCAAGGAAGGAGTTTAGCACTTGAACCTAGACAGCGTTGTTTTTTGTTTTTTTCTTTTTAATCAAAGTGCACCATTTATGCTCCCTACTGCCTGTGGCACCATTTATTTAAAACAGTAAGGTAGGGACTTCCCTGGTGGCGCAGTGGTTGAGAGTCCGCCTGCCGATGCAGGGGACACGGGTTCGTGCCCCGGTCCGGGAAGATCCCACATGCCGCGGAGTGGCTGGGCCCGTGAGCCATGGCCGCTGAGCCTGCGCGTCCGGAGCCTGTGCTCCGCAACGGGAGAGGCCACAACAGTGAGAGGCCCGCGTACCACATAAAACAAACAAACAAAACAAAACAAAACAAAACCAGTAAGGTATATCAGAGAAGGTAAACAATACTAACAATAGAGGAATAACAATGTGTCCACAAATAACACGGAAAACCACATGGCCCCCAGCACCTTCCTGAAATGGGACTTCAATATACATATTTCTTATATAGCTTTATGCATGACTTCATTTCTATGGTTTACACTTCACTGCTTGGTTGTGTCACTCTCCCAATAAACCTATACGTCATGCAGAGTGAAATACTTTCACAGTCTCTTTACTTAATGAAAAAAGGAGCAGTGTGGTTTAGAAGAGTGAGCACTGAACCAGCAGTCCAAAGATTCGAACTTGAGTCCCAGCCCTGCCACTTTCTGGATTCTGGATACTGGGTGAGTTGCATCTCCTCTCTGCAATTCCATTTTCACACCAATGGGACATCTCTGTCCACATCTCACAGTCCTTGTGGTAATGAGTTGAGCTAATTCATAAGAAAGCATTCTGAAAAATTGCTATACATAAAAGGAATTTTTTGCAATGGGAGGCTCAGAACTCTACAAAAAAATAAACAGTTTTACTTTTTTTACTCTACAAATTTACAAATCTTTACTTTTCTTGAATTTACTTACCAGTAACCTAGTTCCTGGTATTTCTTTGTAGTTTATTGTCATTTAAAACAATACATTTATCTAAAACGGATGAAGATTTTTGGCGTTTCTTTGGACATGTTATATTTTAGGAGTGATAAAGATTGAAAAATATATGCTTAGGTTTGAATCATGTCTTCATTTTTCTTCAGTGAACTATAATTTCACTTTTAAGTACCCCTGGTATTTTTTGCAAAGAAAAAAAATAGCAAAGTGAAAATGCAAAAGCATGTTAACAGACGTTGGTAGTTTTTAATCATACTGTATTTTATCTGACTGTGGATATCAATCTAATTAGAAAATCATTATCTAACTTGTTCTATGTTACCAATAATTCTGTCTTTTAAATAATTCAGGCATGGTGCATTTTTTGGTAAACTTTTGGATACATGCCTTTACAATGACATTGATATTGTTTAAGTCATAGTACATCTTGGAAATGAGAGGTTTATTTTAATTAAAAATTTTGACCTTAATGCTGTTGGGACTTATCTTTTCTAATACAACTTTTTCCTATAACTTTAGAGATATACAAAAACATACAAAGCCTGTACAGAATGTTAAGAATATAAATATTTTCTAAGCATATATGATCCATGTGCTACATTAGGGCTGTAAATGAAGGTCTGTTGTGTTGCAGAAATCAGCCTTCCATATCACAGTTTTCCTCTCCGAATGAGGCAAGAGTCAGCCAGTAAATATATGTGGTCAACCTCAGATTTGCCTCACTGGGAGTTCACGTGTATTTTTAAGTGCCTTCAGTTGTTAATGTATTCCTCAAATGAGATGCATCCCCTTGAAGAATGACTTTTTGCCCTCTGGGAATAAGCCAAACAAGTATTTCATTCGCTATGATAATCAGTTCTAACTTCACCCACATGTAAACCCAAATTTAATAGGCACTGGTGATTAGGTTTGAAGTCAGAGAGTCATCACTGTCTACTGTACAAAATAATAAGAAAAAATACAAATTATAGCAAATTTGCCTTCAGGAGGCCTTGTTAGACATAATGGGACCATAACTACTTCAGGAGACTATGAATAAATGTTTTTCCTTCTCATTATAGACATTTTTGAATCACCAATTTTCAGTGATAAGAAAGATTTTCTTTAACTCATGCTAAAGATATCTTAGGTCATTTGTTTTGTCCATTTAGTGTAGAATAGTGTTGAAAGAAAAGAAAAAAAAAGGATGACTTACCATAAAATACTTATTTAAATCTTTTAAAATGCTTGAAACTATATAGAGCCATTCAAAGGGAAAGATAAATTTAATCTTATCCAAACCTTCCACTGTCAAAATTATCTAAAGCTTTTCTCCAACTTAAATTTTACAT
This sequence comes from Aethalodelphis obliquidens, assembly GCF_003676395.1. Taxonomy (NCBI): domain Eukaryota; kingdom Metazoa; phylum Chordata; class Mammalia; order Artiodactyla; family Delphinidae; genus Aethalodelphis; species Aethalodelphis obliquidens. Next base: position 1,740,482 of record NW_020837977.1, on the reverse strand, counting down.
TGAAATCAAAAAGAATTGTACAGGACATTATGGAAAATAACAAATCAACCCTTAAATCAGCAGCTCAGGTTGTGAACAGTAAATGATACAGTGGTTCCACTTTCTTGGAACTGAGTAGCAGAAGAAAATGAAGAAAGATACTACTGACAGGGCAAGGATGATGGGAGCAGGCTAGCATTATGAATGATATGTTAAGTGATTGGCTCCGATGGAATCATGGGATTGCTGCTGCCTTTTGCAGAAGCTGATTTTCATTCTTATTGTTCACCTCATAAGACTCCAACATATGGGAGGGGGAAGGGAGCAGAGCAGCTATGTGTACATGCATTCCCTATATATATACATATTTGGAAATATTCTGAACGTTTGCCCATATATACAGAGTGGTAGGAATAAATACCTAATGCCAAGAACATAGATCTTGTCAGCAAGGTTTATTAGTTTTAATATTCATGTATGCTTTCTGCATTCTTCCCTGTGAATTGAAGCGCCATATTCCTTTTTATTTGATAAGAGCAAAGATATATATATTCCTAACTCCAAAAAGTGTGAAATAATAATTCAGTACTCTGTAATAATATATTGAAGATAATAACGAAGACGTGCTATAGGCTGTTTTGATATGCTTAGAGATGCATTCTATATATTTCTTTCTTCAATCCAGTAGACACTACTTGATTCATTTGGTCTGCCTGGTGTGGTTTTGTGCGTGTGTGTGTGTGTGTGTGTGTGTGTGTGTGTGTGTGTGTGTGTGTGTCTATGCGCCCACGCACGCGCACATGTGTGGGTTATCAGGCTGAAGGGAAGCGGGGAAGGGGCTAAAGATGGACCAGCAATCAGAGAAAATGACTGTTACATGATGCAGTAGATCAGAAATACAGGCATAAAATTAAACACAATGCTGCTGTCAAAGGGTTCATTTACTAAGGTTTTCTTTACGTAAATGTGATTAACTCAGAGCTTTTATAAATGTCAATTCTTTTGTGCACCAACACTTAAATTTATAACATGACTAATGTTATAACCTTTGTTATTATGAATTTCTGGGTCCAAAACATCATCAAAATAGCCAACAATTTATTTTTTGCATTTTTAGAAATCCAAATGAGCAAATTAGCAACCTGTCTGTATAAGAATTATTTTTCAGAAGGAAAATATAACAACAGGCATCACTAATAAAAAAAAAAACAAATCAGAGCAATTCAAAGTATGATATTATAAGCTTAGCATTTGCTGTTTATAGACTTGAATAGACATGTGTGGGTAGCCATGCTAATTGAGGAGAGAAAAAATTCGGCAAGTAGGTGATGATTAATTCATTTATCAAATCTTAGACGACGAGCCATCTTCTTTTAAATAAACATTTTAGAAGTTATCTGAGGAGGGGCATGAATAATTTTTATAATCAACAAATAATATGAACCTGAAAACTAATTCTTACTTGAGGATAGACAAAATTCTAGCTATAAAATTGCCTTGAGAATTTGGATAGAAGGCAAAAAGAGTGTGATTTAAGGGAGATAAGCAAAAGAGCAATCATCAGACTACTATAATTACTATGCCTTCTAAATTGATGATAGAGTTATACACTTGTTAGTATTAGGGGACCCTACAGATTTCATTTTCTAAAATATAGCCCAGCAGGCATGTTCAGTGAAAGGGGTGCCTCTGAATCCCCCTGTACCACTCAGCTCACCCCCTGAGGGGAAACGCCACGTGCATTTAAATCAAACGTTTTCCTATCAAGTTCTCAACTAATGGTTTTCCTAGGAGACCTAAGCCTGTCAGTCACCTACTTCCTATTTAGACATGTTAAAACAGAATTTGTTGTTTATTTGTATTTCATTGAAGTGAGTCTGTTTTCTCATATTGAATTTGTATCCAAACCCCAGGTTGTCAATACTGCTTAGTTAGGGCTTCTGTTAGTTTTGTTTTTCTCTGCGTGTAATCCAGAAAAAATGGTGCCGTTCATGCCAATTTCAACCCTTGTATAAGTTTATAGGCAGTGCATTAATTAATTGTTTAAAGTCACTGGTGCTAATTCCAGAAGCTGAAAAACACACCTCTTTCACTAAAGGCTGCTTTGTCAAATTCGTTAATATACTAGAGCCACAGCCCAGCTTAAGTCCCCATATGGAAGAATCAGGAAAGGAAAAGATATCTACATTTAATAATGAAAAGCAGGGGGAACATTTTTAACTTAATTATTTTCTATGTGATTTAAAGCATAACTGGTCTCCTTAGAGAAAAATCCAGTAACATAATATCACATATTTGACCGGGTTGTGATTTTTGTTCCTGGTAGAGAAAAAAAAATGATGTGTGTGCGTGCATGTGTGTGTGTATTCCTGTGCTTACAACATCTAAGTTAGTTTACTTGTGTTTAAGACTAAATGTAAGTATTAAGCATTCCATAAAAACAAGAACTGTTATGTTTGATATGCACTTCAAAAGCCTAAAAGGCCAAAGAAAGCCCTTCCTTAATTATTGAAGAGGTGTCTGTAAAGGAAACATGAGCAAATAGCATTCATGCTTTCATCCCCAGTAACCTTTTATTGTCCTTTTCTTCAGATGGCCAAGTCAGTATATTTAATAAAGGCAGCAGCAACCATCAAAGAAGGCAGGGCTCTAATAAATGGTCCTGATTAAAGGCCCTGACAGGGTATGAACTTTGCATAAATTTTCTTATGGTGTCAGGCTAGGATACTGATTGAAAACTCATTAACATAATCACACATTTAGAGGAAATGCTGTAATGTATCAAAAACATTTCCCTTAGTGTAATAATTTTAAGGACATTAAAATGCAAATGACAATAAGGAACTGTGTTTAGTGATCTTCTGAAAGCCTGATTATTCAGATATTTAGTATGAAGTATAGAGGTGCCTTCAGTAATGCATCCACGTGAATTTAAAAATGTAACCTATATGTGGACCCCAGACTCTTCTTTGGTCCTTCCAACTCTTTTTCCAGTCCAGAGACACATAAAATTAAACAAGAAAATTTGGCTTAGCGATTACAGAGAAATACTAAAAGATAATTTTAAACCACCACATTTAAAAAAAAAAAATGAATGCAAGCTACTGGGATCCTTTTCTTCCTATGTTTAAAAAAATACTGAAAAGCAGTTAGCGTTTTTCTTTCCGTGCAACGGTGCTTTGAAAAATCTGCTGAAGTATTTTTAGTGTCCTTTTCCCTGCTTTTATTAAAATGTGTATAAAGCAGCAGAGACTGTCCTAGATCACAGCAGTGTTATCCGTTAATGCTAATTCTTAACAATAAAAGAAACACTACCCTCCCCCCACACAAATAGCCATAATTATGTAAAGAATGACTGCTTCAGACTGATGACTTTCAATACGCTCAAGCCTAGCATACTGGTATAAGAGGCCAGAAAGGTCAACAGTAATTCATAACTGCTATAAAATTGTGTAGCATCCCAGGGCTTCTGCAGGATGCTGACATTATCATGCGTCTTCTGCTGGTTTGTATATGTAAATTTGTGATAGGAAGGGCACTGCTTTTACCGTATCACATGCAGAGCATCAATCAGCCAGTGGAATATATCAGAGTATTTTCATTATACCTAGTTATTTACTGCATCAGAAGAAATTACCCTGGCAAGCCAAGCGGTCTTCTCTGGGTAGCATGATACGACAAACCAGGTTTCAGCTCAGGAGTCTTGTAAACATTACAGGATTAATCTCACAATCACAATCATCAATCTTTCCTAGGCCTGCCTGGGTGCAACTGTGGAGACTGGTAACCAGGCCATGTGGATTTAAATTTAACCCTGAACATCAAAAACTAGTTGTCAGATCTCAGCTGCACATGGCCAAACACCTGTGCTTTTTCCAATCTGGGTGGAAGACGATAGATGAAAGTGTACAATGAAGTAGCTTAAAGTCATATTTAATTTGTTGCTTTCCTTTTTAGTACATGCTTGGGAAATTAGCACTTTCTCTTTTTTTTAAAAAAAGGGATTTTTTTAACATCAGCGCTAAGTGGGAAACGAGAGACCATGTTTTACCCACATAAACAAACATTATGTATGGAAATAACGTAGACACCACAGGAGGCTCTGCAGAGTCATGAGAAGGGACCCTGGCCTGAGGTTTGGAGCCCTGCTCCAACTCCTTTGGCACTGGGCCAGAGGAGGTGACAGCCTTGGGGAATTATAGAGTTAGGCCCTAACCAAGAGAGCCTTAAACGCGTCTTGCTGACTCATAAGATGACACTGGCATTGACTGCAGAAACAATGGCCTGCTTACCCTCCTGCCAAAGCAAAAGACTGTCTCTCCTTCCCTTCCCTCCCCATCAAAGGAGGGGGAGACGAGATGGGTAAGACAGACGGGCTAAATGAACATTCTATCATTTTAAGTTTGGCAACTGCACAGAACATAGCCTATTCTATTTAGATAATGCAAAAGATTATGTGCATTCATTTTTGAAAGCCAGGTGAAAGCCATGGTGATAATGATCATTTTTCCATAGTCAAGAAACAATAAATATATAATGAGCGGGACACGTATAGACTGCCTGGCAGTTTAATTTGAACTGTGACCTTTTATTATTATTTTTATCCAAAGCACTTTTTACTGAACACATAGCACAGAGTCAATTCTTTCTTTCTTCCTCTCTCACTATCTGGCTGGCTCCCATCTTTGAATAAAAGATGTAGTAACCGTAAAAACATGCCTTTCCCTTTCTTCCTGTAAAAGTTGCAAATCTAGCAGTTTATATTCATCCTATATACAAAAAGTAGATATTTCTTCTATATGCTTTAATCCCTTGTGATTTAGTCAGCACTATAGGTACTTTGCTAGAATTTTATGACTACAGTAAAAGAAAAAAAAAAAGTCGTGTCATATATTGAGAATTCCATAAGAGCTATTCATCCCTACACAAGTGATCATTTTCTGACTTCCTGACCATATGAAATTTAGCTTTAAAAAATACTGAAAAGAATTAGGAATAAAATTCTTTTTCCCAAATAAATCGGATGACCATTAAAGGGAAAATCATCTTAAAGAGACTGAAATGACGCATTTGAAGCCTCCTTGCCTCTCTATTTTCTTTCTTGTTGTGTGATTTTGTTTTATTTATTGGTTTTGCTGCTGTTGACGGCACTGAGGTTTTTTTGTCGTTAACGTTGTTGCTGACTTTTGTCATATGCCTATCCTGAGGGGGACCGGCTTTAAGGTAGCTAATATCTTGATGCTGTGTTTATGTTTATAGAATTCTGTCTTCCACATCCTCCTTAAGGTTTCGGATTCTGTATGTGGGGTTTTAGGCGCAAGGGCATTGTGCATCTTCAGCTTTTCACACAAGGGGAAATAACATGCATGTTTCTGGCTCTTTCAGTTTTACAACCAACGAGAAATTCTGTTCTCTTATTCTTTAAGAGCATGAGGTGTTATATGAAAATGATGATTTTGCAAAATCCTCATAACACATCTCTGATCAGCTGCAGGAAGATGGAAATAAAGCTGGTGGTGTGTGCATTACCATGGCATAAGTCTGAGCAATTTCTTTGGGCTACTTGCTTGAATGTTTATAATATTCTGCTAGATTCTATTCTTTGCTGAAGATTTGAAACAACAAATAGCTACTAGATATCCATGGTGGAGATGCTCAGGCAGTGAAAATGTTAGCGCAACCATCAGTGGGTTGGCAGATAAAGAGCCAATCTCCTGAGACAGGAATGCAGGGCAGTGGTTACATTCCTCAGCAGGAGAAGCCATCAGGGAAAACCTTGGACTGGAGAGTCAGGAAATTTGGGCTTGATCCTCAGCTCTACTGCTTCCCAGGCGCATCACCTTAAACAAATCATTTGACTCTACTACTCTCAGTTCTAACTTTTTCTTTTTATTTATTTGGTCAACAAACATCAGCTGGGCTCCTATGCACACCACTGGGTACTAAATAGTGAGTTGAGGGGACAAAGTTAAAAATGCAGGGTCCTCATCTTCAAGCAATGACAGCAGCTAGTGTGTGTGCCAGGTACTATGTAAATGCTTTATACTATTTATCACATTTAATCCTGGGAACATTTATCCTGAGTATGAAGTGTGATACCAAACCTTAAAGTAGTTCAATAAACTCGTGGGAGAGGCAAGACCTGAACCAGCTCCATCTGATGCTGAATTTCCTGCTCAGGATTTTGTAGGGCATCTCAAAGAACTTTTTTTTTTTTTTTTTTAACATTTTACAAAATTTTAGTGAGGGTCAAATGAGAAAAAGCATGTGACAAAAAGTGTTATCAACTGTAATGTACTATGTGAATATCTGTTGGCATTACCATTAACACGAAAATAACAAGATTTTTGCTCATATCGCTTTCAGCCTTAATAATCCCCACTCAGATCATTTGGACCATCCCAGGTAAATGGCACCCACAGACGAAAGAGAAAATTCTGTCTATATTAACAGAAACAGTATCAGAGATTCCCTATCAGTGTTTCTAAGCCAGTTGTACATGGCTCCTCAGTGAATATTAAACAAATACAAACCCAAGTAAGACATTTTTCTACATATGAAAATCTCTGAAAAGCACAAGTCTACTGTTTACTTTAGACCTGGAACATCTTATTAATTCTTTAGGCATTTTAGGGTTATCCACCAATTAAGTGAGAATGATGACATTAGTATAGCACTTGCAGAACTTATAAATTTAAAATGTTTTTTTAATTCAATCAGATTCTCTAATTTAATATTTATGCCATATAACACCGAATTTTCCTCTTACACACAATTTTTATATTTTTATCCCAAACCGGGGCTTTAAAACCAAAACATGTAACAATAAGGAACAAGATGAAAACAAATGAACAAAGAAACCCTCCATCTCTCAGCTTTGCCTTCTTTATATCATTCCTACCATTTGTATTCTGTGTACCTTTAATAGAACAATGTGATTTTATGGACAAAGTGATAGGAGCAGGAATAAAAAAAATGATTACCTCCATTGTTAATACAACACAAATTTATGCTTCAATTTGAAGGAAGATTTGCCAAAATTTGTTGTCTCATTTTTCAATTTCTCACATACAATTAGTAAATGCATTTACCCAAAACTCTTTATCTGAGGAAGAACATTAAATGAAGGATTTTTTTTTTTATTTCGATATTACCAACCTAACTAGTTAAAAGGAATAAAGTGAAGTACATGATAGTTTTTTAGTTGTTATCTGATATCCATTGCCACAAGATAAAATTTGATTACTGCGATCTTGATTAAAGGAACTCATTAATGAGTTGAGGATGAATTGTTGGTGGGAAATTCTATTTTGACAGACCTGTTTTGAAAACTAAAGAAAAATAATATTTTTATTAAAGAAAACAAATGTTGACCTTTGAAAATAAAATTGAGAGGAACTTAACAGATGCTAAAAGCATAAAGAAATATCCCAGATTTTTTTAATGTCATAATTAGTTTTATCTCCAAAAATTATCTTTAAAAAATACATTTTTATTGGAATACGTTATTTAATTAGTATCATTTAAACTTCTATTTCTTCCAAGTATTTTCAAATGACCAAAATTTTATCATACAAGGTTAATAGTTGTACATGTTATGGTTCTCAAGTAAGTTCTAAAAGAATTTTCCATCATGTGAAAAGCACGTCACTAAGGACAGAATGCATTTTGATCGATATTATAATAAATAGTATACAAATATTAAATTAAAATTTTAACTCTACTCGGCCAGTATAAACATGTGAGATTGGCCTTTATGTGTATGATGTTTAAAAATATGTGATCAATAAAGGTTTCAAAGTACACATTGGAAATTTCTTCACTGAAGAATGGGATATTTATAAACGTTTTCCTTGAATTCAGTTTTAATTTCCTTTATTTTTTCCAAGCAGCACTTGGAAAATTTGCCCAAATTTTTCTTTTTGTTGATCATAGCACCAGATATGTTTAAATACTTACCATCTCTCATTCATAATAAAGCACACAAAGTTTGGATTTGCATATAGGAAATGTAATATTAAATAACACCAAAATAATGTTATTATACCTTTTTTGCAATGCAGAGTACTCTGGAAATGAAAGACTTTGTTTTATAATGCTACTGTTCTCGATTTCAAACACAACACCAGTATAGAAATATTAGAAGTGAAGTAATGACAACCTTTTCAAAGATTGCATCGTTCTAGTTTAGTGACACATGCAGACTTACCTTCTCTAACAAACTTGCAAAGACATCATTTACAGGTTTATTAAGGACAAATTGGATTATGATTTGAGCTGATAATAATTAATGACATTTATAAATGAGTACATGGAAGCTGTTCTATTCATCTGGGAATGTGGGAGTTTCTGTCAAATTAGAGATTTTCCTGTTTAGGTAACAAAAAAAGAAGTATCGTCTTACCGGAAGGGTACTACCCATTCTCTAATAGAGTGATGGCCAAATAAAAATGGTTAAGTACAGGCTTCTAGAACTGATTTATCATCATGCACAGCCATCGATGTGTAAATTTATTAAAATGATTACAATGGTCACAAAACAAATAAAACAAGGAAATAAATTTGCAACAGCTTTGCAGTTTGTGTGGGGTTTTATTACATAGTAAGAATTGTTATATTTAATTTCACTGTGCTTCCAAAATTAAAGACACACACACATACATAATCTTTAATATAGAAAATTAGCTACTAAATATGCATGTATTCGTTTAACATTGTGTCTTTTTAAAGAAAACTGAAATATTAAGCATGGCCCATCAGATAAAATTTATGAAAATTTACAGATTACCTAAAATGCTAGAAGTTAATTATAGTCTGCTTTCCCCGGCATGTCAGCTTGATTAAATTTGGAGTTTGGAGATGAATTGGCCCAAATTCATTAGTGTTCCCTGGGTGCAGATGTTGGTCAAGGTCAAGCAAAGCATGGTGACTATAACGTTAGAGAGGAGGGGGGGAAGGGATTCCAAAGAAGGTAGACTCTTAAAAGGTCTGGGGTTGCAGCAAGAAACTTTGATACTTTTTAACTTAATATATCTTGACAGCCTAATCATGGCTAAGCCTTTGCCATGTTATTGGTACAGATGGCAAAGCTAGACATATTTAAAGTGATCTCAGCAGCTAGTAGTAAGAGAATGTTGAATCCAAATGCAGTGCTGGGCTCTAGGAGAAAGTAAAAGAAAGGAGGATTAAAAGCTACACAGCATTTCCATCTCCTGACATCTCCAACAGCCTCAGATACAAAATATGATAAGGCCCCTGCTGAGCTAATAAGCCCAACAAATGTCTGTGTCCCTGAAGTAGATGAAGTGGGATCAAGCAGAAGGGCTGCTGTATGAAAATAAGCCAGCACCCAGGGTATAATGGCACTAGAGAAAGCTACAAGGTCAGGCTGATGACAGAGACACCAGTTAAGTAGAGACCCCTTCAGTAAGAAAGGTTTGCTTACTGGATCCAAGACAGGACCATTAAAACAAAATGAACTACCTATTTAAAGAAGGGAAGAAAATAAGAAAACAAAAAAACCCTGATAAGGTGTTTTTTTAATTTTATTTTTCTCACATATAGCAGCTGTGTCCTTTTGTTTATTTACAGGCTAACTATTCAAAGCAGAAACTGGAATATTGAGTTAGGACTGGGCAATTGAGACTGGACGTGCACCTCACGATGCGGTTAAATGTGTCGGTTCTGCTCTACGATTTTAGTGGGTTCACAACCTAACCTGAGCATTATGTGTTTGATCCAGTACTGCATCAGAAAAACAGAATAACGACCTCTGCCTCAAGATCCACCAGTTTTCCAAGAGAAAAAGATTACTAGATGAAACACGGATTCTTCCTCAGCGTCTGCCTTTCTCTGTTTCCTTTTAGATAGAGAAGGTACTCATTCATTCTTGGTGTGAGGTAACATTTTTCAGTAAAGTAAAGCATTGACTGCAGTTGAAATTATACAATTCAGAACAGCAGATCTGACACAAGTACAATAAAAGGCAGCTAATATGCTTGGCTTCTGATGGTATACCTATCTAGGATGACAAGCCTCCCAGTTTTTCCAGAATGATCCCAGTTTTAGAACTGAAAATTCGGTGTCCCACAAGACCTCTTAGTACTCACTATACTAGCATGGCTGAAGCAGTATTTCTGAGGCAAAACTACAGCCTACTGTATGGTGAGTCTGTCTGGGTCTAGGAGCAAACCATGTAGAAAGAGGGAGTGATTAGTCATCAGACAGACAAGCCAGATGATTCAGGGCAAGAAACGCTCATAGGAGGCGATATCATCCAGATTGGTTGTCACTTTGATCCAATTAGCTTTATCATTCCCAACTTTTCCCATTGCAGCTTGAAGCCACTACTGCTTATTTAAACACACACACACACACACACACACACACACACACACACACACACAAGTGTAGAACAACAAAAATGATATCTATAATTTTATTTATTGTTTTCCCTGTTGGTTCAAGTGATCCGCATTGACCTTAAAACCAACCCTGGCAAGTTCACAGAGCAGCTAATTCATTCTGCATCCCACTGTCCAGGCCAACAGAAACATTCACAGATTAGAGGAAAATGACAATGCTTTTCTTCAGGCTTATGGAAACGAAAACTAGCATATTGAAATAATACTTTAGAATCTCCAACTTATGGTTACCAAAGGGGGAAGGTGGGGGAGAATGAACTGGGAGATTGGGACTGACATATATACACTACTATGTATAAAATAGATAACTAATGAGAATCTACTGTATAGCACAGGGAACTCAATGCTCTGTGGTGACCTAAATGGGAAGGAAATCTAGAAAAGAGTGGATATATGTACAGGTATGACTGATTCACTCTGCTGTATAGCAAGAAATTAACACAGCATTGTAAAGCAACTATACTCCAATAAAAATTGATTAAAAAAAAAGAATCTCCCTTTTCATGTTTAGGAATAGTTTTACATAATCTTCAGGGGTTTTTTACTTGCTTAATAATTAGACTATGCTTGAAATTTCAAGAGTATGTAAAATTGCTATATTAATTCTTAACAGATCATGTCAATTTCATAATATCTGTGAAGCCTTTTTAAAAATGTGAAAAACTTTTAACCACCATGGTATGGGGTTCATTAAACATGTAAGAAAGCTTTGAAATTCTGACAGCATTACCATGAAAGATCAGATTGGGTACACCCCTAGTATTTTTTAAAATCCATCTTTTGGGTATAGTTCTGAAATAGTATGCTATTGGTCTTAGAAATATAAATTTTATGATTTTGAGATAATTATGATGAAGGTGATGATCAGGTGATAAATTACCAATAGTTGCTTTGAACAATTGTGAAGAGTTTTCTCAAGCTATAATTAATATCTCTTTAAAAATATCTTCCCTAGAAGAAAAAAATCCAAAGGAGATAACGATCGCATTTACCTTTTTTCAGTTTAGCTTATTATTTTAAAAAGTTAAACATCAATGAAACTGATTGCCAATCACATAAGAAATATGTTCAAATAAATATTAATCTTCAAAAGTGACAGCTGCCATTTAAAAGAAAAGAGTCTCCGATTCCAATTGTTTTTGTTGACTTATTTCCGGATTGCTGAGGAAGGGCTTCTTGTGTTAGTCTAATATTGAAGGAATGATCTGTCAGTTTTCTTCCAACTATACAGTTCCATAATTCTGAGAACATCCATCCAGGTTATACATGAAAATAAGATCTGCCCATAAGAGAGGCTATAGAACCCTTAACCTACCTCTTGACATTTTATGTCTTCCCCCTAACTCGTTCTGTACAAAATGGTTTTTGTTTTAGGAAAACAAAAGGAGTAGTAAATATAACCTGGGATAAAGAAAGATTAGTGCTGACATTGCCACCAGTAGTACTAAGAAAGATAAAGAAAGACTTTAATAATTCAAGTGTTTAATAAGTAGAAAGCACCATGCAGATAGTACTATTAGCTTAGTTCAAAGAGATGCTATGAGTAAAAGTGATAAGCAAAAGCAATAACATTAAGATTTTTTGGTACACAGGTCAGGAACAATACATAGTATATAGAGTGTCTTGAAAGTACACAGACTTTTCTGATATAATTTCTAGCTATTCATGTTATAGCTAGTATTGACTGAATGTCTTCTTATTTACAGAAACATTTTGCTGATAACAATTATAAGTACTATGAGTTCCGGTTTTATAAATAAATACAAAACATTAAGTTTATTTCATTTCAAGACAATATGGACAAGTGTATATTTCATTATTAGTTTTATCAAGTTTATTAAGTTGAACTCTATAGTCTTAAAAACTGCCTTAGTTTTCTCTTCTCGTATATTTTTCCATTACAATAAATATGGAAAATATATAATTAAGTTTACATTGAAAAAAAGAACAAGAAATCTGGAAACTATACTTATAACAGGTGTTCAGGACAAACTCTGAAATCAAGAAGAACAGGGTCAAATCCTACCTCTGGAACTTACTGTTTGAACAAGTTTAAATTCACTAATCCCAGATTTCCCATCAAGAAAATGAAGCTGGGGCTTCCCTGGTGGCGCAGTGGTTGAGAGTCTGCCTGCCGATGCAGGGGATACGGGTTCGTGCCCAGGTCCGGGAAGATCCCACATGCCGCAGAGCGGCTGGGCCCGTGAGCCATGGCCGCTGAGCCTGCGCGTCCGGAGCCTGTGCTCCGCAATGGGAGAGGCCACAACAGTGAGAGGCCCGCGAACCGCAAAAAAAAAAAAAAAAAGAAAGAAAAGAAAATGAAGCTAATAAGAGTACTTATTTTAAAAGGCGTGTGGAATTATAAAATATATATTTGATGTTAGACAACAAGCTCCTTTAAGGCAGAGACTGTTCAGCTTGTAACTTCTTGAATTGAGGTGACACTAGAAGCAAAAGCTAAGTAACCAACATGAGCTCCTTGAAAAAAAATTCTTTCCTCTCAAAATGAAGCTTTTGTAAATACTGGATTAATCATTTCTCCAATTCCTCAAACTTGTTGGCTTTCCCAACATCCTTCTCAAAGGTAGTGATAGTTTCCCCTGGGTAGAGTCTGCTTTTTCATTCATTCCTATTTATCCCTAATCCTCCTTTGCTTTCTCTCTTCTTCTCTTCCACCGGCATCATAACAATAAAGCGCACTAATGGGCTCATTGAATCGTAAAGTTCAGGGATATCTTTGTTCAGGAATAGCTGGATCAAAGAAGGCAGAGAACATCATCAAACAGGCTCTTTCTCCCTCTCTTGACTCTGTGCTGTCTTGATTTCTTAGGAAGTCCTCTGGTGAAATGGTCCAGAGGGGCTCATTGCACGCTATCGGCCAAATTTTCCCTTTCTGCCTGCCTCCTGGCTGATTAACTCCATCTATTTTTCTCGCTAATTCACTTTCATATTGATAACATTCATTTTCTCGCCAATATTTCTGAATTCATGCATAGGGTGTGACTAGAAAATGACTTTTTAATGTTGTGTTTAGCAAAATTACAATTTTCAACTGAAGATCAGCTTTCGAGACTCGAGGCAAACCCCAATGATGACATTTTTAAAAGCTTCTGGATTTCCTTTGGGGATTTTTTAGCTTGAACAACAAGAAATGTAATCTTACCTTTGATCATCAAACTCATAACCCTGTGACTCAGGTTACTCACTCACCTTCCTAGGAATTCACTCCACATTCTTTTGGCTGTTCCTAGAAATCATTGATTCTCCAAAATCTATCTTTAATGGTGCTTGGTAAAAGGTATTATCAAAGGAGAAAATTTAAAACAAAGATAGACTTCTAAATTTAGGGAGAATATGAAGATAAGTATAAAGCTTTTCAAGAGAACTATTCTCCAAGGGGCAACATGGAGTTAGAGATATAACTTTTGGTATATTAGGTTAAAAAACCAGTCATAATTTTTTACATATTCATATTTTAAATATAAGTGTATCATAAATATGCATGGGCATGCCTATGTATAGGTACACATGTACATGGAGGAAAACCTCTGTAAAAGTTAGGAAATATAAACTTCATTGTCACAGATTTTCATTTTATCAATCTGTCAACTAAAAATAGAGAGATGCCTTTAGGTAAAGATACCTATTTCCCCTATGTTTTTTAAGTATGGTCAGGCATAAGACCCAATAGTTTACCTGTCACATTCATATTGTGATCCAGGAAAGGCTTGTCTTTTCCTGGTCAGGTAACTTCAGCCCTCAGGGAATTCACTCATCATTTCATCATTAGTTGTACCTAAACTCCAGGAATATCCAGTGAACTTGGGCACCCTAACTGAAGGAAGTGTGATTATGGGAGTATTTCTGGATATATCATAACCAAGATTTCTTGCAGCCTTACTATAGATTTCCACATTCATCCTAATCTGACTTTTCACCTTAACCCAAATTCTGCAGCAGCAAAAACAACACGCTTTTTTAACGACACACGATAGTTAAAACAAACACTGGCCACAGACTAGGAATTCAGCTTTTTAACCTTAGCAAACATAATCATACTCTTCACAGGCACAAAATAACCCTTCACTTTAAAAAAAAAATTAATGGACACCAAATATTCCAAATTGTCATAATATGAAAACATAAAGAACACGATCAATTCCACAAGGCTCCCAACATAAAATGCAGCATACTTGCAAAGTAGCCTCATTAAACATTTCAAAGTTTTCTCTATCTTTCACCTTGCATGTTTATCAATGTAACACATGAGCAGAGTTTAAAAATCATGTAGCAATAAAAGGCTTATAATAGAAAGCAGTAGTACCCCATTCCTGTGCTCTCCACTCCTATGATAACTGTTTACTTCCATTTTCTTTGTTTTAGCTGCTTCTTTTAGGAATTAGCTATGAATTTTTAAATAATATGCTACTACTATTGCATCTTGGTTTACTCGTTTTACTCATTATCCTCTAAAATCCTGTCCTCCCAATATACCTATTTTTAGTTAAATAAATAGCAAGAGTTTTCATTAATATAATTATATCAATTTTATTCACTTCAGAGCCAAGTAGTATACTATGAATAAGTCTCCTTTCTAGGGCAACAATTTCCTTTTCCTGGAATAAATAAATGCTTTGCTATTTGCAACCTCTGGCACACATTGCTTCATTTTGGAGCTGTGGAAAAGTCTTGGCACTTGAGATTAGTAAAGTAGTGTTCAATGTTAGCTGTGTTATTGCTTGTGACCTTTGGTAGGTTATTTAGATTTCTGAGCCTTGGTATTAATTTCTGGGTGCAGACGTGAAAATTAATAACTTCCTTGAAGAATATCTATGAGGAATAAAAAGAGTTACATATGTGTACACATCTACCTGTAGCTCCCTCCACTAAGTGTAGCATCTTCTACTTTGATCCTCACAGCAAAACCATGAGGGAGGTGAGACTGGAATTATTACCACAGGTTAGAAAAGAACTGCTACTCAAGAACACTAAAGGACACATCCAAAAATGCTTAGCAGAAAAGTACTCAAATTCAAGCTTTCTAATTCCAAGTCAAGGGCTCTTCACCCCAAAGCTCTGTCCAGCCAAATAATCAATATTAAACCTCTGAAACAAAATTATGCAAAATATCTTTTTTCTTAGTTATTTTGGATTATTGGTACAGTGAATCTAATTTGTTTTTTCTCTATTTTCTCAAGACCAGTAAAAAAGACTCTAACAGAGACAAAGTAAAAAAGTATAAAAGATTGGCATAGAAAGTTGCATATTATTTTATAAAGACTCCAGGGTGGTAAAGGCTGGCTGTTAGTGTTCTACCATCTTCTATGTATTTAAAAGTCCCTTGTGGCTCTGAATCTGAAAATGGAACTGTGCTCTTGCTCTCGCTTTGGTATTTCACAGCTTGTAAATTGTCATAAAACTAAAACATTCTCAGGCTAGATATCTTGAGTTCAAAAATAATTATAACAGATACTGGGAATATTAAAAGAACCAATTATTTATAAGTTGGATGATAGCGTTATTTGGCTACAGTCCTTTTTTTTTTTCCTCTTATCTTTACCAGTTGGAATATCAGAAAAACATGGAGTACTTTTACAATCTTCTAGAACTTCATTATGCCATCCTGAAAATCTGGTATGCACCAACCCCTTTTTGAGAATTCACTAATCTGTATAAACCTTAATAACTTATTCTTGGCCTTAATAACTTTTATTTGGCTTACTTCCCTCAAAAAATATTTTCATAGCCTCCTTAACCAAGCAGTTATTTTCATGTTACATATGTGTAAAAGTGAAGTTAAGTGAAATTAAGGAACTAATAAACAGAATACCTGGGGTTCAAATACGGCACTTTGAATTCTAGGTCTGATCATATTTAGGCTCTACCACAATCATTTTGTCACTGATATTTCAAAGAATGAAATAAAAATAAGTAAAATGGTATCATACAACTAAATACATAGACCAGGAAGAATTCATCACCACATTTAAAACTGTAATTTTTGAATGCTAGTATATTCTAGATGTTGATGCCCTTATAGACTATGGACAAATGAAAGAGCATCAACCTCTGATTCTTGAAGATCCTTGCCAATATGCCAACCAAATTGAACACCTCCAATGATGAGACTTCACTGTTTTCTAAGAAAACATATTTTGCCTTTGCACAACTTGGACTGTAAGAAAATTCTTTCTTTACATTGTGCTGAAATACGCCTTCCTGTAACATCCACTCTTGGATGTTGTTTCAGTTCTCCCTCAGAAACAACACGGAATGAGTCTAGGTTTTTTCCCACATGACAGCACCTTAAATATTTGAAAACAACTCTCATGTTTCCTCTAAGGTTTTCTCTTATCCAGTCTAAATGCCCCCAGTCTCTTCAACTGTTCCTCTTATGGTACACTTTCCTCACTATTCTTTTCTTTTGCCCTGGATTCTTTCCCTGTTCGGCATTATCTATTTTAAAGTGTGGCACACTTTAAAATAGATAATACTAAAGTAAAAGCTTGCCATTGTTCCTCAGAGCATAGCTATCATCTCCCTTGTTCTACTCACTGTACCTTCATTAATACATCTTAAGATCACATAAGTATTTAGGAAGAGCAAGCACAATACAGCGTTGACCCAACACCCTAACCTCCATGTTACCATCCATCCCTACATTCTGGCCGCTGAGTTCCTGATCTCCTCAACTCCAGTGATAATTTTCTCCCTCCATCTCAGTCATTCACTGCCATGGGCATCTAGGCATTATCGTCACTGGAAATGCCATCTAGGCCTTATCATCACTGGAAATTGTCTCTCTGTTGAAACCTCAGTATTAAACATTTCACTGTGTCGCTACACACAATCATACATTAACTTGCTCTGAAGACCCTAGTGTTTTATTTTTTTTTGAACTCCAACTTGCTTACCCTACCTCTATTTCACCATCTAGAAGTCCACGCTTATCTTTAGTCTCGCTGTCCGGTAGAGATTGCATGCTCTGTCATTTAATCATTCCCTCAAAATATCTTCAATTCCTTTTCCCCCCTCTTTGTAATGTTCCCCTGGCAGATCCCAACACTAGATGAACCATACCCTTTCCTTGAGTGCTGGCAGCAGAGTAGCTGAAGTTCTTTGGAGTAAACCACCCAAGCTGACTAGTTTGCTGTAGATTCATTATCAAAACCTCAACTGGATGCTCAGTTTTTCCACATAATCATATTGGGTTTCTCTATGTGGCTAGTTTTTAAACTCCCCACAGTGACTCTTTCATACCTTATCTTTTTTTTTCTCAAACCTCAAAACATAAATTCTTCCACCCCTCAGACTTAACTATTGACATCATCTCATATTTCTTTGAGAAAATAGAAGCAGCTTAAAGTCCTTCACTCTCCTAAATCAAAGCTACAAACCAATGTTCATCTATACTCCTTGTATCTTGCTGATTATCCCTTTAGACTTATTCATCATTTTGATTGTGCAGTTATTATAACTTCCTCCATTTCTACTGGATTCACATCCGCATGCTATCCTGCTTTAGGATTTTTCCCTTAAGAATCAACACTCGTTTAACACCACATCTCTTTCCAGCCAACACTCAAGTCTATCATTGCTCTCTTTGCAGAAACTTCTGGAAGTATTGGACTAAATATAATGTCTCCATTTCTTTTCCTCACATTTTCTTTTCTATCTCTTCTTACCTACTATATCTATCTAACTTATTTGCCTTGTCTATTATCTTGCCTTACCTATATCTTAACTATTTTTACTTCCTATATCTAATTTATTTGCCCCCGGCTTCAATGAAACGACATTTATCAAGATTTTCCATCACTTTCAAATTGTCAGATCCAATAGCTTTTTGGTTCTCATCTTATTCAATCTGACTACACTGATTTTCCCCTCATTTAAAAAATACTTTTGGGCTTCCCTGGTGGTGCAGTGGTTAAGAATCTGCCTGTCAATGCAGGGGACACGGGTTCGAGCCCGGGTCCGGGAAGATCCCACATGCCGTGGAGCAGCTAAGCCCGTGCGCCACAACTACTGAGCCTGTGCTCTAGAGCCCGTGAGCCACAACTGCTGAAGCCTGGGTGCCTAGAGCCTGTGCTCTGCAACAGGAGAAGCCACCGCAATGAGAAGCCCGCACACCACAACTAGAGAAAGCCTGCACACAGCAACAAAGACCCAACACAGCCAAAAAAAAATTAAAAATAATAATAAAAAAAATATTTTCTTCTCTTGGCTTCCATGAACCCCCAAAACTCCTGGTATTCACCACCCTCGTAAGCAATTCTTTGGTCTCCTTCACTAGCTCTTTCTCTCCCCAACCTTAAATGCTAAGTTCCTACCTTTTCAGCCCTGGACTTTCCCTTATCCTTTGCCAATACTTTTTAATTCTTAATAAACTTCACTACTAGAAGTTCTGTTTTATATCAAACTCAACTTCCTCATGCTAATGTAAACTGTAAGTCCAATTTTACTTGATTTTTTCCCCCTCTGTCATACTATGGTAAGCATGCTGCAGAGTGGGCTTAAACAAATTCAAAGGTAGCTTTAGCTTACAGCCCCAGAACAATTCCAAATAAATAAATATTTATAGGCTTAGCAACTATTATTGTTTTTTTAAAATTTTTAATATTTATATGCCTAGACTAGACAATCCAGTTTATTAAACTTTCTTCATTAACATGACTTTATTTTAAATTTGAATCCTGCCTTTATCACCATCCTTCCATTAGCAAACCCTGTGTATCATAAGGTAGACCTGGGAATGAATTGTTAGAAATTTTAAAAATTAAAATATCAAATTTTGAACTACCAATTAAAAAATTCACAAATGTTAAAACTCTTTCTAAACCCTAGAACCACAACAGTGAAGTAGCAACCCTCTCGCTTTTCTAGACAAACGGCAATTATAAACTAAAAGCACTGACCCTATACAGTTTTCTTTAACCCATAACGACTTGAATAGCTCCAACAGAGTTGTGGAAACAAATGAGCTTTGCTCTATCCTTCATTCACCACAGTTTTAGTTTAATACTTCTTTGACAGCACCTAGATATCACTCTGATAGACATTATGGAAATACTCAGACATATTTGTCAGGTGTCATGGAAATAGTCAAGAAATTACCAATAACTTTTATAATAATAATGTTTTTAAAAGATCACATTACCTGTATAAAAAAATGGAATTGTGTCTACCAACGCACTCCAGAACTTAAGGGTTTATTGCACAAGGTATCACAAAAAGTACACAAATATTAAGGTTTAAACAGGGAATTGGTCACTTACATTTTACATATTTTTATATAATGCACCTTGAATCATGCAACAATATTTTGTAACATTATTTGATTAAGGTAATACAGCAGAAAATAGGACAATTTATTTTTAATAACAATTTGGTGAAATCAGGAGTTCTCATTTTGGATCTATTGCTCCTGACAGGTAACTGAAGTAAGAAGTATTTTCATATTGAGTTTTTGGATGATTTTGTGTTCATTTACCATCATTAGAAAGTCTATAGTGAGAAAAAACTTGCAGACATTATGCAATTTTCCCCATAGCTGTGTTAATGCCTAACCAAGAAAATGATGTATTGACTAATATAACTTTATATTTAATATCTAATAAGATATCTTTTTGAGATTTTTTGGCACCTGATTGATAAATGTATACCTATGTATGTGTGTATGCATGTATGTATATATATATATATGTATAAATCAGTAGTTTCATGAAACAGAAACAGTTGAATGCATTTTACAAATAAAATGTAGGCTGTAGATTTGTTCTAGAGCTTATGACAACAAAACACTGTGTAGAATTTATTTAAAATTAAGTTTGAATTTTCTCTGTGTAGTACCTATTCTTGATATAGGATTGAAAAATACAAAATGGATCCTTTTAATTGCAATGCCTCAGACTTAGATTACTGACAGAAAATATCTAGTAAAGCATACCTGATGAGATTCTTTGTAAGCAGCTGATCATTTGGTTGACATGATAAGTTTGCTGGGTTTTAATAGCATTTATCAATTAACAGATGCCTGAGAGCTCATACCTGGGCTACTCACTTAGCAATAAAATAAAACCCCACAGACTACCATAGCATCACTGTGAAGCTGTGTTAGTTACTGGAGTTAAGGTGGTGAGGATGCAATAAATATAACCATTGTTTATCGAGTAACTAGTATGTGCCAGCCATTTGGCTAACCACACCACATACATTAGTACCTCTACTTAATCCCAATTAAGGGATCAACAATCTTGCAATTTAGATACTATCCCCACACTTTACAGGTAAGATCATTGAGCCTCTTGAGGGTTTTGGTAATTTGGCTAAGTGGGCATGACGGTAAGTTTCCGCGGCAGGATGCCAACATGGGTCTGTCAGATAGTACAGCCGGTATGCTTAAATACTATGATTTACAGTCTTCCATTAAACAAAGGTCAAGGACTCACTCTCCATGTCATCTTTGAAGATGATACCCATGTATTATAGACCTTTATATCTCTAGGGTCAAACACAGCCACTGGTCTATAAGAGGTGCTTGTGAAGGAGTGGTAAAGTGAATACGCCAACTGCATAAACAGCTAAAAATAAAATTTTGTTTTCCCTCCTGGCTCAGAAGTATATGGGTGTGTATCAAAGTGGATGAAAATGAACTTCACTGTTCTTTTTCCTGTATTCCCACCATAGGTCAGGAAGTGTGTGCTTACAATCTTTACACATCAGGGTCTGTTACCGTGATTATTGAGATCTGAGCATCACTAATCCAGATGAGTTTCAGCCCGTTCACTCCCTATATGTAATAAACCTTTACAATGTGTGTAAGCAGTTATCTTAACCTTGAGCACTTTGGGATGCCAATTTAGTAAATTGGAATAGGAATGATATCTGACACTTAATTTGTAAGTTTAGAGCCCAAATCTGTATGACTCTCAATTAATGTATAAATGGCAATTAAGAGTTAAAAGCCTAAAAGAACAAAGTTTAGATGCAGAAATTCGCTGCTTTAGACTCAGTTAAGAAATCCTCCTTCAGTTTTGCAAGAAAGAACTTAAAACTTTATTAGAAGGCTTGAGTCAACACTGAATATTATTTACATAACCAACACATATGTGCATTGATGTAATGATGAATAAAAATTAGCAAAAGCCCATAGTTCAAATATAAAGGGAAAAAGGTGACCGCAAGGCAATTTCTTGTATATATTATTAATTTAGTTCACTACACATGCAATACTCTTATCTCGATGTGGAACTTCATGTTCCATCAGAAAGTGAAGGGGTGCATTGTTTTTGATAATGATACAATGTTTATTGAAGGACTTCTTTATGCCACGATATTACCACATTATCTCTAATCCTCAAAAACTCAGAAAATAAATATCATTCATCTTATCTTACAGAAGATGAAACTTCAACTCAGTGAAATGTTTATTTACAGTCAAAATCAGGACTTGCACTCAGGCCTACAAAAGCCTATAATATTTTGTATTATCTACAAAATCCATAATGTTTTTTCCTTTCTATAAGAAGTCTTAACCTGAGGTAGAAATCCCTTTGGGCAAAACTAGTAGATTCATACATGGCTTCGGGGGTAAACCTCCTAAAGTTACATGAGAAATAATATGTATGTATATGTATTTTCTTTCTTGAGTGTTCATAATAATTTTAACTAGATCCCAAAGAGTTCTGGGACCCAAACTATTACAATAACCATTGCTTTCCCTCTGCTATATTCCCTGCTTGCAGAAAAGGTAAGCTGCTCTCTCTACCATGCAAACATTGGAACAGAATTTCAGAGTCATTCTCTATACCAGGCTGTAGTTTTAGCTGGGATTCAGGAAGTAGTACTAAAGGAGGTGAAAGCTACACCATTAAAAGTGAGAGGATGGGATTTGCATTTAAGGTGAGAGCAGAAGAAGGAGTCCAGAGAGAGAACAGGGAGTGAGAGGGATACACAGGCAAAGATTCAAAATCCTTGCAGCAGCAGGTGCAGGGAATCAGAAAAAAACAAACTTTGGAATAGAAGCAAAAACATGCAGTAGCCCAGTGTTATGAAAGGTAAAAATCAAAGAACATAATGAAAAAAAAAGAGTGCTGGAGAATTAAGAGTAGTGTTGGGAATTTCCAGAAAGTTAGCAAAACCTTAAAAGAAATATTGACACTGCAGAACACACAATTTCACAAGCTTCAAGAAGGTGTTAATGGATCTGGTATTTTCTGATCAGTATGTGCAAGGGGGGGAAAGGACGGGATTTCAAAGTTAAACTGATACTTCTATAGCTTGTGTACCTTTGACAATAAGGTACCTTTTTGTATTAAATTCATTGACCTAAGTAACTAGAGTTAGTAGAAGTATTAAGGCAATAGGTATCAATAAACTCTCATTAAAATAATTATTTATAATTGACAAAACCCTCTAAAATATTACCTCATTGGATTCTCATAGCAAACCCTGAATGTCAGCCTTCCTCTCACTCTCCTCCCACCACAATAAATATCGTCTTCCAAATCCTGTGTTCCACAAAGAAGTATACTTCCCCTCAATGGTAGTAAATGTCCTGCACCAGTTTTCAGATCAATCCTAATTTGAGGTAGACATTTCTTTTATTGTTTCAGCTTCTTTACCCACTGACCTTACCATTAAGTCAACAACAACAAAAAAATGCCCTAGAGCAACATTCAGGGCTTCTAGAGTAATATTCAGGGCTTCTAGAGTATTCTCTAAGGTATTCATCTTAAGGTGCATCATTGGGATAAGAGGGTCTTGTGCTCAAGTCCACCACAAATGCACTAGTTTCATATAACCCGATAGTCTTCTGCACCCATCTTTAGTACAGAAGAATTTACTGCAACTGTCTGTCTAGGCCCTGAATGACATGGCTTTATTCTTGTGAACCTCCATTTCAGCTCTGGGAGCTCTGCCACTACACTAGACCAGTGTCTGGAATCTTCCTTCCTTGTTTGTGACCTTCTCTGCTGCTAATTGCTTACCTGTCTGGCCTTCTTGTTTTGTTTCTACTGGAGCTTCCTTCTAAAGCACTCTGTTACTGACTGATAGACCAAGTCCAGTAACTGTGTTAGCTTTAGGGTATCGCCCTTTCGCCTACCAGCCTGGACACTCCAATAGGCTTAAGTATCTGGATCAGTTTCTTCAATACTCAGGCTGTCCTGGAGCTAGCAATTTGAAAAGGAAGATGGGAGGTGAATCAGGATGGTGGTGCTGAAGTGGAGTAGAGCAGAGATAAAAATAAGGGGAGGCTTAAAATGGATATTTGGAAACATGTGTTGCTAGATACAGCTTATTGCAGGTGTTGGCACAATTCACTTTCTTGTCAAACCCTCTTTTTACAGATCATAATGAGAAACATTGGTCTAAGTTAATACAAACTGTGAATGTTGAGCAAGTCATTATTTTTGTTTACATGCTATTTTTGGACAAACAGCTTATTCATGAAATATTCAAAAGTAAAAAAAGTTATACTTTTTATTTCTTTTATTTTATTTATTTATTTATTTTTTGCGGTATGCGGGCCTCTCACTGTTGTGGCCTCTCCCGTTGCGGAGCACAGGCTCCGGACGCGCAGGCTCAGGGGCCATGGCTCAGGAGCCCAGCCGCTCCGCGGCAAGTGGGATCTTCCCGGACCGGGGCACGAACCCGTGTCCCCTGCATACGCAGGCAGACTCTCAACCACTGCGCCACCAGGGAAGCCGCAAAGTTATACTTTTTAAATAGAAAAAACATTGACACAGTTTTCCCCTTCAGCCTAGTGGGTCTTCCCATGACTGTTTTCTCCTTTCTCCATTTCTCTGTCTTTATGCCAGAGCCCAGAGGGCAGCCAGCCACCTCCAGGTCAAATGGAGAAAATGGGAAAGAGCTGCTCTTTCCTGACAACATCTACTGTCTAAAACACAGAAATTTGTAACCCCACTAGTTAAGAATTTAAAGAATAGTTAATAAAGATTATAAACTAGTGCTTTGACTAAGGTTGTAACTGAAAGTGAGTTATTGTCTGCCTAATTTAGTTAAATTGAGTCATTTTTTAATACTTGGACCAAATTATTGCACATACTATTCAACTATTAACACGACTAAGAACTCAAGTGTTCTATAAATTCATCTCTAACATTGTTCACTGATCTAATAGCTTTTTCCAATCTGAACTGAGAAGTTTCTATTCAGTGGTTTTGGTTTGCTAAACCCAGAGGGCTAAAGTTATGTCAGGGCTTACTGTTTGTTTTGTTGTTTTCCCACTTTTAAGTTAGAAAGAAAAGCATGAATTTTTCCTATCAGTCCTCAAGAACATTAGTCTAAGTAACCAAACTTATATTTTGGGAAGCAATTTTTTTAGTTGTACTTACAATTGAATTTATTTCCATTTATTTTCCTTACCTGAGGTAAAATAAAATTATTATTCCCATGTGGAATATATCAAGTTTTTAACAATTCCCATGAAAATGAACTTTCTAGGATTATCTTTTTATCAATAGTTAAATTATGTTATGTTTTTAATTGGACTCTTAAGTCACAGCCTCTAGCTTCCCAGAATTGTAATGGTGTTGAATTAATTTAAAGAGACTCGGAGGAACCAGATATGGAAGGCTGTCACCATGATAATTTAGTTTTATGATTAGATCATGGAAAATGCTGTAGAATTCCGAAGAGATTTTTAACCCTTCTATCTTGAAAAAACTTTCATTCAGTTTGTCTGTCTCAAAAGATTTGCATCTATGGAGAGATTTCTAATCCTGTAGAAAATTCAATAAAATAAATGTCACAATAAAAATAACGGAGACAACCACATTAAACACACACAGTATTTATGATCTACAAATTAAAGTAACCAAACACACACACACACTCAAACTCGCATGCAGGCACATGCATACAATAAGCTACAGTATGAGTATCAATTGTGATACAATGGTATTTGAGAACTTTCTGTATGTTTTGCATAATAAGTAACATGGATACTTTAGAGGGGGTAAAGTACTTTATTTGAATATTTTAACTGCTTTAGATACTTTAAAATTGCATTTATAGTAAATAATTCTGGTGTTTTGATATTGAGTTTTTAATATTCTTTTTTCCAAGAATTCTCTCTGAGAACAAAGAAACTAAAATTTGGGAGAGGCTGACTGCTGAGAAGGCAAAGACTGAATTGACATTGAAGAAATTCTTTTCAGGTTTCAAACAAAAGCAAGTGTATTGGACCTATCAAAGTACTACGCAGTGGCACACATAAATAGAAATGACTTTATTTAAAAATATTTGTGGAAAATTAGATAAAGGGTATATGGGATCTCTCTACATTCTCTCTCAAAACTGCATGTGAATCTATAGTTTTCTCAAAAAAAAGTTTTAAAAAATGTGTTATCCAATAGTAATATCTTTTTTGCCATCTGTAGGTTCCTCAATACTTCAACATACACTGCAATATTTAAATTGTATGTACTTGACAATGAAAGAGATCCTGCTCTAGTGTTTATGTTGGCATTTTTAGGGTAATTGACTCAAAGTCAACTCTGTGTTAATTTTTGGTTATAGTAGGCTGGTGGGGAGTTCTGTATGGAGATAAAGGGTTGTTTTACTATGTTTGTTAAATTAATTCATGATGTTAGATTTTTTTTTGTAAACTATAGGAGAATGGAGGGGGAAAAGCCCTTCTTTGAATACATCAGTCACAAGAGCTGGATAACGGAGAATGCAGCTCTTTTATTTGATGGGATGAGAAAGCTAATAATGTATGACAGTAAAAAGGCAGAGACTTTTAACGCTTTTTTTAACCTTACAAAAAAGGTCAACTCTGATCTGGAAATGAGAACAGCCAACACATGGGAAAGAAGGGCAAAAAGCCAAGTGGAAAGTAAGAAGGAGCTGGGGATGAATGCACTCAGATGGTGTATTCCAGTCCCTGGCACCCCAAGATTCTCAAGGCCTGGGCTCATCATCTCTGGATTAATTTAGTTGTTTTTCACAGCATGAGAGGAGGACCAAGTAAAAGACTGGCAAAGTTACCAAGACCAGAAAAGAGACAATGCTTTATCTTGATTTAAACAGAGAGGAAAGGAAAAATTCTGCAACCAGCATGCTAGCTTCATTTCTGGTGAAGACAGTGCCAGTTTAATGTTTCTGCTTCCAACTCAATGGTTAATGTGCTTAATCTATAAAAGTATTGACAATGGTTATTGAAGGCCTACTCTGTATCCAGTACTGATGTGGGGTAGAGCCCTCATTTTGTAGATGTGAATTCTAAGAGGAAAAGAAACTTGCTTGAGATAAACCAGTCAATAAGAGCTGAACAGGATTTGAATCCAGACCTGCTGACTTTGACACTCTTGCCCTTTCCACCAGAGAAACCAGTCCTGAAGACTTTTGTTTTGTTACGGTGTTTAATTAAAACAATTCTGATTTTGCTGAAAATGAAAAAGCAAGTTTACCTTTTAAATTCCAAAGCTAATAGCTTGCCTTAAATCATCCTGTCATATGATAAGAGGCCCCAAGAAGACAGCTCAATGAATCACTACGTTACATTGACAACAATGTGATAGAGGTTGTGCTGTGTTGTAGTTCACCATAAGGAAAGGATTCCTGCCCCTGCCATTTACTAACTGGTGATCAAGGGCAAATTACACAACCTTTCTGAACTTCAGCTTCATTATATGATAGATGGGGATAATATTTGTTCTTACATCAAGATTAAGATAAAATGAGATAATATAAGTAAATTACTTAGCACAGTGTCTGACAGGTCATGCATTCAATACATGCTAGCTATTTTCTATGTGATTATAAATAAAATAAGTTAATATTATAATATTGAACAAATAGGTATAATCTTTGTCAACTAGTTTATTGATTAAAATACCCTCATATGCAGCTCTGTAAATGTTGTTAATGAGATATAATCGCTTTTTAAATAAATGCAATAACTATAAGTACCTGACACTATACTATTTAGATATTTAGATTCCAAGTTGATAGAAACAATTCAATAGCTTTTAGTGTGCACGACTTTCCAACTACCATACTATTATTCACTCTTAGAAATTTATTTTTTATTAAAAATGAGACTTCTCTTTCATACTGTAAGCCCTTTACCCTTTTTATAACCTCTTTCTCTCCTCATCCAACTCATGTTTTCTTCTTTTCCTGTATTCTCTATCTTGGAAAATGCCAACAACCACCAGAAAACTGGGAAATATTCTAGACATCTACATCTCCTGTTTCTCTCCGCTGATGTTTAATATTTCTACTATACAGCCATGGCCTTAGCTTATGGCTTTAAGCGCTTGTCTCTTTTCAGGCAGACAACTACTCTCCATGCCAAACACACTCAATCCATCCTCCCCAGGCTATCAGGAGGGCTCACTCTAAAACGCAAATTTGTAGGAGTTTGGGATTAGCAGATACAAATTACTATATAAAAGAGATAACCAACAAGGATCTACTGTATAGCACAGGACACTATATTTAATATCTTGTAATAAACTATAATGGAAAAGAATCTGAGAGAGAATATAGACATACATGTATATAACTGAATCACTTTGCTGAACAACAGAAACTAACACAACATCGTAAATCATCTATGCTTCAGTTTAGCGCAGGGAGATCAGCTCGGTGCTCTGTGACCACCTACAGGGGTGGGATAGGGAGGGAGGGAGGGAGACACAAGAGGGAGGAGATATGGAGATATATGTATATGTATAGCTAATTCACTTTGTTATAAAGCAAAAACTAACACACCATTGTAAAGCAATTATAATCCAATAAAGATGTTAAAAAAAAAAAAAAGAATGGGGCTTCCCAGGTGGCGCAGTGGTTGAGGGTTCGCCTGCTGATGCAGGGGACACGGGTTCATGCCCAGGTCCGGGAAGATCCCACATGCCGCGGAGCGGCTGGGCCGTGAGCCATGGCTGCTGAGCCTGGGTGTCCGGAGCCTGTGCTCCGCAACGGGAGAGGCCACAGCAGTGAGAGGCCCATGTACCGCAAAAAAAACAAAAACAAAAACAAAAGAATGATTTATACCAACCCTAAAAAAAAATAATAAAGTAAAATAAAAAGAATAATAAAATAAATTAAAAGGAAATTTAATCATGCTATACCCGTACTTGGGTCCTTCCAATGTTCTATTGTTTTGAAGATAAAGTCCAAATATCTTTGTATGATACACAAGACTCCTCATGACTGTACTTCTGGTTATACTCCTGGACCTCATCTTCTGCCCCAGAATGACTGATAATTTTTTACACTCTCTTTGCTGCCTTCTGCTCTGCTTCTTCAGCCAGTTTACCCACCTGAATTATCCAACGATAGTTAATCCTTCAAAACTCAAACTCATAGCACAGGGAGATCAGCTCGGTGCTTTGTGACCGCCTAGAGGGGTGGGATAGGGAGGGTGGGAGGGAGGGAGACGCAAGCGGGAAGAGATATGGGAATATATGTATATATATAACTGATTCATTTTGTTGTGAAGCTGAAACTAACATACATTGTAAAGCAATTATACTCCAATAAAGATGTTAAAAAAAAAAAAAAAAAAAAAAGAAAAGCAAGCACCAGAAGACTCCTCAAGACTGTCATTAGCTCCATTATTACATGGGAGGCTGTGAACAGTCAGCAGAGGGGTAATAGGAAACTGATGAGAAATTATTATTCCACATTGGGTTTCTTTTTTACCCAAGTTGATTTCATTAGAAATAGATCACCAGGTAATAATATGACAGTTATTGAGGGCAGTAAATCTGTGAAAGGAAAGGAAGGATCTTCACTAAAATGATGAAAAACCCTTTCATTCGATAATCTCTCATTTTTTTCCAGAGGAAAAGAGCTCTTTGGGGCTTGAAAAAAAAAAAAAAACAAAAAAAAAACTCAAACTCATATATCGCCTCCTCGAGCAAGTCTTTCTCAAGTATGGGTTAGGTGTACATCCTAATACATCCATGAATTTTTCTAGTTACATCTAGTCTCACATCTCCCTATAAGTCTGTATGTGGCAACAATTTAATGTTGCTTAAAACCTTTCAGTCGTTTCTTATTCTAAACAGAGTAAATAGAATTTATTCAGGACTACAAACAGTCCTTCTGACTCCCTCTCATACCCCTGGATCACTGTTCTTCAACCCACTGTCCATTGACACCTGTGATAAATGCTCCCAACTTGACGTTATTTGCCTTCTTTACACTTGCCATCCTCATTACCTTGAAAATTTCCACCTGAATATTTGCGTAGCTGACACCTTATCATTCACAACATCTTGTAACTGCCACCTTTTCAGGAGGTCTCTCTGACCAGCTCTCTAACGTTTCCTGCCTTTCCCATTCACTCTCTCTTTCATGGCACTTATCACTATCTGGGCATTGGCTTCTTTATATTTCCATATTTTCATATGTGTTTCATTGGTGGTCTCCCCACCAGAATATAAGCTTTATATCTCTTGTTCACTACTGTATATCAGTGTCCAGAAAAGTGTTAAATATATACAAGTTCATCTGAATCACTATTTTATTCCCAAGGAGAAGTTAAATAATTGCTTATTGAAATCAACTGTGATCCCTAACTATGTCAAATCTAGTTGTTATTTATTGATGGGATATAACCACTATAACTATGGAAGATTTGCAAGTGATGAAAATATGACCCACATATAGAAATTTAAGCACTGAGATTAAACAATCTGCCAAATTAAGATCATTACATTTTCAGAGCAGAGGCTGAATGCAGAAGTAGATATTTATGGCAGAATGCTAGCTGTTCCCCCAAATCTGTTCTTCCATCCATAGTACATGAATACTTGTAGCTGGAAATACTTGTAGCTGCCTCACCAAGGACTACAGTCCTCAGGTCCCTTGCAGAGAGGCATGGCTACATGACTTATTTCATGCCTTTGGAAAGTGAACAGAAGGCCGCATCCTACCTCTGGACACAGTGCATAAAAAGTAGGTTTGTCTCCCAAACTCTCTTTCTCCTGTTTCCATCAGGAAGCAGATGATGATAAGAATCCAAGTGATGACAGAGGCACAGAGGTAAGAGTCCAGCCTTGATTCATCATGCAGAGAAGAGCCCCAGTGATGACTGTCCTGCAAGGGACAGTGAGATACTTCACTGTATCTGAGCCATTTTCCATTTTGCATCCATTTGTTCCAGCACTTTGGCCTACTTACCCTAAATAATACTATAGTCAATATGCTAATTTTCACCAGGTTTCCCAAAATTTCTTGAAGAATTCTCAATTTTCAATTGATGAGTTTAGGTTTATGAAATACATGTTTCCTACTCTCCCTATATATGTTCATGACAGAGGACCAAGTCATAAACTTATGAATATTTCCTTAATCTGAAAATAGAAGGTTCACATCAGGTAAAGAAAAAAAAAAAAAACTACTATAAGTAGCAGTAAAAGAACTAGCTGAAATCAAAATGAAAAAGAATGTGCAGTTAGATCTTCTGTGTATTTGTTTGTATGTAAAGCATGTCTCTGCCTAAGAGCTGACCACATCAAATACCCACAGCAAATAAAATTAATTCATAAGTTGTTTGTAATTTTCCAAATTATAAATTATGCTTTTAATACAAGACTATTTTAAGGAAAACCTTTATAATTTCATAAGTTTTTTTATTTGTTTTAATTTCAAGAGCCTTAGGTTTTTCCTGGCTTATTAAATTTAGATTCATGTGAAGAGACCTTTTAATTTACGATTTTTTTGAGAATAAAGGTGTAGGAAAAGGAGAAAGAAAAATTAAATGAATCTGCTAGCACCTTTTTTTTATTTGAAGTAAACCTCATCTGCTATTGGATAATGTGGGAAAAAAATTTTAATACTTCTTTGATCTAGTTACATCAAAATCTCTGCCATAGCAATTCAAATCCACAAATATTATTTCTGTCATATAATACTAATTCCCTATTATAAAAATAACTGATGCTCCAATTTTGCATCCTTTCTTTGTGTTGGGGTGGGATGAAGGAATGGGGATTTACAGAAAGGAGTTCTGCGGTGGGCTAAGCAATGTCCCATGGTAGGTAAGGAGCTATGACACAAACCATCTCCACTTCTTAGTTTTTTCTTCCTCATCCTATTTATTTCTATTTCTTGATCAAGTTTTCCCTCTGCTAATACTTTTTTTAAAATTTTTTATTGGAGTATAGTTGATTTACAATGCTGTGTTAGTTTAATGTGTACAGCAAAGAGAATCAGTTATATATACATATATCTCCTCTTTTTTAGATTCTTTTCCCATATAGGCCATTACAGAGTATTGAGTAGAGCTCCCTGTGCCATACAGTAAGTCCTTATTAGTTATCTATTTTATAAAACCATCTCCGCTTCTGATTGCCTTCCCAGTACTAACTTAACCCAACTGACTAATCACCCTCTCTCCCTTCCTCACGACTTCCCCAGGAAATTCTCCCCCAAACTACATCTCCAAATTATATATACCACATTACATAAGAATTTTTTTAAATTAATTATTATTATTATTTTTTTAATTTATGGCTGTGTTGGGTCTTCGTTTCTGTGCAAGGGCTTTCTCTAGTTGCGGCAAGCTGGGGCTACTCTTCATCGCGGTGCACGGGTCTCTCACTATCGTGGCCTCTCTTGTTGCGGAGCTTAGGCTCCAGACGCGCAGGCTCAGTAGTTGTGGCTCACGGGCCCAGTTGCTCCGTGGCATGTGGGATCTTCCCAGACCAGGGCTCGAACCCGTGTCCCCTGCATTGGCAGGCAGATTCTCAACCACTGCGCCACCAGGGAAGCCCCTACATATGAATTTTGAAAAAAAGAAAATTATTGGTAACAAAAATAACAATTCATCATTTACCCTACTAAATTCTAGGTTTGTCTTACTTTGTTTTGTTTGTTTTAACTTTCTATGTCATGTCAGGGAAACTGGGATCCACCATTGTTTTGTTTCTTATTACTGTAAACTAGGTATAATTTCAAACATTGTACCCAGTATAAAACTTTTCTTCCATAACAGAATTATTTGAAGTCCCATGGTGTTTTTGTTTTGGTTTTTTGGGGTTTTTTTGTGGTACGCGGTCCTCTCACTGCTGTGGCCTTTCCCGTTGCAGAGCACAGGCTCCGGACGCGCAGGCTCAGCGGCCATGGCTCACGGGCCCAGCCGCTCCGCAGCGTGTGGGATCTTCCCGGACCGGGGCACGAACCCGTGTCCCCTGCATCGGCAGGCGGACTCTCAACCACTGCGCCACCAGGGAAGCCCCCACGGTGCTTTTTATAATTGCTTTACAGACTAGCCTTCTATCTGAATGTCAGTGCTACTCTGGAAATTACAGCACTTTCATATTATAATATATATTGATTATTAACCAATGCTAAGTATTTTAATTGATGCCGTTTCACGTTATAATTGCTACCTGAATCTATTCACGAAATTTAGATTGTTTTTAAATCTAAAATTGATCTTCATTATTATACTTTGTGAGTATTTGGAATTGTTGTCAGACATCGGCAATTTTTATATGCAAATAAGTTACTGAATGTGAATTAAAAGGACAATTATAGCAATAGCAGAAATTACTTTAAGAAAACTTCAAAGGAGGTTTGTTTGCCTTAGGGGATCAAAACTGTATAACTCTATACTCAGACACATTTATATGGAGATATGGAACAGAATGACCTGGTGCCTATCGGCATGAGTGAGACTTTTATGAATGAACATCAGTAGTGATGCTCAGAAGGTATGATTTACTTCATATTAACATATAGTCTACTTGGAAGGGGAGATTTTTAAACAAAGTCTCACAATTGGCTTTCAGAAATGTATATATATACATACACATATATATTTCTTCTCTATTGAGAGACACCTGCAACTGAATAATTGTGACTATGTAACAAGTCTTAAAAATAGGTGTAACCATATAATAAAACCATATAATAAAAAAGTAAAATATAATTTTTAACAAGTCTTAAAAATAGGTGTAACCATATAATAAAACCATATAATAAAAAAGTAAAATATAATTTTTAACAAGTCTTAAAAATAGGTGTAACCATGTAATAAAATGGGAAATGTGAAAGGAAACTAAAATTAATTTTGTCAGAGCCGTAAGGAAAACCAGTCAGGAAGAATTTTTTTCTTAAGTAACTTGACATTTGACTCTGAAGGTGCTTAGAATTGGGGCAGGAGGAAAAAATAGAGATGGTGAGGAGGGGTGAGTTTAAGTCACTTTAGGTAAAGGAAGTAGGAAGATGCAGAGAAACAGCATACTCGGGAAATACAAGTAGGTGGATGGGGACCACAGTAGATGAGAAAAGTGGTGGGAAATGACACCAAAAGGGGAAGCCCAGCCTGTGAGATCCCTTTACCATGCAAAGGAGTCGGCTCTTCACCATTTAGTAGGAAACATTAAATGTGTTCTGAATTTCAGACAAGAAATAGAACGCCACTGTAGAGAAGGAATTGAGGGAGGGCAACTAGAAACACAGCTTAGCAGGGTGCTTGCTCGTTCATTTCTTCAATAGAGCAGCATTTACCAGCCGTCTGTTAGGAACCAGACATAAAGTATTATTCTACTGGGGTAGAAAAATAAAAACGCGGTCCTAATCTCCAGGAGCTCGCTATCTTGTGGGAGTGGGTGTTGGTTGGCGGAAAATAGTTTAATATACAACACGATTACAGTATCACGTGGCATGTGCTTTAACATAATGTTGATCAAAATAAGAAATGTAAGAGCAAATGTAAAACAGATTGGGAGAAAGAATGTATATTCAGTTGGAGATTTACTGAAATTGAATTGCTTATGGCAAATCTACATAGACCTTGCTAATAGTATTTGGGATGGAAGTCCAAATCTTGGATGAGGTATCTGGCCTAGAGATACAGATTTGACTGCCATCAATGTGTAAGTGATTGTTGAAGACATGGGTGTGGATGAGATCACCTTAAATAGTCGAAAGAATTACAAGTAAATAAAGAACAGGATCATTAGAATCTTTTTAAAGTGTAAAGAATATTGTAGTATTTGTTCACAATATTCCCTGCCTTTTCCTACTGGTTGCATCTCTACCAAATGTACTCCTTCCAGGTCTGTCCCGGAGGGAAAATTATAGTTCTTGACTAATTAATGTAAATCTGGGCCTTGTGATTTTCTTTGGCCAATGAGATGTAAGCAAAGAGAACATTAGCCACTTCTGTGCAAAACTTTTAAAAGCCTGTAACATAATTCTGCCCTCGTTCTCTCTCTTGGGCCTCAATGTCAGCAATCAGTCCCAGAGGTAAGAGCCAAAGGTGTCCTGTGATGAACACGTAACTTGAACTGAAGAAAAACTGAGATTTTGAAGGTTGTTACAGTAAAATACTTTTGCCTGAGATGAATAAGTCAGGATGATTAGAAAGAAGTATGAGAGATCAAACAGCAATGATGCTGTAGAAATAAGATTTTGAAATATCCAGGAACTCTGAAATATTTGATATGAGGTTTTAAGAATGAGTCCAAAATGACTTTGGGATTTTTGACTTGAGTGACTGTGGGAAGGTGACCTTGTTATATGAGGTAGGACAGAGAACCCTACTACTACTTTTATATCAGAGCTTGCAATCAAATTCACTTTGGAACTGAAGGAAGAACAAAGCTGTGATGTTGAAATTTGGACGTATTTCGTTTAAGATGCCTCTGGTATATTCAGGTGGAGATGCCTACTAGGCAGTGGAATATAGGGGCCTGAGATTCAGGATAGGTTTCTGAGAAGATGGGGCCACCCTGAGAGACTGCCTCCAATCAGAAAGTGGTTGAAGATGGAATTCTGGAGGAATCTAATTTTTAAGGGAAAAATAAAAGAAGAAAAGGGATTAAAATAAACTTAATAGAATAGTTAGAAAGTGATGAAAAAGTGATGTTTTATATACTAAAGTGAAAAGATGCTACCAGAAGTGCACTCAAGTGTGTGGACCGCTGCAGAGAAGTAAATAAGGTAACAATTTGAGAAGTTATTGGAGTTTACAATTAAGAGATAAATTAGATTAGCACATTGCAGGAGGGACGTGTAAATCATCCTGTGTGCAAATAAATCTCATCGTGTCCTTAAGGGAAGTTATGCAAGAGTAATTTGTAAACTCTACCAGCACTGAACAAATATTAGTCCCTATTATTAGTTTATTTTGGTTTATTATTATTATTAATATTAGTTATTAATTATTATTATTTATATTTTATTATTTTTATTTATTATTTTTATTTATTATTTTTATTTTTATTATTAGTTTCATTTTGGTGAGTTATCAGGAATGCAGTCCGGGGGCCAGGTCAGAAATGGACTGTCACTTTGAGAGTTACCTGTAGCAGAGTGATAGGTAAATACATGAGATTTAAATGACATTTTCCAGGTAAGAGTGTAGAGAGAAGAGCAGGGAAATGAGGACAGCGCATTAAGCTTATTCATTCTGTGGAAACTGGTTGAGGACAACGATACACTAAAGAAGTCAGTGCTTATGAGAAGTGGGAAAAATTAGACAATTTAGAGTCACAGTGAGCAGTGTCATCAAAAGGGAGGACACCAAGTGTTCCAAGCTACAAAGTCAATGACAATGACTCTGACCAAGCCCTTGGAACAACCCCCGACTGGAGTAGATGAAATGAGTGTTTGTGGCAGAATGACTGCAGGCTATGATTAAGAGTGTGCAATTTAGTGAAGAGTAAGGCATTTTGAGAATCCAAGCTTCGATCAGAGAATCCTGATGGTGTCCCAGTTGAAAGCGTGGTCAGGCAATGGAGAAGGAAGAGAGCTTGTAGAGAACGTGTGTATCAGAACCTTCATTCTGAGCAGAGGGCTGTTGAGGATCCCAGCCAGATAAGACATGGACCAGAGTTTTATCACAAGAGCAGAAACATAGCAGTCAGTTCAGGGAAAGACTCCAAACAGTAGGAGAACTTGAAGACCCAAGAAGGAAGCAGCAATAATTAAGGGAGTGAAGACCTGAAATTGAACAACTTTTTCCTGGGAATGTCCATACCTGCTGCTACAACATCCTTCTACCAGGCCTTTCACTGAGGATATTGGTCCCTGGGTCACAGTTTTCCTTTTCCTTCAGTCATCATTATGGGTCACAAGTTGATGGCCTATAAAATGTTGCTCTCATGGTGTTTGGATCTTCACTACTCAAATGGCTTTCATTCCCTCTCTTCAGCAAGTCAGTCTCTAACTTTCTGTTAAGATCCTTTTACCTCTGTTACCTCCTCAGTCCTGCAAGCTTGGAGCTTCAACTCCCCCAGTACTTCCTGTCCTGTACCAATTCTTCTCCATATCTTAGGCTCAGCACACACCTACTTTTCCCTCTTCCCTGGAAAATAACGTTTGTCGAGTATCTACTGTGTGTCAGATCCTGGGCTAAACTCTTTATATTAAATTTTCTCCATTTGTTCTCTCCAAAATTAAGAGGTAAGGGCTAGTAACCTCCCCATTTCAGCTCAAACATTTGAAGGAACTTCCCCAAGTTCACAGAACCTGGTGGAGCCTGGAAGTGAACAAGGCGATCAGGACTCCCAACGTTGTGTTGGTGTTCATCCTGCTGTATGTCTTTTCCAAATATTCCTTCCTTGCACAAGACCTGGCTCTCGTGGCCAATCTTAGTGCCACTGCTCAGGCCAGCACCCTTCCTTTCCTTCCCTTTCCTTTCCTTCCATACCTTTGCACATACCAAGTCAGTTCCTAATTCTGAGGTGCCCTAGTTGCCTATTTCCATCATGCCTATTTCCAGGCTGCTGAGGGTTATTGGAGAAAATTAAATAGCTGTGCTGACTGCCTTCATTACATTGTCATGATGTCCCAACCTCAGCTGGGCCTTTGCAAACACTGGCAATCCCTCTGCTCCTCTCTCAACAGCTCTTTCCCATTTCCCAGCATCTGTTCCAAATCTGTCTAGTTTTCCTCGAGTCTGCTTTAATTAAAAACATTCTTAACATGGCTTACTAGGCTCTCCGGAATTGGCCCCTTCCCACCTCCCTGGTCTCCCTGAGGGCTGTGCTCTCTCTTATCTTTGCTAGGCTCTAGCCACACTGATACTTTGAATCCCTTTGTCTTGTCCCTTTTGGATGTTCTCTTTGCTGAGTCTGAGAAGCTTTCTCTTGCTTCTTTGTTTAACTAAGTACTCATCCTTCAATGTTACATCATCTGATGAGCCTTTCCTGACCTCCGAGATTAGCTTAGATCCCAACACCACATTTTTTAATATTCTGCACGTTTTTAATGATTCGTCTGAAGCCAGCCTTCCTCTTTAGGTGGCTAATGATGTGCAGACAGTAACAATGTTGTCTCATTTAAAAAGTTATAGCCCCAGCACATGGCATAACGCCCAGCCCTTGAGAAGTGCATGATACATATTTATATTTAACTGGAATTGAAATGTTGGCATTAATAATCATATGGATCATCTTTTCTTCACAGACTGAAGAGATCTGGAATACCTTGGTGGTACACAGAATCTGTGAAGATATAAAAGGTACATACAGTTGAGGTATTTTGTGCTGACAATGAGCTGGGGCAGAAGAGCTTCTCAGATGAGATATAAGACCTGTGAAGGTAAAGAGCAGATGGGGGTCTGTGGAAATATGGCTCTTGGTCTTGACCCTGGAGGAACCAAGATGTTTTGTAGAATGGTCTATAAGATGGTATCATTTGTTCAAAGACAGACCAAAAACTAGGAAATCAAAATACAAAGGAAAATGTCAGCCATTGGGGTGAAGGTGTTAATAATTCAGAAAAATGTTGTGCTCTACGAATGAATGAATTGGACCAACTAAGCTATTGAGAACTGTGGGACCTGGGACATTTTTATTCTTACTGCCTTCTCTCCGCTTACTTCCATTGTCATCCTTTCCCACCTGACATCTCTATCCTCTATCTGAGGGTTGAGATTTACTCTTGTGCTACAAACCTGGCGACACACTATACTGGGAGCTGAAAGTTGCTGAGCTTGGGTAGAGAAGTGAGTAAAAAGCAAAATGAACAAAGGTAAACAGGTGATGCAGGTCAATCCTAAGTTC
The DNA here is from genome assembly GCF_003676395.1 of Aethalodelphis obliquidens. Taxonomy (NCBI): domain Eukaryota; kingdom Metazoa; phylum Chordata; class Mammalia; order Artiodactyla; family Delphinidae; genus Aethalodelphis; species Aethalodelphis obliquidens. The sequence continues at coordinate 1,702,072 of NW_020837977.1, read as the reverse complement.
AGGTTAAATTTAAAAAGGTCTGATTTATTCACTCACTCATTAATTCATTCAAAATGTGGAGAACAGGGAAGAGGTATAACTGTGAAAATGCTGAGGGGAGAGGATGGGGATACTGAGCTGGGTCCTTCAAAGAATTCTGTTCCGTAACAAGACAGGAAAAGTATGAAAAGTTTCTGGCTTCTAACGAGCATGACTATTTGAGGCACACCTCCTTACCTTTCCCCAGTTCCTCTTCTGTAGCTTCTCCTAGATGTCAGCATTCCCAGCAGAAAGAGCTATATCTGTTCTCAAGTTTCATAAAAGCACTGGGCTTGACTCCCAATGGCCCCAACTGCATCTTACATTTCTCTGAGATGGGGTCAGTGACACCACCACTGTAAAGTCCCAGATCTGACCACCAAGAAATCAGGGATCACTGCTTAAGAGTATACCTTGAAACATGCAGGGTCATAATTCAAACAAAACAGTAAAAAATATTCTCAAACCTTCCTTTTTCAGAGGGGGCAGTGTATTGATCTAGTGACTACAGACACCTCATGCATTCCTAGAGAAGGTTAAACCCCAGGCACACAACCAGACCCTAGATGACAATATTTAGGAAAAAAGATTTTAGAGGACTTTGGTCTGGCTTGGGTACTAAAGGCATATTATTCAGGACTCTTTTTTGGCTTCAAGACAGAAATCAAACTCAAATGGACTTAAGATGAAAAAATGTGAAGGCTATTTACTGCTTTACAGAATTGCAAAATCTAAAGGAAGACTGCTGAGTGCATAAGAATCCATCATTGACATGACTGGATGTAGGAGCTCAAATGAAGTCACTAGGGTCTGGTCCATTTCAAAGTCTCTGCTCGGCATTCCACAGAGAGGGCATGGTACCTCCAGCACCACTTCTTGTTGTCAGCAGTCCCAATGGAAAGAGCTAGGTCTTTTGTCAAGTTTCATAAAAGCACTTGACTCCCAATAGTCCAGATTTTATCTTCTGTTGAACCTGGCCGGGACCAGAAAATGTGCTGAGTGGCTGAGTCCTGCATCACATTCTCACCCTTTCAGCTTAAGGTGGGTCAGCCTCATCCCTATGGAGTAGATTGAGAATAGGGAGAGGCAGTATCCCAAGGAAAACTAGTACACTTCTTATGAAAGAAGAGGGGAAGGATTCTGAATCGACAGAAATAATAGATGTCCATAATAATGATGTTTCTAAGGAAAGAGATTTGTGATATTGCCTGAGTCAGAGATGAAAGGGACAAAGATATTTCTTTCTATTAGTTAGGATGTTTTTGTTGTTGTCATGGTTGTTAGAAGATCCAGAAATCCATCCTAAACTAATTCAAAAATGAAACCCATTGGCTTGTATAACTCAAATATGGAAGACTGGGGCTGCCTCAGGGACTGGATCTAGGGATAAGAACAATCATCAAGACTTTCTACTCTCCACCGCTTCCCCTTATCTTGCTTGTTGGTTTTATTTTCTTCTACCACTGAACTTCCTTCACCTAGTGGTGAAACGGAGCAAGACCCTATGGTCTTTCTTTCCTCCCATGTCCTTCACCTGCCTTTTGACTGTAGAAAAACTTTACCTAAAGAATAAGTTTAATCAGAGAAGTGGGAAAATGTAGAAGCAAAGGAAAACAGTCAAGCAAGACTAAATAATAATAGTTCAGTCATCAAGTAAAGTCGAGGACCTTTAGTTCCTCCTCAAGGGTAATAGATAATATTCTGAGTCATATGCTTTGAACTGTCTTGTAGATACTGAAACCTTCAGCAGGTGGAAGAAGTTAACTACATGATGACCAGACCGTAGCCATGACATAAACTTCCACACTCCCAAGAACTGGCCTCAAAGAAATGGGAACAAACCAACCTTGGAAATAAAGATTAACTGTACTTCAAGCAATAAAAATGATGCTGATCAGACAACCACATGACCCAGTTCAAGATGACCAGTAGAGATGACGGTGCTGTTTCTGCATGTACTCCCCTCCCTCCACCTTTAAAAGCTCTTGCCCACTGATTGTCAGTGGGGGCAGTCAGCCTTTGGACACAAGTCCGCCCTCCCCCGCTTGACTCCCCCCTCTCATTGCCAGCCTCAGAAATAAAGCAAACTCCTTTCCACCAACCTTGCCTCTTTATTGTCTTTAGAGCGGTGAGCAGCCAGACCCCACTTTTGGCAACAGTGGTAAACATGGCTCCCTAGATCCATATGCCCACAGTTTAATCAAAAAGAAAAGGGCATTTTACAAATCAAAACTACAACGAGGTATCACCTCACACCAGTCGGAAGGCCATCATCAAAAAGTCTATAAAAACAAATGCTGAAGAGGGTGTGGGAAAAAAGGGAACCCTCCTATACTGTGGGTGGGAATGTAAATTGGTGCAGCCACTATGGAGAACATTCTGGAGGTTCCTTAAAAAACAAAAAATAGAATTGCCATGTGATCTTGCAATCTCACTCCTGGGCATGTGTCCAGAGAAAACCATAATCTGAAAAGATACATGCACCTCAATGCTCATAGCAGCACTATTTACAATAGCCAAGACAAGGAAGCAACCTAAATGTCCATCAACAGATGAATGGATGAAAAAGATGTGAGATATAGAAATATAGATATGTAACTGAGCCATGAAAACAGAATGAAATAATGCCATTTGCAGCAACATGGATGGACCCAGAAATTATCATGCTAAGTGAAGTAAGTCAGACAGAGAAAGACACATATCATATGATATCACTTATATTTAGAATCTAAAATATGGTACAAATGAATTTATTTACAAAACAGAAATAGACTCATAGACATAGAAAACAAACTTATGGTACCAAAGGGGAAAGAGAGGTGAGAGAGGGATAAATTAGGAGTTTGGGATACAAACAGTATTATATTATATATTAATATATATATTAATATATATATATAATATATTATACCATATTATATTGTATAGTTATATATGTATATAACTGAATCACTTTGCTGTACACCAGAAACTAAGACAACTTTGTACGTCAACTATACTTCAGTAAAAAATTAAAAAAAAATAAAAGATAAATAAAATTTAAAAAAAAAAGAAAAGGGAATTTTATTGTCATTTCTAGCCTGAAAAATCTGGAGGAAAAAAAATTTTTTTGACCAGCTTGAATCATTTATTTCTATCTTGATCTAGAAGGGAAGTAGAGTCTAATACCTGAAGAATAGCAGTTTGTTGGGTAAAGATGAAGTCAGTAGCATAAGTTCTCAAACTTCTTGTGCCATAGACCTCACTGGCAGTCTAGGGAAGTCTAAAAACTCCAAGTAAGAAAAATGCATTTAGGGCTTCCCTGGTGGCACAGTGGTTGAGAGTCCACCTGCCGATGCAGGGGATGCGGGTTCGTGCCCCGGTCCGGGAAGATCCCACATGCCTCGGAGCGGCTGGGCCCGTGAGCCATGGCCACTGAGCCTGCGCGTCCGGAGCCTGTGCTCCGCAATGGGAGAGGCCACAACAGTGAGAGGCACGCGTACCACACACACACAAAAAAGATCACTGCAGGGTCCATGGACTCCAGGAGCTGCCACACTAGAGGGTCAGTGAGGTAATAGAGAGAACCTTAATTAAAAGTGGATTTCAGGAGCTGCTGGATCAGGGCTATCCATCTCCAGCTGGATAATTTTATGCCAGGGCCAATAGTGATATTCGTTTTCATAAGAAATGCAGTTTCACTAATATTATAGTAACTGCAACTTTGGAATTATATTGGGTGGGTGCCTTCACTGACCTAGTTATTCCTGATATGTCTCACCTGAAGAGTGAGATAATTTGTGATGTCACTCTAACGAGACAAGGTTTTTTCTCAGACCTACACTTTAATTTGAGTTGAAACGTCCTAAGTGGGTGGCAAGGCTCATCTTAACACTAAGCCTGAATACCAGAGCTTAATGTGTCAAAAAGAACAATTTTTTTCTGGTGGAAGATGAGGCATTCTCCCCATTTCAATGGGCAACCAAGGGTGTGGAAACACAGACCAGAAGCACATGGACAAAGTCCTTGGGTTTTTTTTTTGTCTTTGTTTTTTTTTTAAATTTTTATCGCAATATAGTTGATTTACAATGTTGCATTAGTTTCAGGTATACAGCAAAGTGATTCAGTTATACATACACACACACACACACACACACACACATATATATATATATATATATATATATTCTTTTTTAGATTCTTATCCATTACAGGTTATCACAAGATATTGAGTATAGTTCCCTGTACTATACAGTAGGTCCTTGTTGGTTATGTATTTTATACATAGTAGTGTGTATATTTTAATCCCAAACTCCTAATTTATCCCTTCCCGCCTCCCTTTACCCTTTGGTAACCATAAACTTGTTTTCTATGTCTGTGAGTCTATTTCTGTTTTGTGAATAAGTTCATCTGCATCATTTTTTAGATTCCACAATTAAGTGATATCATATGATATTTGTCTTTGTTTGACTTAGTACGATAATCTCTTTTGCAAAGCAAAGGAAACTATAAAAAAATGAATAGACAACTTATGGAATAGGAGAAAATATTTGCAAATGATGTGATGGACAAGAGGCTAATTTCCACAATGTACAAACAGCTCATACAGCTCAATATCGAAAAAACACACAAACAACCCAATCAAAAAAATGGGCAGAAGATCTAAATAGACATTTCTCCAAAGAAGACATGCAGATGGTCAAAAGGCACGTGAAAAGATGCTCAACATCACTAATTATCAGAGAAATGAAAATCAAAACTGTAATGACGTATCACCTCACATTGGTCAGAATGGCCATCATCAAAAAGTCTACGAATATTAAATGCTGAAGAGGGTGTGGAGAAAGGGAACCCTCCTATGCTGTTGGTGGGAATGTAAATTGGTGCAGCCACTATGGAGAACACTCTGGAGGTTCCTTACAAAACTAAAAATAGACTTTGCCATATGATCCAGCAATCCCACTCCAGGGCATGTATTGGGTGAAAATCATACTTCAAAAAGCCCTTGTGTTTAGATCCAAAACTGGACCGACCTTGGTGAGAGCTAACTCTGATGAGTCAAAATCTCTACTTCAAGAACCTATGACTTTTAAAATTTTTACTTATTTATGTTTTTTCTTTCATAGCATTTTAAAATTATTTTAAGACCTCAGCCTTCTTCAGCTGTGCTAAGAACAACCAAGGAAATCATCTATGATTGGGACAAAACTTTTGAAGGGCAGTGAAGAACATAGCACTAGAAACTGGCACTGGCAGCCATCGTAATTTATGTGGCATAAATGGTTCAGGAAATAGATTAAGGCTCATTGATCAGCCACTCCTTGCTAATTGGCAATCTATTTTCAGTGTTAAACCTTGGAACTTCCGAGTGGGTTTCAATAAGAAAACATTTAGCAAAGCATTAGTCAGATTACTGTGAACTCAGTTGGGGACAGAGCCAAAAAATCAAATCCAACACAAACTGAGTAACTATTATGAGTCAGACCTTACGGAAGTCACTATATATATATATATATATATATATATATATATATATATATATATATATATAACCTTATTTAATCCTCCCCCAAACCTTGTGAAAGAGCTACCATTATTTCCGTTTTACAAGTGAAAAAACTGAAACTCAGAGAAGCTGAGTAATTTATGGCAGATCACACAGCTGGCAAACAGCAGAATGAGTAAGGGATGCTGGGATGCCTGATAACAAACCTAGTACTTGTCTTTTCTCTTGTAGATCATTGCCAGAAAAGCACACTTGTTCACCCAATTATTTCTAGTACCCATTAGCCAGGTTCCCTGGGCCCCAGGCAATTTGCCAATAGAAAGAAAAAATAAGGCGACCAGTGTCAGAAACCTGGGAATGGACCTTATGTGACCTCAAAACACATGTGCTTATCTTGCTTTGTGCTAAGAAGAAAGTCAAAATTATTGCAAAAAAGAGCAAAAGCTTGCAAGTTTCCTATGTCCTCACTTGAGTTGTACTCAAATTTTTTTTCAATAGTGATGATTTTAATCACTGGATTATAGTGAGATCAGAAAAGAATTATCTAGTCTATCTCTGACTTAACACTGGGAACCATAATAGGAAATGTATGTAAAATATCAATTTTCACAAAAAAAAATATTTATCCATGGGGAGAATGAGGGGAGAGAGAATTTAAGCTTTATGTTTGTTGTGCTTCAGACTGATAGAACTATTACATAGAACTAAACATAACGATATATCATGATTAGTTATGACAGATTAGCACCACTCTCAAATTAATCCAGACATTTAGATCTTCAAAGCAGGTCACTGTTTTTTGGACTACGGCAGCAATTAATAAATCAATCTTATCACACAGAGTGATTGATTAGTACTTTTCAAAGAATGTATAGCAAATGGCTCTCCAATCAAAGGAAATAAAACTATTCATAGATCTTCTTTTAATTTGAATTCTCTCCAATTATAAACAGATTTTTCTTTCCTCTGGCCAGATCTAAGTGCATTTAATATTCTATGGGTAGCAAAATGTTTGAGACTGACAAAATATCCACAGTCTGTAACCTCTATTGGAAAAGGCTTTGATTACAGTAAAATTACATTAAAACGTGTCATTAAAAGACATTGGACAGACATAAAATCTAACCTTTTGAGCTGAGGAATACTTAAGATTCTCTTCATGATCATGCAAGGGGAAATTCTTTGCTATGGAATAGCTATTTTCCTGTTAAGCAGGCTATTTCACCAATGATTTATTCCTGAGATGTAATAGGTCATTTAAAATGGTGGTTTAAAAGTTGGGCCTTTTTGTTTAATTTTCTCACAGGCGGTTGGTAATTATCATGGTCCTGCAGTTTCTCTGGAATGCTGTGGCAATGGAACCCTGCTTTATAGGGTAATTAAGACAGTCGACATGGTTATTAAATACATCATGCTAAACTAAACTGGAATGCTGTGAAATAAAATCCAAAATCATAAATAAAACTTGGGTACTCCAGCAAAGGGGTATGTGTGAAAAGAAGGACCTTATGCTCTCAGAATTGCAATAAATAGCTCTTGCCCACTCAGACTTACTAAAATCTGGCTACCGAAAGCCTCTGGATTTGTCTTTTAGAGAGTGATATTGAAATCAATGCTACAACTCCATGTCTTTTTGTAGCTCTAATTCCCATTATTCCTTATTACATAAAACAACATAAAAATGCTTTTTGATGAATCATTTTTCCTATATTCCTTATTGCAAAGATCAAATGCTGAAAAATGTATGATAAATTAAGTGATCCAATATGTTTGATATGACTATCAAGTGAATGTTAGAGTTAAAAAAAATGATCTCAAGAATCTTTCCCTTTGTAAGGTCTTTCCAATGACTGCTCATCACTCTGTATTCATGCTGCCTTTCAGAATTCATCTGTAACCTGCATTAAGACCACAATTTAATGACCAGAAATCAAAGAAACAAGTAACAGGCTATCTGAAGGCTTGTTGATGCTGGTAATTCTAAACAGTGGTGATAGGTAAATACTGTCATCAGTAGAGATATAAGTCTTCCAAATATGTGTCTGTCTTGTGGTCATAAGCTTTCAAACTCAAGAGCCAAAGGCTTTATTAATTTAATTTCTTTGAGAAAATGTGATGAGTATACAAAAATGCTGGCAAAAGGGCCAGACCAAATGAGAACAGAAAAAAATACAATCTTTCCAAGCTATAATATGCTGCTTACAAGAGATTTTAAATTATTCTTCCCTTGCGTCTTGCCTGGAAGTCTTTTTTTTCCGTATGCATGTTTACAGGCAAATTCATTGGTTTACTAGGCAAAGGAAAAGAACTAGTCTTAAATAGAGGAAATAAATATTTCCAATTCTAGCTGTAAAACTAGAAGCCAAAACGTGTAGTTGACAGGCATGGAGCCAGCTGACTTCAGATCACTAGTCTTTCCTTAAAATCAGTCTTCCTATTTCCACATGGAACACATTTTAAGTTAACAATGTGTAGTTTGGCAAAGGAATTGTTTTTCTTTGGCATGAAACGGTTGTCTCGTTTTTTAAAAATGTATTTTCTGCCTGCTCCTATATACAACGTATGTCAACATTCTTTAGAACTTGAAAAACGGTTGTTACATCAGGAAAGTTTTAGATAATTACTTTTTTCATTTTTGCCTAAATAGGAAAAAATATATTTAACATATTCATACGCCTCATATAATTCTGAACATGGCTTAAATATACCTTGAAATGCATCTTGAATGGCGATTTAACTATATGGTTTACTTTGGGAAAACAGGCCTCTCAAAGAAGTCATTTAAACTTTCTTTGATGAGTATTTTTACAGGCTATATTGACAATGTACAACCTGAAAATAAATCCGGCCGTTTCCTTCTCTTCTCTCCATCGGTCTTAAAATTGAGTCATTCTATCCCCAATGTATTTATAGCACTGAAAACAGTAGAGTGGAATGCTAACCCATTCAAACATTTGCAGTCCTCCCCCCGGCCCCGCCCCGTTTCTGGCTACTGTCGCAGAAAACTCAGAAAAGCAGAAATGCAAATTTTCAGACATTGGTTCCACGTGAAATGGGACAGACGGCTGCACCAGCTACTGTTGTGAGACCAGATAGGACCACTGCTGCCTCCACATAAAGAAGGCCATTAAGGAGAAGTTGTTTATTTCTGCTTCTGCAGAAATCATAAACACCAACCCTGAGCCTGACAGCGCAAGCTGTGCCGCAGTAAATTCTAGTACTTTGCCGGCCATTCTAAGCTGCCCAGTAAAAGTTGCTATAGCTAAATCCCATATACATTTCACGAAATAATCCTACTCAGAAGATGGTATCATATTCCTGCACAGCAGGGTGTGCAAATGCCCATAAATCACATGTAGAATCTGAAATATCTATTTTACAAAATCTGTGCAAATTTAACCATGACCCTTTGCCAGACAATGGGCCTTCATATGCTTTGCAGCTTAGCAGACACCCAGGAATTCTGTTTGGAAGTGATAGCTACTGTCTATGTAATATTTAGGACCTATTCATGAAGCATCTGGCAGGAAATAAAAGGGTTTTCTGCACGAACATATGCTAAAGGATGTGGTCCTGTGCCGACTCCTCCTTTTCTGATTTTTTGCAAATAGCACAACATAAGAGACGGTTGTTTCTGGCTGCCCTGCTGCCTGTCATGGCTGTCAGGAGAAATCCCATGAATTATTGCTCTTCCAGATGTAAGAGATTTTCAGGCTGCCTTAAACTGCCTGTGGTTTGTGGTACTGGAGAGGAGAGAAACGAGATTAAACTTCATCTCATCAGTGCAATCTGAAAAGATCACACAGAGGACTAATAATCAGGGCTTTTTCATTCCAGAGCCAGACTTGAGAGCTGTGTGTTTTTGTTTCAAGGTGATGTCACATTAAGCTTGTTGGAAGACAGTGATTAAGGTCAAACAATATTTGAGGAAGATCAAAAATAAAAAAAAAAGAAAAAGCCTTCAGCCCTTTTCTGATGCTTTCCTTATTGCATTTGCTTAAAGGGGAAGGACTGATCATTTTCACTGAAGGCAAAGAATGGGAAGTGGGTTTAGCCCTGTAATTCAACGTTGTCAGCATTTCTCAACACAAGGTTAATGTGAGAAAAATTAGAAATGTTCCCATAAAATTACAGCTCTATTGTTCATTGTAATTTAGTGGATGCATTTATCACCATCAAAAAAAAAAATCGAGTGTCATTTTTTGTTATCTCTAAAGGTCAATTTTGAAGTCTTGATTTTTTTTTTTAATTCTATGAACATGTCATAGAAAGTCTGGAAATATTCGTTAAAAAATCAGCAGGTGATAGTAATGCTTTTTGATATGTAGAGTTTTTTAAAGACATTTTGGTTTGGTTTTCTTCTCAAGAAAATGCACTCCTATAACCCACCCCCCGTAAGTGGTAAACATCAGCAGATTCAATAACCCCAGTTACCAACATTTAACTAAACGTTTTCATAACTGTTTCCAGAATGACTCAGAAAATAAAGCGCAACCTCTCCCATTATGTACAGTTTGAGTCCTCAGGGAGAAAACTTATAACTCATTACATTTCCATTCCCTTTGATCAAATACCACATACAGCACCTGGATATTATAATTTTAAATAATAGTTGTGACACAAACTAGGAAAATGCTTAAAAACCTATGAATCTTAATATGGTTACTACTAGTTCTTATCATTTATGGCATGGAGAAATGGTGAGTGGTTTTGTGGCATTTTGCTAGAGTTCCATTAGCAAAATATTAATTATAGATCAAGAAAACATGTTTTTTTAAAAAACACCTGGAAATAATTGACAAATATATGTCTTAGATCAGAACATAATTGCCCCAATTCAACCTGTATAACTTTTTTTTTTCAGATGTAGACTGTTTAAGTAATGGGGTAGGCTACCAGATGTAAACCCTCCCAGGCCAGCTTTTTTTTCCATTTCAGCTCAGGTACCTCCCAAAGGTTCTCTAATGGGAGGGATCCCAGTGAAACAGTGATGAAAACCACAGGTACCAGTGGTTCACATGAAAGCATTTATGGCTTTCCATGCATCACATTATAGCAGAGTGGAAAAAAGCCCTCTGTTGAAAATGCATTAATTATTTGACACTGGTTTGCCTCAAAGTAATTTTTTACTATGGGATGCAAGTGAAAGATCACAGCTGAAAAAAAGATCATCATACTTGAGGTAGGCTCACAGAGTCTTTTCTTATGTTCTGTGTGAAGTTGTCTTGAACTGAAACCTATGCTCCTTAAGGATTAAGGGATTGAAAAGCAAAGACTGAAGCTGCTGTAATTTAAACCTAGAGATTCTCTAGCACAAAGGTGCAAAATGGACTAAGCCAATCTCTTTCCCTGTTCAGTAAAGAAATAATTTTCCTTTGGAAAGTTTTACACTATTAACATTCCAAAGGCATTATCATCTTTAAAGCAAGTGGTCTTCTCTTGGCTTTTACTAGGCACTGAGTACCTGCAGACATTGAACAAGTGGACATGGTTTTAAATTACAATTTATGACCTCTCTAAACAACCATTTATGTATGAGAAATATGAATAAATTTTAAAGAAAAAAATGCATGATGATCATCAATGAGTTGCATTTTCTTAGTTAAATTGGTATTTTATTCATTAAATATTTTTGTGAAGTTTGGGGCTGTATATGCACTTATTGCTTAGTTTCTAGAAAAATGCTTATTTCCAACTCAATGAAATTTAAAAGTATTGTTTATCCTTCAAATAGCAAAAAAAAATCATTTCTGAGTAATTGAAAGCCACTTAGTTGCCGGCATCTGTTTTCTTACATGTGAGTTAAGTCAAAATGAAAGCTCAAAGAGTGCTTTATTTATTCATTGATCCAATTGTTCATTCAACAGTTATTAAGCACCTACTATGTGCCATGCAGTTAGGCACTTCAGATGCAGTGGTGCAGAAATAATCTTGTCCTCATGTCTAGTGAGATACACCTATATTAAATTAATAAGTAAGTATGTAGCTATTTCAACTAAAATGGTTATACATGCTGCAAAAGGGATGCATAGAGAAGAATCATGGAAATATGGAATTCACATAAATGTGATGTTTTCAGATACTATGGTTGTATAGCTCTGCTGTGAGGCTGCAGTGGTTTACCCCAAATAAAGTAACTGAAAGCTTTATTTCTATATTTTCTAAAAACAAGCAAAAAAACCCAAAGATGTGGAAAAGCTGAAATCTTTGTGTGCTGATGTCAGAATTCTGAGTTTCATATTTAGTTTCTCTGTTAGGTAGGAAAAATAGTGAGTGAAAGAAGATATTATTTCCAGAATAAGCCATTTCTAAATGGTTCTTACTGGTTACATCCAATCTCCCTTTGAAAAGCCATAAGAAGAAAAGAGACCATCTTAAAATATCTTAAAATATCAAGCTAAAAATCCTTAGTCACAAAACCTGAATTTTAACTTTTGATTTTTCCTCACATCAATACTCTACTCCAATCCTTCTCAGATATTCAGCCAACATTTCTAATCTACTCTTTGAAGACAAAGTGTAGCATCATTTTCTCACTTCCAACTTGATAATGGTTTGGATATTTCCTATCTTGATCTTTTCAATCTTTTACCCTCTGGATTTTACTTCTTTTCTTCATATTGTTATTACTATTTAGCTAATATTTTTGCCACTCACATTTCATGTCTTCACTGAAGTACAGTTGGGTAATGTTTTTGTTTTTTTTTTTTCTTTTGGTAATTATTTGTTTTATTTGATCAATTTTGGCCAAATCCAGTAATATAAAAAATACAGATCATCTATGTACGTAGATCAGAGGAGGCTGGCTTGCTTTTTATTTGAACCAGTCAACCCAATTTCCTTTAAGTAATTAATTTTTTTAATGTAGTTTTTATTTTATATTGGGATATAGTTGATTTACAATGTTGTGTTAGTTTCAAATGTATAGAAAAGTGATTCAGTTATACATATATCCATTCTTTTTCAGATTCTTTTCTCATATAGGTTATTAAAGAATATTGAGTAGAGTTCCCTGTGCTGTACAGTAGCTCCTTGTTGATTATCTATTTTGCATATAGTAGTGCGTATATGTTAATCCCAAACTCCTAATTTATCCCTCCCCCCTCCACCTTTCTACTTTGGTAACCATAAGTTTTTTGTTCGTTTTTTTTTGTTTGTTTGTTTTTTTTTTTGCGGTACGCGGGCCTCTCACTGTTGTGGCCTCTCCCGTTGCAGAGCACAGGCTCCGGACGTGCAGGCTCAGCGGCCATGGCTCACGGGCCCAGCTGTGCCGCGGCTTGTGGGATCTCCCCGGACCGGGGTACAAACCCGCGTCCCCTGCATCGGCAGGCGGACTCTCAACAACTGCGCCACCAGGGAAGCCCCATAAGTTTGTTTTTGACAGAGAAAGACAAATATCATATGATATCAACTTACATGTTGAATGTAAAATAATGATACAAATGAACTTATTTACAAAACAGAAACAGAATCGCAGACACTTTAAGTATTTTCAAATTTTTGTTCCTTTCCAGCCACCCTTGCCTCTGTTCTTGAATTTGAATTCTTCACCTTAATTGAGTTCACCTTCACTCAACTTTCAACTCAAATTACTCATGACATAAAAATTTTCAAGTATTCTCCCTTTTAATATCCAAAGGACTTACTGAGTTTTAGGTTTACAGCATGAATACTATATTTAGTTTTTCACACATGAGTGATGGTTAAAGAAAAAGGTGTAATGAGGTCAAATTTAGGGAGCAGTATTTGTTTCAGAGGTAATTTTTCCTGATTAAAAAATCATAATAAACGTTAATTGTTTAGCAGCTGTAAAACTATAGAAAAAATATTAAAAAGTAAGTGAAAATAACCTGCAAACCAACCAGATTAAATTAGGAGTTTTTACCACTTTATTCTTTTTTGTCATATGTCATATATCGTAGGGAAAAAAATATTATTTCTTTTTCTTTTGTTAATTTTAAAATAGTTGATGTAGAACTGCATATACAAAGTTCTTAGTATGTAAATGAAAGCTCTATTTAAATTAAGTGACAATAGCCATTGTCTTCTCTCTAAGGGAGAAAAAGAAACATGTTTAGTCACTCTATTACCTTCCGTTAAAGGAAAGCTTTTTCAAGTTTAACCTGATACTTTCATTGCTAAAATTTTTAAGTATTTGAATATTTTTATAGGAATTGTTCAACCTCCCCACCCTCATTATTTCTGCAAAACTGAAACATTTAACAGTTTTTTTTCAACTTAAAATGACCTCCCACCATGCAATAACAGCTTATTTGATCATTACTCATTCATTCATCATAAAGTAGATCGTGCACATCTACTGTGCATTGTTGGGTTGTATATTTGAAAACTCAAAGGAGCAAAAAAACAGCGATCATGTCCTCAAGAAGTTTACATGGTCTTTTAATTACTTCCAATGTTTAGTTGATAAGGGAATTAATTTTAATATTAGGTAAGTAAAATTTCAATAATAAAATGAAAACTTGTCACAACTTCATATCACATACTACAGAATAAAATGCAGAAATGTGCATATTATTTAATATTTTAGAAACTCTAGTCCACACTTTTCTGTGATTCTGTGAACATTAAGTTAGCTCTGTTTGTAACAAATTGCATTGCGTACTCCTATCTACTTCATACAACTGCTACTCCCTAGTACATTCAAGTTATTTTTTTCCTGTAAAGAAATAGAATAAAATATTTTACAAATTGCATTTGAAGACATACCAAATAAACGGTAAAAGTATGAATATTGAAAAGTATGCCAGTAGCTCAAATTTGCATGTGACTCTGGGAGTGAGGAGTGGCTTTCACACAGTTCTATGGATTCCTATCTGTAGATGCTACTTTGGCCAATGCTTTCCACTTATAACCTTAAAATCCTATCTTGAAGGTTCAGACACCCACTCCAGGAGTAGAAGTAATTCCATTTCTATACTCCATGTGCCTCTTGAGGCCAGATCTGCCAGTAAGTGCTTAATTGGGTTAGAAGATAGTGGATAGTACCAGTTTATCATAGAGGCAACTGACACAAAACTTTTTCACTTATCTGAGGTTAGACTGTGTCTGGGTTCAGAGATGAAAGGTCAGTTCTTTATCCACTAAGTCCCCTAGACATTCCAAAATCCCCAGTACATTACAAATTTGAACAGTTTAAGCTCTCTGAAATAGAGAATCTCTTCTCTGGGTAAAGTATACAGTGTATAGAGATACAGTGGAGAAGAAACATGTGAAAGGTCCCAGCCATGACCTTTTAACATCAATAGTTTTATTTATAGCCAGGCTCTTAGTCTATAGGGCTTAATATAAAAGCAAGAAGAAAGACAAAGGTACCTGGTTAGCTTTATAGTAGCTATCCGGTTATACAAAATTTGTCTTTTTACTCTTGAGCTGAGAATAAAAATTATAAATAATTAAAGTGACGGCTATTCCAAAGTAAAGAATAACATTCCTCAATCATTTTTAATCAAACACATTCCATTTCTCTCTTTATATGGCCTAAAATACTCTACTAGATTTTAAAGGAATAGATTTATTTCTTCAGATGTATGATTTATTTTTAAAAGACGAAATAATATTATTTTGGGCTTCCCTGGTGGCGCAGTGGTTGAGAGTCCGACGCCTGCCGATGCAGGGGACACCGGTTCGTGCCCCGGTCCGGGAAGATCCCACATGCCGCAGAGCGGCTAGGCCCGTGAGCCATGGCCTCTGAGCCTGCGCGTCCGGAGCCTGTGCTCCGCAACGGGAGAGGCCACAACAGTGAGAGGCCCGCGTATCACAAACAAATATATATATATATATATATATATATATATATATATATATATAATTTTGTTTTTCTTACTACCTGCCTCCTTGTCACATATTTGGTGTCTTGCTGTATTTAAAATTACATGTTAGAAAGCTGTAGATTATAGCAGCCAAAACCATGTTTCATGGAACTTCAGTAGTTTAGAAAATTTAGCAAGCACAGATGTATGCCTTGGTTTGCTGTTTTCAAAATAGTTCTCAAGGACTTTTAAGAAATGCCTGAAGGTACATTGGGAGAAGTTCAAAGAGGTCAGAAAATCCACAGTGGGAGGAAAGTGTGAAACAAAGCTGGAGACTAGGCCACCAAGGTCTCTGTGTGACAAGCCAGAGAAGATGACTTAACCTAAGGGAAGCCTGGAAAGGTTTTATATGGAAGAGAGCCTGATCTTAGTTCCCAACTCTATTCTGGAGAATTACAGGAAGGCACTTTGGGCTTTCATTATCTCCAGGGAAGACCACGACCCTCTCCTTTCAACCCTCAGGGACTCATCCGCCTCCCTGAGTATCCCTAGCTGATGGGTAGCCTTTCACAGATATGATAACCTGTGTGCAGTTTCTCACAAGTTATTAGTTTCATTCATGCTAAAATAGTCACAGAAACTAACAGGTAACCTTTTATGTTTAACTGGAACTTCTAGAGGCAACATCTTTACCCCAAAATGTCACTAAATTAGTCAGTTTCAAGTGCTGTATCTATGTATTGAGTTGTCAAGGATGCTCTTCTACACTTCATTTTAGGTTGAGTGTAATACTTGGGACTTTTCTCTTCTAGTTCCATGTTCTAGCTTCAAATTCCCAGCCAACCATCCCAGTGTGATACAGAAATCTGTGAATGACTACCAACACTTTAGAGACAAAACCACCAGGGCTGCATTATTTTCTAGTTAAGAGATATCTGCTTAGTCATTAAGTTGAAAAGGAAAAAAAGATCTTTGGTAAACAGTATTGAGGATCTAATAGTGGGTAAAAGCCCAAAGTATCAGAACTGATAAGATACTGAGTATCTTATAGCAGATAGAAGCCCAGCTTCCAGAGTTAGACAGACCTGGATTAGAATCTCTAGTCAAAGAGCCCAAAATATATAGTTGACTGACTATTCTCTTTCTTGTAGTCGTTTTACATGTCTCTAATATTTATCAGTAAATAGATTGAGAGAAAACTCTAAAACATATGTAGAAAGAACAGCAATGATAAAATATTACTAATGAAATTCATTTCCTTCAAATGTACCCTCCTTGTGGTCTCCAGAAAGTGATTATTTTCACCTCTCTGGTGAATGAAAGGGAAAAAACTTGCCCACATTCTCTACTACAGAAGAACTTTGTCAGATTGTATTGCAGAATCATTCTGGTGTCATAACAGAATCGGAAATGGTGAAGTTATCAGTTCTCCTCTCTCATATCCTATTGCAGTAGACCTTAACCAGCCCCAGAAAATTACTCTCCTCTTTCTGTCCTGCTCTAAGTCATACTAAGAATGAAAATTGTCCCAGGTATATGTTGGTACTTCAGTATCACCAAGACCAAAACCCCTTTATCGCCAGGAATAATTTCTGGCTCCAATGTCCTCAGGTTCTCCTTCCTTCCATTGTTTTCCATTTTTATTAGTCAATCTAATTACTGAATGCCTACTATATTCCAAACCCTACATGAGGCCCCTCAGGTAAAGATGAACAGATAATCCATAATCCTTGCCATGGATGAGTCTAGAGCCAAAATAAGGAAGAAAATAAATGAATCAATAAATGTCTCATTTTCTAGAAACTGTTATCTGTTTACATGGTAGAGAATCTGAGGGAAGCTAGTGCTTAAAAATTTAGATTTTATGTTGTAGAAGGCAGATGGTGTTTACTCTTGGTGACTTAAGGGGGACTCAGAGAAACCATCTTGGGTGCTACAGATCTTCTGTTTCTTGGTCTGGGAGTAGATTTCACAGCTGTGCTCAGTTTGTGAAAAAATCATTGAGTTTCACACTTATATGCACTTTTCCCTTATATATTGCACTTCCATTAAAAATGTTTTAATTATATCTAGATATCTTTTTCCTTTGCATAGAACAGATATTTTACATAGGCTAGGCACATGTATTCCATAGACTCAACAAATATTTTAAAAAATTGAATTATAATTTAAATTTCTAAAAAATTAAAAACTAAAAATTCTTAAGTCCTTTTCCAACCATGAAAAAAAAAAATCCTTATTTTTGTAAACGAATCGCTATGCTGAAGCTTCAGTTATGCTTCTATTTGTAATAAGATCATTCTGTTCAAAGCCTTTAAAACTATTCCCACATATTCAAGAGATATTATATTCACATAGTCATCCTAAAGAGTACTTCCCACCAGAAAAGTCAGCACACCAGTTGCTCTGAAATTCCCATTTGGGTCTCTTTTTTCACCTACCAACAGCTTACTAAATGATGTCTTGAGCAAACTAGCAATTGCATTCACTATATCCTCTTGGTATTACACTATATTAACATCCATCATTTTTTTTTCATGAAAATGTCATTTGCGGGTATGATTTACTTTTTAAAAATGCTCAGTTTCTACTGCTGAATATAAAATACATCCAACTCGTGGAAAAAAATATAGCACCAAGCCAAGCAGACCCTCAAAATTGTTTTAGAATTAATTCCATAGACATCATATAATTTTCCCAATAAATATATCGCCGAACAACACATAGCAAGTAGTGCTAAATTTACTTTTCTCTGTAGAATTTAATCCTGTTGAATACATACCCTCTTGAATTTTCCTTTGATTTCAAGCCACGGGATTCATATTATTCCTTACTCCTCCTGAGCCCACATTCTAGGTTCCTCCTTCTCTAACCCCTGATGACAAAACAAGATTCTATAACATTTATTTGTCTCTGGAAAGTACTTGCTCATCCTTAAGGTTCTACCCCACAACTCACTCTGGTCTCCCTGTATATATTTCTCTCTCAATGTGAACAGATGTTGCCATAATTTTAATAGCATCACGCTTAGTTCTAGCTTCCAAGCCCTAGTGACAACTAGAACTCTTAACTTGGAAGGTTCCAACCATTTCCAGCTCAACATATCCAAAATCCAACTTCATGCTCTTGAAATCTGCTTCTCCCTTCCACCACCTCACCTCAGCCTGCCCTCAGCCAACCCTCTGGGTTTTCCGTATTGGTTAAGGACAGTCCCTCTCCTGAATGCCTTTCCAATATCCCGCTCACTATACCTTTGCTACATAATTCCACTGTCATCTATTACCTCATTCCTGGTGCCCTCTAACCCCATACCCCTGCAATCAAAGTATATATTGTCATGTGCTTAATGCTATCCTTTTACTCATTCATTCACTTTTTCATTCAACAAATATTTGTTGAATAACTGCCCCTGCTAGGCTTTGGATACTCAGAGATAAACAGGACACAGGCTTTTCTATGAAGAAACACTGTCTCAAGGGGGAACACGTACAAGATTGGCTTATATGCTGCAGCAGAGGGTTTAAATGCCTTTGTATGTCACATAAATGTTCTTCATAATCTGGACTCAACAAGCCTCTCCCGCTTCTTTGACTGCATTTGCCTAGTGTGTGTCCTTGACTCCAGGCACCCAGAACTCCATGTAGATCTCCAATGAGCCTTTCCCTTATTCCTTTATTCCCTCTGCCTGAAATGTCCTTCTCAACCTTGTCAGTCCAGAAGACTGATTCTGGAGCTATTTTCTGCCCTCCTCAGACAGTTGGCATCTGTTCTCTGTACTCAATAACATCCTGTGCAAATTTAACATTTATCACACTACTTACTAATTATTGATTTTCACTTCTGCCTTTCCTGCTAGATAGTGAGGTGCATGAGAGTAGTGATTGAATCTCCTGTGGCCTTCGGGTTGAATGAGCAATAATCATATACTTGAGAATAAGAAAATGATTAAGAACACAGCCCAGGTTGGCTGCATGAACACAGCCTGAATGGGGTTAGTGCAAGAGACTTATTTTTGCCTCTTTGTTTCCTGGTGCGCGAGGAGAGGGGATTAAGAGTGCTGCTTAAAGGAGCTCCAGAGACGGGCGCGAGCCGCGGCTAAAAGCGCGGACCCCAGAGACGGGCATGAAATGCTAAGGCTGCTGCTGCCGCTGCCACCAAGAAGCCTGTGTGCAAGCGCAGGTCACTATCCACACCGCCCCTCCCAGGAGCCTGTGCAGCCCGCCACTGCCAGGGTCCTGTGATCCAGGGACAACTTCCCCAGGAGAAGGCACGGCGCACCTCAGGCTGGTGCAACGTCACGCTGGCCTCTGCCGCCGCAGGCTCGCCCCGCATCCGAACCCCTCCCTGCCACCCCCCCACCCCCACCCCACCCCCACCCCCGGCCTGAGTGAGGCCGCAGCCCTTTAACCTGGTCCTGTCTGAGCGAAGAACAGACGCCCTCAGTCGACCTACGCGCAGAGGCGGGGCCAAATCCAAAGCTGAACCCCGGAGCTGTATGAACAAAGAAGAGAAAGGGAAATCTCTCCCAGCAGCCTCAGGAGCAGCAGATTAAATCTCCACAAACAAGTTGATGTACCCTGCATCTCTGGAATTCCTGAATAGACAAGGAATCATCCCAAATTGAGGAGGTGGACTTTGGGAACAAAGATATACATTTGTTCCCCTTTTTTCTCTTTTTGTGAGTGTGTATGCATACGTTTCTGTGTGATTTTTGTCGATATAGCTTTGCTTTTAACATTTGTCCTAGGGTTCTGTCCTTTTTTTTAGTATAGTTTCCAGTGCTTCTTATCATTGGTGGATTTGTTTATTTGGTTTGGTTGTTCTCTTCTTTCTTTCTTATTTTTAATTACTTTAAAATTTTTTAATAATTTTTTTTTGTTTTTATTTTAATAACTTTTTAATTTAATTTAATTTTATCTTTTTCTTTTTTTTCTTCCTTTTATTCTGAGCCGTGTGGATGACAGGCTTTTGGTGCTCCAACCAGGCGTCAGGGCTGTGCCTCTGTGGTGGGAGAGCCAAGTTCAGGACACTGGTCCACCAGAGACCTCCTGACCACACGTAATATCAAACGGCAAAAATCTCCCAGAGATCTCCATCTCAATGCCAAGACCCAGCTCCACTCAACAACCAGCAAGATACAGTGCTAGGGCTTCCCTTGTGGCGCAGTGGTTGAGAGTCCACCTGCTGATGCAGGGGACACGGGTTCGTGCCCCGGTCCGGGAAGATCCCACATGCCGCGGAGCGGCTAGGCCCGTGAGCCATGGCCGCTGAGCCTGCGCGTCCGGAGCCTGTGCTCTGCAACGGGAGAGGCCACAACAGTGAGAGGGCTGAATACCACAAAAAAAAAAAAAAAAAAAAAAAGAAGAAGATACAGTGCTGGACACCTCATGCCAAACAACTAACAAGACAGGAACACAACCCCACCCATTAGCAGAAAGGCTGCCTAAAATCATAATAAGGTCACAGACACCCCAAAACACACCACCAGACGTGGACCTGCCCACCAGAAAGACAAGATTCATCTTCATCCACCAGAACACAGGCACTGGTCCCCTCCACCAAGAGGGCTACACAAACCACTGAACCAACCTTACCCACTGGGGACAGACACCAAAAACAATGGGAACTATGAACTTGCAGCCTGTGAAAAGGAGACCCCAAACACAATAAGTTAAGCAAAATGAGAAGACAGAGAAACACACAGCAGATGAAGGAGCAAGGTAAAAACCCACCAGAACTAACAAATGAACAGGAAATAGGCAGTCTACCTGAAAAGAATTCAGAAAAATGATAGTAAAGATGATCCAAAATCTTGGAAATAGAATGGAGGAAATACAAGAAAAGTTTAACAAAGGCCTAGAAGAACTAAAGAGCAAACAAACAATCATGAACAACACAATAAATGAAATTAAAAATTCTCTAGAAGGGATCAATAGCAGAATAACTGAGGCAGAAGAACGGATAAGTGACCTGGAAGATAAAATAGTGGAAATAACTACTGCAGAGCAGAATAATAATAAAAAAATAGAATGAAAATAATTGAGGACAGTCTCAGAGACCTCTGGGACAATATTAAAGGCACCAACATTTGAATTATAGGGGTCCCAAAGAAGAAGAGAAAAATAAAGGGACTGAGAAAATATTTGAAGAGATTATAGTCGAAAACTTCCCTAATATGGGAAAGGAAATAGTTAATCAAGTCCAGGAAGCACAGAATCCCATAGAGGATAAATCCAAGGAGAAACACTCCAAGACACATATTAATCAAACTATCAAAAATTAAATACAAAGACAAAAAATTAAAAGTAGCAAGGGAAAAACAACAAATAACATACAAGGGAATCCCCATAAGGTTAACAGCTGATCTTTCAGCAGAAACTCTGCAAGCCAGAAGGGAGTGGCAGGACATATTTAAAGTGATGAAAGGGAAAAACCTACAACCAAGATTACTCTACCCAGCAAGGATCTCATTCAGATTTGATTAATTCTCTTAGCAAAAA
The DNA here is from genome assembly GCF_003676395.1 of Aethalodelphis obliquidens. Taxonomy (NCBI): domain Eukaryota; kingdom Metazoa; phylum Chordata; class Mammalia; order Artiodactyla; family Delphinidae; genus Aethalodelphis; species Aethalodelphis obliquidens. The sequence continues at coordinate 1,680,296 of NW_020837977.1, read as the reverse complement.
CTAAGAGAATTCAGCAATGCCAAACCAGCTTTACAACAAATGCTAAAGGAACTTCTCTAGGCAGGAAACACAGGAGAAGGAAAAGACCTACAATAACAAACCCAAAACAATTAAGAAAATGGTAATAGGAATATACGTAATTTACCTTAAACGTAAGTGGATTAAATGCTCCAACCAAAAGACATAGGCTGGCTGAATGGATACAAAAACAAGACCCATATATATGCTGTCTACAAGGGACCCACTTCAGACCTAAGGACACATACACAGACTGAAAGTGAGGAGATGGAAAAAGATATTCCATGCAAATGGAAATCAGAAGAAAGCTGGAGTAGCAATTCTCATATCAGACAAAATATACTTTAAAACAAAGACTATTACAAGAGACAAAGAAGGACACTACATAATGATCAAGGGATCAATCCCAGAAGAAGATGTAACAATTGTAAATATTTATGCACCCAACATAGGAGCACCTCCATACATAAAGCAAATGCTAACAACCATAAAAGGGGAAATCGACAGTAACATTCATAGTAGGGGACTTTAACACCCCACTTTCACCAATGGACAGATCGTTCAAAATGAAAATAAATAAGATGGACTTAATTAATATTTATAGGACATTCCACCCAAAAACAACAGAAAACATTTTCTTCTCAACTGCTCATGGATCAGTCTCCTGGATATATCATATCTTGGGTCACAAATCAAGCCTTGGTAAATTTAAGAAAATTGAAACCATATCAAGTATCTTTTCTGACCACAACGCTATGAGACTAGATATCAATTACAGGAAAAACATCTGTAAAAAATACAAACACATGGAGGCTAATCAATACACTACCTAATAACCAAGAGATCACTGAAGAAGTTAAAGAGGAAATCAAAAAATACCTAGAAACAAATGACAATGAAAACACGATGACCCAAAACCTATGGGATGCAGGAAAAGTAGTTCTAAGAGGGAAGTTTATAGCAATACAATCCTACCTTAAGAAACAAGAAACATCTCAAATAAACAACCTAACCTTACACCTAAAGCAATTAGAGAAAGAAGAAAACAAACAAACAAACAAATAAAAAAACACAAAGTTAGCAGAAGGAAAGAAATCATAAAGATCAGATCAGAAATAAATGAAAAAGACATGAAGGAAACGATAGCAAAGATCAGTAAAACTAAAAGCTGGTTCTTTGAGAAGATAAACAAAATTGATAAACCGTTAGCCAAACCCATCAAGAAAAAATGGGAGAAGAGTCAAATCAATAGAATTAGAAATGGAAAAGGGGAAGTAACAACTGACACTGCAGAAATACAAAGGATCATGAGAGATTACTACAAACAATTATATGCCAATAAAATAGACAACCTAGAAGAAATGGACAAATTCTTAGAAATGCACAACCTTCCGAGACTGAACCAGGAAGAAATAGAAAATATGAACAGACCAATCACGAGCCCTGAAATTGAAACTGTGATTAAAAATCTTCCAACAAACAAAAGCTCAGGAACAGATGGCTTCACAGGCAAATTCTATCAAACATTTAGAAAAGAGCTAACACCTATCCTTCTCAAACCTTCTAAAATATAGCAGAGGGAGGAACACTCCCAAACTCATTCTATGAGGCTACCATCACCCTGATACCAAAACCAGACAAAGATGTCACAAAGAAAGAAGACTACAGACCAATATCATTGATGAACATAGATGCAAAGATCCTCAACAAAACACTAGCAAACAGAATCCAACAGCACATTAAAAGGATCATACACCATGATCAAGTGAGGTTTATCTCAGGAATGCAAGGATTCTTCAATATATGCAAATCAATCAATGTGATACAGCATACTAACAAATTGAAGGAGAAAAAACATGTGATCATCTCAATAGATGCAAAGAAAGCTTTTGACAAAATTCAACACCAATTTATGATAAAAAGCCTCCAGAAAGTAGGCATAGAGGGAACATTCCTCAACATAATAAAGGCCATATATGACAAACCCACAGCCAACATCATGCTCAATGGTGAAAAACTGAAAGCATTTCCACTAAGATCAGGAACAACACAAGGTTGCCCATTCTTACCACTATTATTCAACATAGTTTTGGAAGTTTCAGCCACAGCAATCAGAAACTAAAAAGAAATAAAAGGAAGCCAAATCAGAAAAGAAGAAGTAAAGCTGTCACTGTTTGCAGATGACATAATATTATACATAAAGAATCCTAAAAATGCTACCAGAAAACTACTAGAGCTAATCAATGAATTTGGTAAAGTAGCAGGATACAAAATTAATGTACAGAAGTCTCTTGCATTCCTATGCACTAATGATGAAAAATCTGAAAGTGAAATTAAGAAAACACTCCCATTTACCATTGCAACAAAAAGAATAAAAAATCTAGGAATAAACCTACCTAAGAAAAAAAAACCTGTATGCAGAAAATTATAAGACACTGATGAAAGAAATTAAAGATATTCAAATAGATGGAGAGATATACCACATTCTTGAATTGGAAGAATAAACATTGTGAAAATAACTATACTACCCAAAACAATCTACAGATTCAATGCAATCCCTATCAAACTACCAATGGCATTTTTCACAGAACTAGAACAAAAATTTTCACAATTTGTATGGAAACACAAAAGACCCCGAATAGCCAAAGCAATCTTGAGAAAGAAAAACTGAGCTGGAGGAATCAGGCTCCCTGACTTCAGACTATACTACAAAGCTACAGTAATCAAGACAGTATGGTACTGGCACAAAAACAGAAATATAGATCAATGGAACAGGATAGAAAGCCCATAGATAAACCCTTGTACATATGGTCACCTTATCTTTGATAAAGGATGCAAGAATATACAATGGAGAAAAGACAGCCTCTTCAATAAATGGTGGTGGGAAAACTGGACAGCTTCATGTAAAAGAATGAAATTAGAACAGTCCCTAACACCATACACAAAAATAAGCTCAAAATGGATTAAAGACTTAAATGTAAGGTGAGACGCTATAAAACTCTTAGAGGAAAACATAGGCAGAACACTCTATGACATAAATCACAGCAAGATCCTTTTTGACCAACCCCCTAGAGGAATGGAAATAAAACCAAAAATAAACAAATGGGACCTAATGAAACTTAAAAGCTGTTGCACAGCGAGGGAAACCATAAACAAGATGAAAAGACAACCCTCAGAATGGGAGAAAATATTTGCAAATGAAACAACTAACAAAAGATTAATCTCCAAAATGTACAAGCAGCTCATGCAGCTCAATATCGAAAAAAAGAAACAACCCCAACCAAAAATGAGCAGAAGACCTAAATAGACATTTCTCCAAAGAAGATATACAGATTGCCAACAAACTCATGAAAGAATGCTGAACATCATTAATCATTAGAGAAATGCAAATCAATACTACAATGAGATATCATCTCACACAGCTCAGAATGGCCATTATCAAAAATCTACAAACAATAAATGCTGGAGAGGGTGTGGAGAAAAGGGAACCCTCATGCACTGTTGATGGGAAAGTAAATTGATACAGCCACTATGGAGAACAGTATGGAGGTTCCTGAAAAAAACTAAAAATCGAACTGCCATATGAACCAGCAATCCCACTACTGGGCATATACCCTGAGAAAACCATAATTCAGAAAGAGTCATGTATCACAATGTTCATTGCAGCTCTATTTACAATCGCCAGGACATGGAAGCAACCTAAGTGTCCATCGACAGAGGAATGGATAAAGAAAATGTGGCACATATATACAATGGAATATTACTCTGCCATAAAAGAAACAAAATTGAGTTATTTGTAGTGAGGTGGATGGACTTAGAGTCTGTCATACAGAGTGAAGTAAGTCAGAAAGAGAAAAACAAATACCATATGCTATAGCACACATATATATGGAATCTAAAAAAAAAAAATGGTCATGAAGAACATAGGGGCAAGACAGAAATAAAGATGCAGACCTACTAGAGAATGGACTTGAAGACACAGCGAGGGGGAAGGGTAAGCTGTGACAAAGTGAGAGAGTGGTGGTGTATATATGGACATATATACACTACCAAATATAAAATAGATAGCTAGTGGGAAGTAGACACATAGCACAGGGAGATCAGCTCAGTGCTTTGGGACCACCTAGAGGGGTGGGATAGAGAGGGTGGGAGGGAGGGAGACGCCAGAGGGAAGAGATATGGGAACATATGTATATGTATAACTGATTCACTTTGTTATAAAGCAGAAACTAACACACAATTGTAAGGCAATTATACTCCAATAAAAATGTTAAAAAAAAAAAAAAGAACACAGCCCAGGGAGTAAGACAGATGTGGATATGAATCCCAGCTCCACTATATAATAACTATGTACTCAAGAATTTGCTTGTCTCCTCTGAGCCTCAGTTTCCTTATCTGTTAAGAGGAATAACAATATTTATTATAAATTGTTCTGTGAGGACACAACAAGATAATGCAAATAAAGTGTTAGGTACAGTGTCTCATCCATAATAAGTACTCAGTACTTTTTAGCTATTGTTATTATGTCTGATGGAAAGTGGGGGTGGCATTAAGATTCCCTTCACATTTTACAATTGTGATCAGATGATAAGAAAAACAGATGGAAGGGGAAAGGAAGTAACCTTTTAAGAATTCACTCTGTATTCGTCTTACTTCAGGTATGTTATCTCCTTGATACTCCCAGCCACTCCGGTGGAATAAGGATTGTTAATGCCAATTTACAGATTAGAAAACTGAGTCTCAAAGAGTGTAAGTGACTCATTCAAGGGCATAGAGCTCCAGTTTTAAGATGCATTGGATGAAACATCTGTGACTGCCATAGCAAAATGCCATAGACTGAGTGGCTTAAGCAACAAAAAATTATTTATCACAGTTCTGGAGGCTTGGAAGTCCAAGATTAGTTGCTGGTAGATTTGCATCCCAGGGAGGGCTCCCTTCTTGGCTTGCAGATGTTCACCTTCTTGCTATGCCCTCTCATGGTGACAAGAGACAGATCTCTTTCTTCCTCTTTTTATAAAGCCACCAATACTAGAGGCCCATTCTTATGATCTTATTTAAACTTAATTACCTCCTAAAAGCCCTATCTCCAAATACAGTCACACTGAGTGTAGGGCTTTGACAAACGAATTTGAGGGGGGATACAATTCAGTCCATGGCATTCATGTTCTTTGTGCTGAATCTCACTGCCATCAACACAAGATGAACCAACGTGAACAGGGTCCACTGGTAAAGTCCTTAAGAGCAGAAACTATGGATCTAATTTTCCCCAAAGCGTGAGTCTTTTTAGCCCTTCTCCCTTTATTCCATCCCTTATTACTAGAGTTTCTTGATCATCCATAATATAAAATAGCTGTTGGTAAAGCAAACAGTAGGTCTGTGTCATGTGCTACCCATCCAAGAGGAGCACCCTAAGGGACAAATGATTTAAGGCAGAAGACATTCTGGACGATGAGTTTGAAAATGTCTAGCTCTTCAACATAGCCATGGGGGTTGGGAGAAGGGACAGCAGAAACTAGAGTAACAGGCTAGAATACCTACGTGGATGATCGTGTAGGAAAAGGTGGCGAATCACTCTGGAATGTGGTGGTCTGGTGCTGATAGAGTGGAGAAGAGGTTTGGAGGAAGTGTTGAGTCAAAAGGAGCCCACTGAATATGCCAAGAACTACAAATCCTGTGGCTGTGATGGAAGAAGCAAGAGACGCCCACTCAGGCTGGGTACCTGGTCTTCTTCCCAATACTTCTCTGCCCCCCGCACCTCTGTTTTTGGACCTCGACTCCAGTGGCAGGACCTCTAAACCACATTGACATTAAAATATAGAATGACTAATATTGGATCACCTGTTTGGTTTTTTTTTTTTTTTTTTTTTTCAGTACGCAGGCCTCTCACTGCTGTGGCCTCTCCCGTTGTGGAGCACAGGCTCCGGACGCGCAGGCTCAGCGGCCATGGCTCACGGGCCCAGCTTCCTGGACAGGGGCACGAACCCACGTCCCCTGCATCGGTAGGCGGACTCTCAACCACTGTGCCACCAGGGAAGCCCTGTATTACCCTTTAATCCTGAGGGGAAAAGAACAATTTCTAGATTGTCCAGGTAAGTATCCCTAAGAGAAGGATAAAATACGGGAAGAGAATTTTTCTAGTCATCAGGAACCTCCAGCTGAATGGCAGTACTGGCAAATCAAAAGAACCCCAAATATGGATTGAAAACTCAATGGTAATTGATGGCTTTTTTCAAAGACAAAGTATGTAGTTGCCTCATTAAATTCTCTTATAGTACAAGAAGTAAAGTGGCAGGACCTGAAGCCCAACACCCTGATTTCCTCTATAAGGACTCTCAACCACCTATGTGTTTTGTGAGAATAAAAGAGTTAAGAATGGAAGCACTATTCTCATCAATCATGGATGAGCATATAAATTGTGTAATATTCACATAATGGAATATTATGTATGAATATGGATTTTTTTGAGATCTCACAAACCTAATGTTAACCTCAGAAACATTGTATCTCACAAACATAATGCTGAGTGAAAAAAATGAGTACAAGTTGTATGGTTCCATTTGTATAAAGTTCAGAATTAGACAAGACTGATCTAAAAGTCAGGAGGTTGGGCACCCTTGAGGAAGGACAGGAACTGGAAAGGGGTGGGGTTTGTGGTGCTGGTAAGGTTCCATTTCTTTATCTGCCTTCTGATCACATGAGTATGTTTGCTTAAGGACAATTCATTAAGCCGTACACATGATTTGTGTGCCATTCTATTTGTTTGTCTCAATTAAAATTTCTAAAATTTAAAAACACCACACTGGTATATACTGAAAAGAGTTGAAAGCAAGGATTCAAATAGATATTTGTACACCTGTGTTTATAGTAGCATTATTCACAATAACCAAAAGAGGGAAACAACCTAAATGTCCATTGACAGATGAATGGATAAACAAAATGTGGGGCTTCCCTGGTGGCGCAGCAGTTGAGAGTCCACCTGCCGATGCAGGGGACACGGGTTCGTGCCCCGGTCCGGGAAGATCCCACATGCCGCGGAGCGGCTGGGCCCGTGAGCCATGGCCACTGAGCCTGCACGTCCGGAGCCTGTGCTCCGCAACAGGAGTAGGCCACAACAGTGAGAGGCCCACGTACCGCAAGAAACAAAAACAAAAACAAAATGTGGTATATCCATACAATGGAATATTATTCAGCCTTAAAAAGGAATGATATTCTGATACATGCTACACCAGGGAAGAAACTTGAAAACGTTACACTAAGTGAAATAAGCCAAACACAAAAGGACATATATCGTATGTTTCCATTTTTATGATGCCTTAGTCAATTCTGACTTCTATGACAAAATACCATCAACTTGGTGGCTTATAAACAACAAACATTAATTTCTCACAGTTCTGGAGGCTAGGAAGTCCAGTATCAAGGTGCTAGAAAATTCAGTGTCTGATGTTCATAGTTGTCTTCTTGCTGTGTCTGCACATGGCAGAAGGGACAAAGGAGCTCTCTGGAGTCCCTTTTATGAGGGCACTAATCCAGTCCATGCAGGCAGAGCCCTTATGACCTAATCACCTACCAAAGGCCCACCTCTTAATAACATCACATTGGGGATGAGAATTTCAACATATGAATCCTGGGGAGTGGCAACAAAAACATTCAGTCTATGGCATGACATACCTATGGTTGTCAAATTCATAGAGACAGAAAGTAGAATAGTGTTGACCAGGGGCTGAGGGGAGAGAGGAATGGAAATTATTACTTAACAGGTATGGAGTTTGAGTCTGAGATGATGAAAAATTTCTGGAGACTGATAGTGGTAATGGTTGCCCAATAATGTGAATATAATTAGTGCCACTGAATTGTACATCTAAAAATGGTTAAAATGGTAAATTATACATTATATGTATTTTATCAAAATAAAAAAAATCAAAAAACAAGAAAAGAATGGAGGCACACGTCTTTCCCTTCTCTTTCAGTGGGAGCTTGCCACCCTGTCCACAGGATCCTCCAGACGAATTCCCACCGTCACTTCTTTTCAAGGCCAACAGTTTCGAATTCTCGGGATCCAACTCTGGGATGTCCTTCTGACTTTGACCAACTTCTTTATCTCGAGGCCACATGCTAAAATTTCCTTGGGCTGGTTCTATTTCACTTATAGGAGTAGAAGAAAGTATTTTGAGAGGAATCTACTTGTTTAATATGATCAGGCGATCTGAGTTATTGACCACCACACAGAAACATCTTACAAACATACATCATTCCCAGACCAATCTTCTAAAATATACCTCTTGGAATGAAAACCTTGGTAATATAGAGGGAATTCCTTGTTCCTCTGAGAAGAATACAATCCACTGAGCAAAAATTTCAGCATTTATTTATACCCCACCTATGTGTAAACAGACCTAAGACTAAAATTATTAAATGGCCAGATTCACAAAAGAATAATCTGGAAACAATAGTGAAAATACTTTAAGACATTTTATTTTCAAATAATGCCAAAACATCTATTCAACTGAGCTAACTATTCATTTACTTTTGTCTACATAATATCAAAAAGTTTGACTGAATTTTTCACTGAGCTTATTAATATTTTCACTGAATTTCCAGATGTTTTCCTTTCACATATTGGTGTCACTATATATCTTTATTTTCCCCTTACACTATCATTCCTACGTATAGTTTATTGTTGGGAGATAGCTGCAGGGCAGGACAGATATTAAAACTATATAAGATCTCATAAGATGTGAAGCTGAATATCTATTTTTAGATCAGGTAACCTTTTTATAGCTTTGGGGGAAAACATGGATAGTACTCCAGTGTGTGTGTGTGTGTGTGTGTGTGTGTGTGTGTGTGTATGTATGTGTGTGTGTGTACACTGACAAGGAATTCTTCTATATTGAGAATGAGCAAAACCCTATGCCAACCATTGCAAGAAAACCCTAGAAGTTTTTTTTTTTTTTTTTTTTTTTTTTAATATATAGGTTTACAAAGGATCTTCATTTATGTACATCTCAGCCGAACTTATATACTACTTCAGGGGAATTAGTATAGAATACTGGTTAAGAAGACAGAGTTTTACTCTTCACTCTGACAATTTCCTAGCTTTCCTCAGTTTTCTCATCTGTATTACAGGGATAAAAACCACACTTTTCTTTTGGAATGCTGAGTGAGAAAGGACTTAACACAGTGACATGCTCAGTTAATGTTAGTGCTCATACTAAGAACCAGGAAACTGGGCATTTTTAATTATGAAATAACTTTCAACAAGCAGATATTCAAATATGCAGTGACATTTGAATTTTGTTGTTGTTTTGAGAAGCGACATTTCATAGGCAGATTGTGACCTGAGGGAGGCAGAGCCCAGAGCCAACAATTTTGTTTTGTTCTTAGTTTAGGCAGCAAAACGAGTATTTGGAAAAGTAGGAATCTGATAGCGTTTTGTTAATACGACTACACTATCCTACTATTTTGTTCCTTTTGAAATGATGAAATTTTCTGATTTAATTTTAATGACAATAATTCACTTGAGTTAACTCATGGTCAGTCATGTATATCTCTGTTCTCCTTTGTTGCTGCTGGTGACTCAGTTGCTCAACTACCATCAGCTGGGGCTTGAAAAACAAGGTTTTAGTTCTTAGCTTTATCTTCTTATGGTCCAACTGGATGGCATGAACTTGCTTGACGTTAAGAGACAAAATGTATTTTCCTAAACAAAATATCTAAGATTCAGGTTCCCGAGTGTCATGGAGGTTCCAGGTTCTTGGTTTAGGACCTGTAAAATCCCTACCCACCGCTGGAGCAACTCCTTTTATGGGAACGTCTCTGGTTACTTGGCTCTTTGCCTCTTCTAGTTCCTAGAACAAAGAACGTCAGGATTCACAGGCAAGCATATGTCCTTCTGTCTAGCTCTCAAATTATAAGTCCATTATTCTACTGCACAAGAAGAAATTGTTCCAAATTAAATCAAGACTAGCTTGCAAGAATCCTGCTTGGTTGTGTCTCTAACGATTTCCAGACTAATAAGCAACACGTAGATGGCTCAATACAATTCTCAGTGTCCCAAAGCATATTAATTTTTTTGTCGAAGAACTAGATCTTTGCCTGAGCTTTTTCCCCTGCCCCAGGTCTTCAAACTCTCCAAAAATTGTACCCTTTGGAAATATATGTGTTATATTGTTATTTTTCCATAACTGGAGTTTTAGTTTTCAAATAGTTCAAATAATAATAAAGAATTTATTTTAAATAAACATCCAAACTTTTGTCTCTGTATCTCCGTCACCTAAGTGAGCACAGTATTTTAGAGTTTAGGAAGTTTCCTTAACTTGGTTATAACTCTAAGAATCATAAACTGAATTTTTATAGACATCTTGTTTGATCTATTTTGCTTCTTGAGTTAATTTTTTTTCTAATTCACAAAAGTAGCAAATTCTCGTAAATATTTCAGATATCACAGTTATATATAAAGTTAAAAGTAGAGGTATTTTCTGCACCCCCAATCTCATGACTCAAAAGTAACTCTTTTTAAAATTATTTGGTATTGTTCTAGATCTTTTCCTATGCACATAATCAATCCGAATATGAGGATATATTCCTTACAAATTTGTTTATCTTTCCTATTTTCCCCTCCTTCATCCTATAGCGCCTTCCCATACCCTACCTCTCAATTCAGCCAGTTATGCATATTTTATGGTCTTTTTCTTCAGGAAATTGTGTGTGTGTGTGTGTGTGTGTGTGTGTGTGTGTGTGTGTGTGTCAAGGATAAAATAAATGGCCCTAAGACAGTTTCCTTTAGTCTTTTATACTAATTTTAACTCATATAAGGGGCTTCCCTGGTGGCGCAGTGGTTGAGAGTCCACCTGCCAATGCAGGGGACACGGTTCGTGCCCCGGTCCGGGAAGATCCCACATGCCGCGGAGCGGCTGGGCCCGTGAGCCATGGCCGCTGAGCCTGCACGTCCGGAGCCTGTGCTCCGCAACGGGAGAGGTCACGACAGTGAGAGGCCCGCGTACCGCAAAAAAACAAAACAAAAAAAAACAAGTTATCTAGGTACCTTTGAAAAAACTAGCGAAAAAGAGAGAATTTTTGAGGTCCATTAAATGAGAGAGCACAATTCTACCCCAAACTAAAGGATGGAAATCTGGGGAACTTGTGAGAGTGAAGAGGGGGATTCCTACCTTCCAAGCTCAGTGCCAAGACTTCCCAGGGTAATTGCATGAGTTTACCTAAGAAAACAGGGCTTTAAACAAGAGCTCCATACTTCTTGTAATTCTACATGAATTCCTCTACCCTACAATGTGCAAGGGAAGCAGAAATACACCAGGTTTCAAATGTTTATTCCTGGCTTGGAATATAAGTGATCAGTGTTGACAGTGATGGACTGAAGATTAGATCTTCCTCCCACATGTGGGGCAGTAACCAGTGAAGGTGGACCAGGACCCAATCAATGCAGCTGTGGCTGAATTGTTCATAAAATAAACAGGATAGGGTTTGGAATATGATTTAAATAGATACAAAGACAAGATGCTTCAAATATATCTGAGATGTCTGTTGGGATGGTCTCCAAAACATGAGGAAAATTTGGGGATGTAGTTCATTTTTCGTAACAGAAAAGGGATCATACTGTGCCTTATTTTTCTATGCATTGGTTTTTCAATCATTCTGGAGATCTTTCCATGAAGTCTATTCTGTTTCATAGTTAAATAGTATTTCGTGATGGACATACAATTATTTATTTAGCCATTTCCTTATTGGTAAATATTTAGATTATCTCTAATGTCTGCTTTTGCAAGTATGGTTTCATTGTGTATTTCTACCTGTAGGATTTCTAGAAGTGAAATTACTATACCAATGGATTGAATATTTTAAATTGTGTTAGCTTTGAGAATCTCCTAATGTTCTGTATTATTACACATTACTCCCTGCTTTTATTAACATTCTATATTATCAGAATTTTAATGTTTTGTCAATTTAATGTACAAAAAAGTTACCTTAGTATTGTTTTATTAACATACATCTGTCATTATGAGTTTAAAGGTTTTTCCATGTTTTTTCAGCCTTTAATATCTCTCTGCAGTGAATCACTTCTATTTTTTTCTCATTTTTATATATTTTGTTATTCTATAGATAGGAGTTATTTCTGTATAAGAGAGAGTAACAGTTTATAAAATATATGTAGAATATACTTTTCCAACTTACATAATATATATTTATAATAGATGTTATCTATCTCATTATTTTATATTCATACACCTATAAATATTATAATTAAATATGTATTAAATATTTAAATAAACATCAAAAATGAATATCTGGATATTCGTACATCTGAGATAAAATTTTCTTTAATTTTTTTTAGATTTTGTTTATAGGATCTTTTACAGAGTAGGCACTTTTCAATTTTGACAATTTGTCAATATTTTTTCTCTTCTGCTTTCCTGACATTCACGTTATACTCAGACAGTTCTCATCCCCTATTTTTTAAGTATTTTTATAATTTTATTTCTTACAGACTTTTTAAAAAAATGTGATATAATATAATATCCTAATTCTATTTTTCCCAAATACATAGCTAACTATCACTATTTTTGCAAAGTTTTTCCCTTCCACTGATTCAAAGCACCACTTTTATTAGATACTGAATTATCATCTAGAAGTGCATGTGTTTCTGGGTCTCTTTTGCCTGTAGCTGACTATATAATTTAATTGCTGTTACTTAGAATATATTTTGATGTCTGACAAAGCAAGTCTCTTTTCATTATTATTATATTACCAAATTTTCTTGAGTCTTTTTCAAGAGAAACTGAGAGTCAACTCACTATTTAGAATTTATAGACTAATATTCAGGAGAATTAGCATCTCTACACTATTATGTTTTACCCTTCAAGACGGGGTATAACTGTTCATTTATTAACATATTCTCTTTTATCTTTCAATAATGACAATTTTAGTACATATAGGTTTAGTGTTTTCCATATATTTTACGTTTTTCATTATTTAAATTACTTTTTCTTAGTGGTTACTCCTAGATTATAAGAAAGCTATTGATTTATGTGTGTTTAACTCTTTTTTAAGTTACAAATGCATAATTCTTTGCAGTCTGGGCTTTATTCTTCCAAGGTAAATCCACTTCTGGAGCCAGGTGAAGAAAGTGTTACACAATGTAAAAAGTGATCAATTGATGTCAAATGCTGCTGAGAGAACAGAGAAAAAGGACTGAAGGATGCCATTGAACTTGGCCAGATGAGCGTTTTGGTGATCTTGTCAAGAGTGGCTTCCAAAGAGAAGTGGAAATGAGAATCTGAGTGGAGAGTTTGGGGAGAGAATGGGGTTTGAATAAGTGGAGACAACTTGATGAATTTTGTTTTAAAGAAAGAAAGAAACCTGATGGGAACCAGGAGATCTGGAATGGGTTTATTTTTCTTAGCTGACTGCTATTCAGCCTATTGTGTCTCATCACATTGATAAGAAATTGGTGGGATAGGCAAGAGAGAGGAGATTCAGACTTGACTAGCAGGAGGAGGGGGGAATCCACTGCACAACTAAATAATGGCTTGGACTTTGAAGAAAGAAGACCTTATCCATTTAGCCAGAATACAGGATACAAAGATAGACAAGTTGATAGGTTTGGTGAAGGGAAAATAAAGTAGTTCTTCTAACTGCTTCTAGTTTCTTTCACTGTTTTACTGATTTGATTTTTCATATTTAGGATTTTAATTCATCTGGAATTATGTTATGGTTCAAGTTAGGGGATCATCTGTTATATTTGTCCAGGTAGACAGTTACCTGTTTCCATACCATATTTTCCCTGATACTTAGCAATGCCACCTTTGTTCTAGAGGAAGCTCCCTCATCTTTGAAGGCTTGTTTCTAAGTTCTCTATTCTATTCTTCTAGTCTATTTGTGGCAAATTGCACTGCTTTAATTATTATAGCATTATTGTAAGTCTTCATAATTGGTAAAATAAAAGGTTTGCTTAAGATCTTTTTACATAACTTGTAAAACAAAACTTTGCTTATTTTTCTACCAGATTGTCTTATTTTTAGTCATCTAAGTATTGTCTGTATCCACATATATATTTTCCCTTCTTATTTTTAGTATTATTTAATAATACTCTCTTTTTACCTTGATGAGACTTGCTGGAGGATTTTCCATTGTTTAGTTTTGCTTCTGGTTTTGACTTTTTGCTTTTTAGTCTAGTCAATAAAACACTTTTCAATTTCATTTAATGTCTATTTTTATTTGTTTTTCTCTGTTTTTTCCATTTTAATTAATTTTTAACTTTAAAAAATTCTCTTAGAAATGCCTTCCTTCCTTCTAAGGGGAAATTTTTAAATGACTTAAAATCAAATTATAAAAAAATATAAAATCAACTTACAAAGGTGAACATGATTTCTTCTTTCACTATATATATATATATTTATATATCAAATCATCACATTGTACACTTTAAATATCTTTTGATTTTGTCAATTATACCCAATAAAATAATGAAATGAAAGCAAAATAAAATAATAAAATGAAAGCAAAAAAGTAAACATGATTCCAAAATAGTAATAAAGAAAATGCCTCATGTCAAGAGCAATTTTTAAAAAATTCTCCTGGTGGGCAAGTGGGCTTTATTACATTGAATCATGTTAGTCAATAAGTCCACAATAAGCCTATGTACAGATGGCTTTCTATTGTATGATTTGAGGAGCAACAAAAATAATCTTTTTCCAAAAATATCTCCTTCGATACCTAAACTTGGCATTGCTCCCTATTCCTATGCAGATAATATTCAACTATGAGGTTCTTGGTAATTGGATTCCAATACCAAGAACCTTTGTTCTTCTCAGCAAAGGTTCTCAGACTTCAACATTTCATAACAGTGAATGAGGAAGCTGGATTAAAATGCAGATTCAGAAGATTTAACAAGGGGCCCAAGAATTTGAAATTTAAATAGTCATCCCAGTTGATTATGATACCAGTTATCCTAGGACCTCACTCTGAAAAATACTGCTGTAGAAGATGAAAGGTTAGCCAATCCTTAACCTGAGTTCTCTCCCTGTTAACATTTCAGCACCTGACTTTCCATTAGTTTATAGTATACAAAGGACAGGGAAATCTCAGAGAAAGAAGGCATTAGAGTGATAACATTGAACAGGAAGCAGTTTTGATGGCTCCAGACGAAGAAAGGATACAAGTTATTTGCGTCTTGGACAGCACTGGCCAATAGAATGTTCTTCAATGATAGAAATGTTTTATTTGCACACTCTCCAATATAGTAGTCACTGGTCCCATGGCTTTTCAGCCCTTGAAATGTGGCTAGTCCAACTGAGTAACTGAATTTTAAATTTTCTTTAATTTTAATTAATTTTAATTTTAACCTATATAAGACACATGTGACAGTGGCTACCTTAGCCAATAGCACAGGGCTGCAGCTCTGCCTAAGGCTGGAAGAAGGATTTAGCAAAAAGAAAGTAAATTATACAATTTCTAATTTACAAATTTCCAAAGGTCAGCTTTGTTATTTAAGATCACAGTATCAAATCTTGATATCATGCTACCAGAGAGAGTTGTAAAATTGGTAAAATGTATTTTACTAATAGTTCCTCTATCACACTGCCAGTCAAATAAATTGCCTTCAATACAGAAACCATTGAAGTGTATTTTCAAGAAATCTTAGTGACAGTTTGGCAAATGATAGGCAGAAGAAAATATATTGGTGGTAAATATCCTTACTACACTCTTCAAAGTCTTTCAAGCTAAATTTTCAGTGGACATTGAAAATTTTATTGAGTTTTTAAAATTGAAAACGATTTTTGAATGAGGAAACTTTATTAGTAATGGTAGTTAACACGGTTATGGAACACCAACTACATGACAAGGAGCATGTTAAGTATTCTACATGTGTTATTTAATTTAATCCAGACAACACCATTAGAAATGCATTGTTATTAATCACACTTTGAGATAAGAGAATTGAAAATCAGGGAAGTTAAGAAACCTACACAAAGTGGCAGGCAAACCTACACAAACAACTATTTACAGAACAACTATTGATGAGAATGACCTGAAGACTAGCAGGATAGATTTTTCACAACTAAAGGGATAAAAAAGAAATCACAACAAGATGGGTAGGAGGGACAGAGATGAGTTTAGTTAAGGCCCACTCTTTTAGGTAAGCAACACACAAAGGGGAGGATAATTGTATTATTGAATTCAGTTTGCTAATATTTTGTTCACGATTTTTACATCTATGTTCATCAGTGATATTGACCTATAATTTCCTTTTTTCTGTGGTTCTCTGTCTGGTTTTTGTATCAAGGTGATGCTAGCCTTGTAAAATTAATTCAGAAGCATTTCTTTCTCTGCAGTTTTTTTGGAATATTTGAGAAAGATACTTTTTTTGTTTTGTTTTGTTTTTTTGCTGTACGCGGGCCTCTCACTGCTGTGACCTCTCCCGTTGCGGAGCACAGGCTCCAGATGCGCAGGCTCAGTGGCCATGGCTCACGGGCCCAGCCGCTCTGCGGCATGTGGGATCTTCCCGGACCGGGGCACGAACCCGTGTCCCCTGCATCGGCAGGCGGACTCTCAACCACTGCGCCACCAGGGAAGCCCAAGGATACGTTTTAACTCATTTAAATGTTTGGTAGAATTCACCCGTGAAGCCATCTGATCCTGGATTATTGTTTGTTGATAGTTTCTTTCTTTTTTTTTTTTTAATTTTAAATTACAGATTCAATTCTATTACTGGTAATCAGTCTGTTCATATATTCTACTTCTCCCTATTTCAGTCCTGGGAGATTGTACCTTTCTTAGACTTTATCCATTTATCCTAGGCTGTCCATTTTATTGGTACATAATTGTTCATAGTAATTTCTTATGTTCCTTTATATTTCTGTGTTTTCAGTTGTAACTTCTCCTTTTTTATTTCTGATTTTACTAATTTGGGCCCTCTCTCTTTTTTGCTTGATGAGTCTTGCTAAAGGTTTATCAGTTTTGTTTATCTTTTCAAAGATGGTTTGGAAGAATTACTATTTTTAAATGACCATACTTGCCAAAGCAAACTACAGACCCAATGCATTTCCTATCAAAATACCAATTGTATTTTTCACAGAAGTAGAACAAATAATTCTAAAATTTGTATGGAAATGTGAAAGACCCCAAATAGGCAACACAATCTTGATAGAGAAGAACAAAGCTGGAAGTATCATGCTCCCTGATTACAAACTACACTGCAAATCAAATCAGTATGGTACTTGCACAAAAGACAGACATATAGGTCAATGGAACAGACTAAAGAGCCCAGAAATAAACCCATGCTTATATAGTCAATTAATCCACAACAAAGGAGGGAAGAATATACCACGGGGAAAAGATAATTTCTTCAATAAATGGTTTTTGGAAAACTGAACAGTTAAATGCAAAAGAATCAAACTGGGCTACTCTCTCACCCATGCACAGAAATAAATTCAAAATGGATTAAAGACTTAAATGAAGACCAGAAAGCAAAAAAATTCTAGAAGCAACCATAGGCAGTATGCTCTTTTACATTTGACTTAGCAGTGTTTTTTTGAATATGTCTCCTCAAGCAGGGAAACAAAAGCAAAAATAAACTAATTGGACTACATCAAACTGAAAAGCTTTGCACAGGGAAGGAAATTATCAACAAAACAAAAAGGCAGCCTACAGAATGGGAGAAGATATTTACAAACAAGATATCTTACAAGGGGTTAATATCCAAAATATATAAAGAACTGATACAACTCTACATTTAAAAGAAAAATAACCTGATCAGAAAATGGGCAGAGGACATGAATAGACATTTTTTTTCTCAAAGAAGACATACTGATGGCCAACAGAAACGTGAAAAAATGTTCAGCATCACTAATCATCAGGGAAATGCAAGTCAAACCACAATGAGATATCACCTCTCATCTGTCAGCATGGCTAGTATCAAAAAGAAAACAAATAACAAGTGTTGGTAAGGATGTGGAGAAAAGGGACTCCTTGAGAGTTTGAGAGCTGGGGAAAGCTGACCTTCAAGAGTGGAAAAAAATTGGAGCTTCTGAGGGCAATTCTGAGGTAGGAAATGAGGAGGAGAGATGAGATTGGGGAAGAAGGAGAAGAGAGAAGGGCCACTGAGTTTTATGAGGGTGGGCCAACATGGATTAAAGGGCCAGTTAGTCCCGTGTGATTGTGGTTTTAATTAGCCACACCCTTTGTGCAATTTTGTTACTTTGCTGCAGTATAAACTCTGCCCTCTCTCCACCTGCCTCTCTTTAAATTTTATTACATCTTACTAAATTCATTAATGTTTGCAGGAGTGTTTTTTGTTTTCTTTTGGGGGGGAAAAAACAAACAAACTTAGTTTCAATTCTCTGCTAGCTCAGAAACCTGGAAGTAAAAAGAATGCAAACATCTCCTCCTGACTCACCTTCCACTCCAGTAATTCATGTTACATTGTATTTAGAATTTTCTCAGGGCATAGAATTTGGGGTTCAAGTCTATTTTAGCTTGCTCTTGGGGAGCAGGAAGGCCTCAGCTGAGATCCATATAACATTTTAATTAAGTATATATTTATTGTTATTAAGTAGAATGGGATAGATATCTGACTGCTGGCCCTAAATCCTCCCACAAGTGGATGCAGAATGAGTCTTTTCTAACAGCATGAGATGCAACTGTCAGAAGACACCCAAAGTTTATCTAGCTCAATTTTCCCTTTGATACTTGAATTCCTCTTAAAACTTCCCTACTGTGATCATCTGGGTTTTTTTTCCCCTGAACTCTTCCAGTAGCATAGAACTCAGTAACACCTGAAGCAGTATATTTCACCTAAGAAACTTGGCTTCTACTCATAATCATATTTTTATTTTTTGGATCCATATTGAATGATTGAAGTTTCTGGTCTATATGACTGTCAGTAACTTCTGACTCTTCCCCCCTCCTACTCTAGTTAACACATTCCAAATTCCATCAACCATTTCTCTCAGGACGTTTTGTGAGGATTTTAGTGATCCTGATTACATTCCTTGGAATAATTTTCAGTCTTTCTATAACCTTCAAAGTATGATGCCCAGATTCACCCATAAGTTCTGAAATGCTTTGAACAGCACAGTGTAGATCTGGGTTATCACCCCAATCTCTATGGATACATCAATCAAGTAACATAATCTAAGTTTTGGTTTAGTCGTTCTTCGACAGCCATATCAAATGGCTTAAGGGTAATGTCAGTTTTTACCTGTGTTGCTACTTAACCCTCATTTTGAATCTGACTTTTTTTTTTTGCACTTTAAAAGTGAATCTTAATAGCACAATGGAAAAAGAATGAACATCAAAGTTAGAAAATAACCCGTATGCATCCAGTCTACATAATATATTAGCCCTGTGACCTTAAGAAAGTTACTTAACCTCTCTGAAACTCAGTTTCAGTGTTTCAATAAGATTATGATAATGTCTAGAGGTTTAGTTTTGTTGTTAGACTCAAAAAAATAACATATGTAAAATAACCAACATGATGTCAAAAGTATAGATATCTTCTGTTTGGGGCAGCATGTTATCTTTGTCCATGGTCAAGTTCATCAACATCTTTCATCGTTAATTTTATAATTCAGTGAATTAGCTCTTCCTCCCAGAATTCAGCCTCTATGACATGTAACACACTTTCAAATTTTTCATCTAGGTTATTGATAATAATGCTAATAGGACAAAGCAAATAGTGATGTTTTCGTAAAAGGAAACTTCCAAATTTATGTTAATTCATCTTTTACTGATCGGAAAAATGTAGGCAAAATAAGACATCTAAAATTCAGTGAAGCACAAAGGACTTTTCATGCACAAGATGGTCATATAAAGACTGGATGTTATAATATGAGGTAGAATCCAAATGCTTCCCAGAGATTATCTCATTTAATGCTCGTAGAAACCCTTTGTAGTAGTTTAAGAAGGTATCACTGTCCCCATTTTACAGATGAGCTTTAAAAAGGCCACACAAATAACAAGTAATTCATATATTTTCCTCAATAATTGCAGATCTTTATTTCAATTACCCACTCTAGAATATTACCTAGAATATGCAAAGGTTTGTAGTTTATTACATCTACTTCCTCCACATAGAAAAATTAATTCAATGAGCATCTACTTATGCCTGACGTTGCCCTAGGGTATAGAGGAAAGCAGCAAACAAAGGTCTGTGCATGTTCTCATAGGTATTTGAGTGGAATTGAAAGCAAGAAAAAAATAAATAAAAATGACAAATGATGATAGCTAATAAAAAAGAGAAAAATATCATATATTAACACATATATGTGGAATCTAGAAAAATGGTACAGATGAACTGGTTTGCAAGGCAGAAATGGAGACACAGACGTACAGAACAAACATATGGACACCAAGGGAGGAAAGGGGGTGGGGTGGGTGGGATGCATTGGGAGATTGGGATTGACATATATATACTAATATGTATAAAATAGATAATTAGTAAGAACCTGCTGTATAAAAAAATAAAATTCAAAAAAAAAGAAAATATGGGAACATATGTATATGTATAACTGATTCACTTTGTTATAAAGCAGAAACTAACACACCATTGTAAAGCAATTATACTCCAATAAAGATGTAAAAAAAAAAAAAGAATTGATGGAAGTGAGAAATTGGGATTGACATATATACACTAATATGTATAAAATAGATAACTAACAAGAACCTGCTGTATAAAAAAATAAAATTCAATAAAAAAGAAATAGAAAATAAAGAATTGATGGAAGTGATGATCCTTTAAATAAGAGTGGTTGGGAAAACTCTTTGATAAGCCGCCATCTGGGCAGAAACATGTAGAAGCTGAGAATCTGCTGCATCCCAGGCAGTGGGATTAGCAAATTCAAAGGTGCCAAAGCAGAAGCATGCTTGCGTTGCTTAAGGAACAGCAAAAAAGTGAGACGAGGGTGGAGTGAATGACGGAGTTGTGGTTGGGGTAGTAGATAGGTCAGATAGGCGGGGGACCACAGCAGGCAGGGACTTCTAAGCAATGAGATAAAATATGGATTAACCATCAGAGGGACTTGAACAAAGGAGTCACATGATCTAACCCATATTTTAAAAGGCTCACTCTGGCTGCTGTGGTCAACGTGAACTGTAGGAGCAAGGGTAGAATAAGGGAGATCAGTGAGTAGCTACTGCAATAATCCAGGCAAGACTTCATGTTATCCAGACTAGAGTGATAATGATGATGACGATGAAAAGCGCTCTGATTTTCGGATATTTTGAAAGCAATGCCTCTGTATTTGCAGTGCTATTACATGTAGGATGTGAGAAAAAGAAAATCATCAGGAATGACTTTGTCCTGGATAACAGGAAGAATGGAGTTACCCATTATTAAAGCTGGGAATCTGTGGAAGGAATCACAGATTTTAAGACTTAAAATCAGGAGTTCATTTTGGACATACTGAGTTTTGGATGCCTATTACATATTCCACCTGGAAACTATGAGAAAGTTTCTGCATAGGGGTCTAGAATTCAAGTCTGGAGAGGTCTGGGCTACAGAAAAAAAACTGAGGCTGTCCAGAGGATGGGTGTTATTTAAGGCCACAGGAGTGGATGTGGTCACCTTGAATGAGAAGAGATAGAGAAGAAAGGATGAAAGACAGAATGAGCAAAACTCCCACACTTGCTAACATCTAGAAGGTAATAGGAAGAAAGTAACCGTGAGTGAAATTATTTGTATCACAAGCAATTTCTTAATACCATTGACAGTACTGCTTTGATCCCATCAGCCAGTATTCCTAGCACTCAATGCCAGAATACTTGAACTTGTTTAGAGAAGTTGGATGCTCTTAGAATTAGTCACCCATCTTGGCGTAATGCAACCGGGAACATTCTCTTGAAAGTTAGACTGCAAAGCATGCTTCACTGCTCAGGCTGCCTCAGCAAGAGCAACTTGGGCTGTGTTTAGCTTTGACCCTTCATCCATCTCAAATCCTTGTTTTAGCTAAAACCAAGCTCTTATTCATCATCCCTGCCACCCATTGAGCAGTGCTCCTGGATGTGTAATTCCCAGGAGACAAAGAATAGAAATAAACATTCTGGTTCATAAGTTTATAAACAATCCACTGTCGTGTTAAAGACTAAATACATTTAGACATGTGTGGTCACACTGCTTTTTGTTTGCCAATCTCATTTTATATAACCTGGACCAACAAAACCAACAAGAGGGGAAACACAGGTATAAGGTCAATTCAAGGGTTCAACAAAGTGCTCAAAATGATGGGATCAGCAGATAAAATGTTTCATAGGTTGCTAAGATACATTAATCTCAGAAAAGAATCAGAATTAAGTTCTTGTTAAGAGGTTTATCATTCCCTATCCTGATGCTTTGACAGAGATAGTCTATAGGAATCTTAGCTTAGCAATTATATGGCTATTATAATTGGGAGAAAGTTAGAAAAGTGGTTTTAACAAAAAGATAATAGCTTAAGAATTTGAGAAGTCACTTGGGGAGAGTTGGGTCATCTTGAAATTGTTTTAGGCATGTTTCAACTGTTTAGAAGATTTTCTCTTTGTAAAAGAAAAGAAATAAAACTAAGCATCAGTATTCTTCTAGGTGGTTTTGTACCTGATAAGCTACTAATGGTTGAGTAAAGCAATCACAAAATCCATTTAATTATTAAAAAATGGCATTAACAGGGCTTCCCTGGTGGCGCAGTGGTTGGGAGTCCGCCTGCTGTTGCAGGGGACACGGTTCGTGCCCTGGTCCGGGAAGATCCCACATGCCGCGGAGCGGCTGGGCCCGTGAGCCATGGCCGCTGAGCCTGCGCGTCCAGAACCTGTGCTCCGCAACGGGAGAGGCCAAAACAGTGAGAGGCCCGCGTACAGCAAAAAAAAAAAAAAAAAAAAATGGCATTAACAAATCTTGTTATCATTTGTCCTCTGAGAAAAATTCAGTTTTGCATGTTTCACGTACTGTTATTCACTTCAAGCTATCTGATTTACTTTTTACTTGGTAAAGGGAAAAGATGCAGTTTCAAACTTCAATCATTCCAGGCAGTGTCAATAGAAAAAATAAAAATATGCAACCATATTGAGTATTTTGAAATTTTTTTGTAAATTTTTACTTTTATAGAAACTTATTGAAAAGGATGTAAAACCAAGACCTCTCATATACCCTTTACTCAGATGTAATTATTTACAACTTGCCCCATTTGCTAGTAATTTATTCTCTTTCTCTAGTTCTCTCTATTGATAGATGAGAGATGCAGGGGGAGGAGAGAGGAGTGAGATGTGTGTGCATTTCATTTGAGAGTAAGTTGCAGACATGGGGACATTTTATCCCTAATGTTTCAGTGTATATTTCCTGAGAACTAGGACATTCTCATGCATAACCATGATGCAAAATCAAGATATTTAACATGTATACAATATTATTATCTAATCCACAATCCATATTTAAAGCGTGTCAAGTCTGCAAAAAAGTAAATAACCATATATAAAAACTATAAGCTTTTACCAATCCAGGATCCATTCTAAGAGGACACATTACCTTTAGACATGATGTCTTTTTAATCTCCTTTAATCTGGAATATTTCCTCAGTCATTATTTGTCATAGATGATCTTGACATTTTTGAAGAATACAGACCATGGCTGTGAATAACAAAGAGAGAGGTAAATATGATATACATGGATCTACATAGACAGTGGCTGTAGCCACTGAGAGGGACTCTGAATAACGATACTCCAGTAACCGTGTGCACACCTAGCACACAGATCTTGGTTTCTAAATACCATTTCCTACTACAAGAAGCCAGGGGTCCTTGGAGAAATGGCTGGTTTGGGCACTGAAGCTTATATTCTACTGAAAGCAGTAAAAATAAATAAGAGATAGGGCTTCCCCGGTGGTGCAGTGGTTGAGAGTCCGCCTGCCGATGCAGGGGACACGGGTTGGTGCCCCGGTCCGGGAGGATCCCACATGCTGCGGAGCGGCTGGGCCCGTGAGCCATGGCCGCTGAGCCTGCGCATCTGGAGCCTGTGCTCCGCAACGGGAGAGGCCACAACAGTGAGAGGCCCGTGTACCGCAAAAAAAAATAATAATAAATAAATAAGAGATAAGGAAATTACGCAAGGTAATTCTAGATTGTGAGAGGTGTTATAATGAAATAAGGATAGGACAATAAGAGAGGTCAACTTTTGTTATGGTGGATAGAAAAGGACTCACTGAGTAAGAACCTGAGACCCAAAGAAGGAAAAAAGGTCAGCCATGTGGAGATTGTGGGGAAAGAATTCTAGGCATAAAGAACAGAAGAAGAAGACTCTTAGACAGAAAGTGTTTTGCTGGAGCAGAGTACTGTGCACTACTATGGAGTGGCGGGGAGTGGGTGCCGGGGTATGTGGAGGAGAATGTGAATCTGATGTTAGACGAGGTTGGAAAAATAGGCATGAGCTGGTAAACCAAGCAATTCCAATTTTATTCTGGGTGCAAAGGGAAGTCTTGGAAAGATTTAACGTGGGTAGTGACATGACCTGACTCACAGGTTACAAAAAGCTCACTCAACTGCTTTGTGAAAAATCAGTTAGAAAGAGTTTGAGAATGGAAACAAAGAGACCAGATAGGAGACTACTGTGAAAATTAAGACAAGAAATAGTGGTGGCCTGAACCAGCGGTGTCAGTCAAGATGAAAAGATCTGGGTGAATTCAGATTACATTTTGCAGTTACAAACACCAGGATTTATGTTAGAATGAATGTGTGAGGTGGCTGAGGAAAGGCATAGGTGAAAGGGTGATGTCCAGGTTTCTATTTTTGGATCACGCTTAGAGAAGAAGATCCACTGCTCCATTCTGAGCACCATACGCTGAGATGTGTTTTAGACACCAAATGGAAATATCAAATAAACAGGGAAATTTACAAATTCTAAAGTCCTACGGGATTCTTCTTACCTTTTTACGAGATTAAAATATAATACTTAAATGAAAACATCTGCATCATTTCGTCAAAAATGAAAAATTAAAGGAAATCTTAGTCACCTTTAGATATTCTGCAAATTTAAAGAGCACTGTGTGCTTAAGAAAGATGAAATATTGAGATTACCTAGAATGATTTAAAGGGGGAATTATGAGAAAAATTAATTTTCTAAGATAGTCTGAAGAGCTACAATTGAATAAAGGAGAATGTAAGTTAAACATCAGAAATAATTTTCTAAGCAAGAGTAATTCAAATCAGGATGTCTTTTAAGGGCTTATGAAAGCCCCTTCAACTGAGACATTAAAAATGAGACTGTATGAAGCCTAGTTTAAAAAGGGAGAAAAAGTGTACTACAAAGGAGATGGATTAAATGTTCTAATAATGTTTTTTAAAGTATTATTAGTATTTATGAAACCAAATCCAGTCAGTTAAAAGTTCCACGTTTCTCCAGAGTAACAACTATAGCTCTTTGTGTAATTTCTTACAATTGGTGGAGGTGAAGTTAAATGGGCCAGTGTAATTTTTTAAATGTCATTTCTGGAAGTTTTTATAACATGGAGGAGAAAATATGAAGGTGCATATCTCATGTAAAATGGAGGTATGCTAAGGAGAGGTAGGAGAAAAATGGTAATGCTCTGGGAAAAAACTAGATTTGCCTCTACTTAAGTGAAGGCAAAATAGATTACTGAAGGGTATAATGCCACATTCAGTTGAAAAAAAATGTAGTTGTTGTGAGTAAATGAATTCGATCTTAGTTGAAAGAATTTTTATTCCAAAACAACTTTCATAAACACAGTGTGTGTGAATATAATTTCTTCTTAAGAAACTGGTATATGATTTCTATTTTTAAGGTTAGATCTTGAAATTACGTGTATTTATTGTTTTCCCATTAATCATTATACTTCTATAGAAAAGTTGGGGTAAATTTTATTCTTGATATAGAGCATTGGTAATCTTTTTCTATTGTACAAGGTCATTCAGAATATTTTTCAGTAAAAATTCTTTTGATATACCATTTCTCTGAAGGCAGCAATTTCAATTAAAAAGAAGTATAGCATTATTTATGTATTGATACCCCAATTTGTTTCCAAAAGAATTTGAAGCAGAGTGTAGCATTATGAATCGGGAAGCAAAGCATCTCTGCCATTATATAGCATTCTGCATCAGTAAAAGAAAAGATGTGAGAGCCATTTAAATGCCATGAAGAAAAACATGAGAAAAATCAATGCTGAAATGAGTAATTGAATGATGTTCACAAGGGCTGAATAGGTCATCATTAGGCTTGACACGACTGCAACAAAATTCCTAGGGTTATTCAACCTAATGTACAGGGAATCCAGTAAGACAACACATTGCATTTACTGCTTAGATTTACATTGCTTTAAAGAATCAGAATGTAGTCATCAAGCTAATATGAAGTGAAGGAAGATGCAATAATCAAACAGTATGAAAATCCAGTGACAACAGTGGCCTTGGAATGCTGTATTATAAGGTATTCCTGAGAACCACAGAAAATTGCTTTTTCACTAAAAGTAAGAGCACAGACTTTATACAATAGAACAAAAATAAATTTAAAAAATACAGCCAATAATAATACTTGAGAGAGCTTGCATGTCAGGTACTTACAACAGAAAGTTCTACCTGGAGAGTGAAGATACACAGTGTTCCCTAGTACATGACAACAGGTGCAGCCTCCCGGATGATTAAGATTTAATACGTCTTATTTTATGTAACCAAAGCAAGGAATCCCACTTCAGGCATTGCATCCCGCCAGAACCTCCCTGAGACTAGACTGTTGCATCTTTCCTCTCCTCTCAATACTGTCGTTATATCCAGATAACGAAAAGCAGAGCAACACCATAGCATGCCTCTCTTTAGGCCTATTTCAGTCATGTTATATGAGACTCTCTACTTTCAAACTACATCATCTTAGAAAGGAGTTCTGTTTTTTTAAAAAATGAAGCAAAATTGTAAAGGTATGTAGAATATTTCTAGTAACGCAAAACTTACATCCTCCTTGTAAGACAAACTCTTCCATTGATACATGACAATGATAATTAGGGGAAAAAACTTCCCAGGGGGTTGTCAAAACGTCCCTCTCTACAACTCTTGCATATTATTCCTATCGCTTTTTGAAAGCGCTATAAGCAATGTGCCTAATCTCTTCTCTAGAAAGAATTTTTTAGATATTTGAAGACAGCTGTTATATCCTCAGTCTTTGCTTTTTTAAACAAGTGTCTCACCTTTTTAAACCGGTAGAGTATTGCTTCTAGAACCCTCCCCCATGGCAGCAATCTCTCCTTGATATGCGCCAGTGTGTACTTCTTGCTATAAACCTCTGCTGACAAGAACCACAGACCACGCACCAAATGTGTTTTCCCAAGACATGATCATTTTCTTTTCTTTTGGCATGCTTCCCCTGTTAATATTAACAACAGTAATATTAACAAACAAAACATTAACAGCAGAAAAAGCAAGCAACTGGATCCCCTCATTTTATTGTTGGTTTATTGAGTTTGCTGCCAACAAAATAACCCTCATTCATTTTTACCGTGATGTTCTTCTATGTAAATTTCCTACAGCCTTTCAATGTACACTCCCTTCTCAAGCTTCCACTCAAGCTTTTATATTTAACCCAGAAAACAGCTGTGATATGCTTTAGTTCTAATGCGGTCTTCCAACGACATTCTCTTGTGCACTCTCACTCTCTCTCTCTCTCTCTCTCTCTCTCTCTCTCTCTCTCTCCTTTATCTCTGTGTCTCTCAGTCTGGGGTCATCTGTAAATCGGAAAGACACACCTTCACTTTTTGTGTTGAACAGATGAGGATAAGGTGAGGGCTGGGTAGTCTGCCACTAGAGACTGTGCCAGGACGATCTGCATACTCCAGGGTGTTCCAACGCAATATTGCTAGCCAGCCAGCATCTTCTTTTCTGCAGAAATTTAAGTCAACACATTATAAGACAACTGCTAATATTGTTACATTTTATGTATGAGGAGCAATTAGTTTACCATGAGTTGGAAAATGCATATATTTATCCAAGACCGTGTACTGCAGTGTTTTAACTGAAAACTAGTGCAAAGTATTTCAGGATCTATATTTTCAGGACTAGATTTACCTGGAGCGTGTCATCCATCTTGCCCCTCCTTTCTAGACCCAAACTAATGCCAGACAGGCCTGAAATAAATTATTCTGGAGATGTTCATATATCAATAAAAATGCAAATAATGTCCTAAAGTATATGTTTTAAATTCTGCTTTAAGAAGAATCACAATTTAAATATGGAAATCTATAGAGAGTATGAGTAAAATTGTTGCCGTCTAATAAAAATATTTTTCCAGGTAAAGTAACTTTTAAAAACCTTTCAAACTTTGGAAGAAAGCCTGCCTAAGTCAGAAAAAATCAACTTCTCTTTGGAATGGATTTGATTTATGATTGTTATTCTAATCATTAATTACAGTTACCTCCTAGCCTCTAAGGCCTTAAAATGGAAATCTGGAAGTCACAATTCTATTTCCTGTTCAAATATTATTTTCTACTAGGTCCTGGCCTCTTTAAAATGATAACCTAAACATAGTTAATTTATTTCTGTCTACCTCAAGGTATGCTATTTTGTGGGGGCAGAGAAGATTAAATAGAGGAGAAAGATATTATAAAAATCATCTTTTATGTATTTTTATTATTATACATTCAAGCCATGTTTATGAATTTTTATAGATTTTTTATTTCTGAATTAGTCACATTTTATAGAATTTTAGAATACTATTTTTACATTCTACAACACAATTTCTGCTGAAAACTCTAAGTAAATTCACATTAAGACAAGTAAAATAAGTAACATGCAATCTAAAACATTTTATCGTTTGTTATTTGAGCAGTTGTAGTAAAATCACCAGAGAGGAATATGTAGTTGCAACCATCCACTGTATCTTCAAGATGCTCAGTAACCACGAAATGAATTTCACATCAAGACCATAATGAGAAAAAAGATTCCAGAATAATTTCCTCTTTCTCGACTTGGATATGAATGAACAGAGAAGGCAGATCATTTCTAAAAACAACATCTCATCCAATGGACTGAATCCTTACAATCTTTGTATTAGGAGCCAACATTTGAAAACAGCGTGCAATCATTTTGACATGGTCAGGTGATACTTATTTTGAATATAGTCTATTTTTTCAGAAAACAACAACAATATCTGTTTATTCCCGTTTTGTTTGTCTTACAAGTTGAAGAATAATAACAACCTTCTCAAATGAATAAGAAAGCAACTTTCCCAAATTCTCCTGTGAACGGTCTCCAGAAGAAATGGTGGTATTTTTGTTACCCTTTCCCCATCTTCCAGCAGGTCATGTATAATTATAGCTGTTAACTCTGTGACCATCCACCAATATCTTTTCTGTGACATAACCCTTCCATCAGTTAAATGAAGAACTTTACTTTTTTGGTCTTTGTTCATAATATTAGTATTGGTCTTAACACCTTGTGTAATGGTTAGTTGTAAATACGGCTGATACGATGGAATCAAGTTGCTACCTTCTTACTAAGGACGTGTCATTTATCTTCTTTAAGCCTCACTTTCTTGTGCATAATGTGGGAATATTAATGGCCTACACCTCATAGGGATGAATACATATTGAATCAAATAATGAATGTAAATTGCTTGTAACAGTGCCTGACATACAGTAAGTACTCAATATATCTTTCTTATTATGTATAAAAATATCCACTGTGCATGACACACAGTATATAATCAACAAATTGGAATTTAGGCCATTTTTAATCATTCTCTTACTCTGTGTCCCTTCCAGCTTTACGGATTCACCTAGTACTTGATATATAGCTATTGTTTGTATGGCTTTATATTAGGGTTCCCTAATATATTATGGTTTTCCTGGGTGTTTCCCTTTATATAAAAAGAACAGGTTATGTGGTGAAAGAAGTTGGGAAATGCAGGACAAATTAAAAGAGCATTCTCAATTTCATTCATATGTTAATGTGCATGATAATGTCCAATAGCAGCTCTGCAGCTTTCCTAATACCTACTTGACCACACGCCTAACTCCCACATTCACCACCTTTCTTTAAAGCAGGTTTTCCATTGTTGCCTATAACTATGACCTTCTTGCTTAGTTTTTAATGCCTTGAGACATTAGTTGCATACAGGTTCATCAAGGGAAGAGACTGGCTTTCCAGTTGCCCTTATATCATTTTGCAGTACACCATCTGGGCTGGTGTGACCTTGGGGATTTTATCTTTTTACATCAACCTGGCTTACATACTTAGAGTGTTGACTGAGAGAGCCGCCTGCTTCTCAGCTGCTTCTCTTAAATATAGGACCTCTGCTATTGTTCACAACCTCGTTGAATATCTGCGTGGCTCTTTGGCACTGAGTTAAGGCAGCAGAAATCACTGTCCATGAAGAAAATTGCCACCCCTTTCCTTCTCACCCATTCCCATTCTTCAGACTAGAAGTGCTAGCCTCCCTGTCAAGTTCTCCACTGGAGGACCAGGTTTTGTGTAAGGAAATCTAACCTAAGAGAAATCCTATGGGATTTCCTCCAGAAATTCCTAAGTAGGTGATCTCTCAAGGGTGGAATTTTCTACAAGAATCAGGCCGCTGCCTGATCTCACTAGGGATTCTAGTGACCCAAAATGATAGCACAACCTACATCCCTTGAGGGAGTCTGAAGAATAGGTTTATGAAGACCCTGCGTGAAATCTTTTCGTCTACAAAAAGTCCCTTGAGTTACATTTAAAAATACCTGCAAAATAAGAGTCTTGTATATAGGAACAATAGTCAATCTGTTGACAAAATAGTATATGGGAGTGCATTTAGGGGAGAGATCATTAGATCACTCCTTGCTATTAGAATATTTCATAATAAAATGGTCATATTTTTATTTGCATTACAGAGTATTACAATTGATAATTGTTTTATATATGCATATATAGATAGATCTGTATCTAGTTATACATACATATGTCTTTTTTCACATAGAACTACTATAGAGAGAACACCTTGAAGAATAAATTTTCTAATAATTCTGAATCCAAAAATCTTGTTATTAAGATTTTATTTGGGGGGACTTCCCTGGCAGTCCAGTGGTTAAGACTCCACACTTCCAGTGCAGGGGGTGTGGGTTCGATCCCTGGTCGGGGAACTAAGGTCCCACATGCTGCATGGCGTGGCCAAAAAAAAAAAAAAAGATTTTATTTTTTGTACCTGAACAGACTTTTTATTGAAGTATAGTTGATTTACAATATCACATTAGTTTCAGGTGTACAGCATAGTGATTCAATATTTTACGGATTATATTCCATTAAAAGTTATCACAAGGTAATACTATAATTCCCTCTGCTGTACAACATATCCTTGTTGCTTATCTATTTTATATATAGCAGTTTGTGTCTCTTAATCCCATACCCCGATCTTGCCCCTCCCCTCTTCCCTCTCCTCACTGGTGAAAATAAACCACTATTTATGTTCTATATCTGTGAGTCTGTTTCTGTTTTGCATGTATATTTTTTAAATTCCACATACGTGATATCACACAATATTTGTCTTTGTCTGACTTATTTCACTAGGTATAATAATCTCTAGGTCCATCCACATTGCTGCAAGTGGAAGAATTTCATTCTTTGTTTTATGGCTGAGTAACATTCTATTGTATATCACATCTTTATCCATTCTTCTGTTGATAGACACTTGGGTTGCTTTCATACCTTGGTTATTGTAAACAGTGCTGTTATGAACATCGGGGTGCATGTATCTTTTCAAATTTGTGTTGTCATTTTTCTCAGGATATATACCCAGGAGTGGAATTGCTGGGTCATATAATAGTCCCATTCTTAGTTTTTTGAGGAAATTCCATACTGGTCTCCAGAGTGGCTGTTCCAGTTCACATTCCCACAAACATTTGTAAGAGGATTTCCTTTTCTTCACATCCTCTCCAACATTTGTTATTTGTAGACTTTTGATGGTAGCCATAGTAAGATTTTAGAAAGGACAAAGTAAGTATGTAGTAAGGGGAACAGAGATATTCCCTTATATTTTATTTGAACTATAAAAACACAAATAAATTAGTCTGACATTCAAACTGAAGAATTCACTTGGTCTTCCGATTAAAATATATACTTCTGGGTAGTTTGATAAAATTTGTTTCCAATTAGCTTTATGTCACTCCTGTCACCTTCCTCCCCATTGAATTCAGTAAATACTGTAGACATTGATGAGCTATGGGGCTGGGCGTTCAGCGGCTGCGCAGGTCTGAATGAAGAGAAGATAACAGTCCTTTATTTTGTAGTAACCACATTCTCATTGAAGATGAGCTTGGAAGGGGAAGAGTGGGTTTTCAAAAGGTATTTTTGCCTTAAGAGCTGTTTTTGCACACAATGCCATGCTAAGGTGAAGATTTTGGAGTGGATACCTCATGCTAACACCGCTTTCACCATTTCATTAATTTGTCAGAGACAAACAGTCCTTTAAACACTGTATCTTAAAAACTCTTTCAACTTCCATATGAAAAAGGGTTTTATCTGTTTTGCAGAACAGTAACATCTTTGCCGACTACTAAGTACAGTGCTCATGCAGTACTCCAGCTCAGAGCTTACATCTCACAAAATACATTGTGCTGTTTTTAAGGATCATTCTACTTTTTTTTTTTTTTTTTTTTTTTTTGCGGTACACGGGCCTCTCACTGTTGTGGCCTCTCCCGTTGCGGAGCACAGGCTCCGGACGCACAGGCTCAGCGGCCATGGCTCACGGGCCCAGCCGCTCCGCGGCATGTGGGATCTTCCCGGACCGGGGCACGAACCCATATCCCCTGCATCGGCAGGCGGACTCTCAACCACTGCGCCACCAGGGAAGCCCCATTCTACCTATTTTTTTTTTTTTTTAAATAGAACTTCCTTCCTCCTTTTCAAAATAGAACCTTCAAGCCAATAGCAGCAATACCTTATTTTAAATCAGCTTGTACAGGGTACATCTGCTCAAAAAGGGTGTCACCTCACCACAGGGACCTTACTATGTTTTTGTGGCCAAGTGAAGAGCATCATGTGTCATGAGTTACGTCAGAAACACTTTAGGTACCGCTTCATTTATTTAAAATCGAATTTTAAGAAGGAAAACTAGCTTAGATGCAGTACTTTGAGTTTCTGAGTAGATGAAATTAACTTGAGGGGAAAATGTGAACGGAAATATTTTCCCTAAAAAATTTCCAAAGTCTGTTTCTGATCACTTAAAAGAGGAGTATAAGGTGCGCATTAAATCCTCTGTCAGAAAAATGAGAAAAATATCAACGTCTACGGTTGCGGTTGCTGTGGGAACATCTCTTTTTATTTCATAGAAGAGTAAATAGTCACATAAAGCATTCATTAATAGCCAGGAAACAAATCAGACTTTCTCTTAAGCAGACTTATGTAATGCACTCATTTTCATTAGAGAAAGTTTTAATTGAGTGATATTTCAAAAATCAGAACAAACGAATATATTTCTCTTTTCACTTAATCCTAATTTAGTACTCAAATCCATCCTGATGGTTCATTTAGATCAATATATTATACCTGTTAAGACTTGAATAAATCTTTTACACATCCAAAAGTCTTCCTTTTTATTGTCTTGCTGAACTGCTTTGGTAAGTATATTCTTTTGCTCTGAAATGTATCAGAATCTTAGAGTAACTGGAACAATAAGAATATACCCATAAAGGTATGCATACATGAAAAACATAAAGAAAATATAGAGGCTTCCCTGGTGGCGCAGTGGTTGAGAGTCCGCCTGCCGATGCAGGGAACACGGGTTCGTGCCCCAGTCCGGGAGAATCCCACATGCCGAGGAGCGGCTGGGCCCGTGAGCCATGGCCGCTGAGCCTGCGCGTCCAGAACCTGTGCTCCGCAACGGGAGAGGCCACAGCAGTGAGAGGCCTGCGTACCACAAAAAAAAAAAAGAAAAGAAAAAGAAAATATAGAGCATATATATGTATGTACATATATTATATATGTATATATATAATGTTCTACATGAGATAAATATAAAGTAAGCTGTTCTTCTGGTAAAACTAAGATCCTTAACCACATTAACTAATTTATTCTACTTTTCATTTTGAAATACATACAGTTTTACAGAAAAGTTTCAAGGATAGTACCTGGCTCTCATTATCCTCAGCACACTTACTTGCT
Source organism: Aethalodelphis obliquidens (assembly GCF_003676395.1). Lineage (NCBI taxonomy): Eukaryota > Metazoa > Chordata > Mammalia > Artiodactyla > Delphinidae > Aethalodelphis > Aethalodelphis obliquidens. The sequence goes on along the minus strand of NW_020837977.1, from coordinate 1,646,174 downwards.
CATGTAAATTACCTGCCCAACTCACCAGCAGCGCCAGCCAAATCCTTCTCCCTACCCCCTAAGCGCAGTGGCTGCACTGGCTGAATCCTTGACCCAGACCAAGGAGAAGCCAAAGGGACCACATTAACTTTTCAATATCATTTGAATTTTATTGAGGAATGCCAGGAGCTTCCAGATGAGTCTTCTGCTTCAAGACAAGATGGTACAATTTCCATTTCACACATTTCTTCTTTCCTTGTAAAGTTCTAAGGAAGGAGTCCACATCAGAATTTCATACAGACTACCAACTTAACATTTTTTTTCAAAAAAATCACCATGAGGCTTGTGAAGTTTTAAATTTCATGACAAATTCTATTTCTAGTCTTCTTTCACAATCAGTAACAGTAGCAAAAGCTGAGAGAAAAATTTAAAATGAGGAAAAAAGTGGGGAAATCAATTTTATCTCCTGCAATTACAGGAAATAAACTCCATGGAATATTCTGCTTTATTGGATTGGGTCTGAACCATCCAATGAAAGACACTTTATCTATTTGATTTATTCATAGAATGTGGTTTATTACATTATATAGTAAACCGGAAGATACTGGGTGAGTCATTTAACCACTTGCCAAGTTTCATTTAGTAAAAGACCACCTCTGTTGCTCTATATGTTATCATAGAGACTCAGAAAAGCAAAATGCATTTTATAGCAATTATCAGTATTAGTCACAATTCCTCCTTTTATTGTACAAGGGACAGATATTTTGTAGAAAAATAAAAGCCAGTGACCTAAAAGCTAAACGACTTGCCTAATGTCCTAGAAAGGTTGAGCAGCAGAGGGAGATTAAGGTCTCCTAGCTCCTAATCTGGCACACAAACCAGTGGAACACATTGCTCTCATCAATGCATGTAATTGATAAGAGGTTCCCTATTCCTATTTGCACACAGGAAAACATTCATTATACGCTTTTCTGGGTGAAAAGGGACTTTAAGCCACAGGGTTTTTTCTTCCCCTACCATGCAAGAAGGGCACATTTGAATTAAATAAAACACCTCCGCATCCAAAGAAACCTGCCAAGAGTAAGGGGAAAGGACTATCCAGCTTAATGTTTTTTCTCTAGTAGGGAGGAATGAAGCAGCGTTCAGCTACTCAGAAATTGTATCCTAAATATAAGAAGTGATGTTTGTCCCCAAATAAAGCCATATGATAAACACATGTGCTTGTAAAACAGCCCACTCCAAACCACGTACTGAAGTGAAAAGAGGGTTGAAGATGTATTTTATTTGATGAGCCATATACAAATCTTAGTGTATGTTCACAACCTCATTAAATATATGGCAGCCCCTTTGGAACAAATCAAACATGGTCACAAACTTCCTGAGCTTATTTTGGGAAACAGAACTGCTGGGCAAGTTAAGCTTCAGGCCACAGACCAACCACAAGAGCCACAAGTATGGCTGGTTGGATGAATTTGGAAACCCATAGCACAGAGCCTGGATTATTCCCTGGGGCTAGAGGTAGAGCAGTGAGCTGTTACTCAGGGAATTACCATATTTGTCCATATCTGACACATTTCAAAAGTTGAAGCTATGAAAATGACGATGCTTCTTGTGCTATATCCTAGTCTCACCTGTGGCTGAAGATCAATAGTATAAAATTCTGCTGACTGGGTGGAACAAACAGAGTTCAGCCGGCAGATACACACACACGCACCACCCCCACATACACACACGCACACACACACACGTGGAAAATGTATATTTCTAAATAGTATATTAACTTGTGACCTATATTATTAACGCCCTAATTTTAAAGTTTCAGGACAGATTTTCTCTAAGCATCTGAGAAACTCTGTGGGCATATGAATGTATTCTTGGGGATTCAAGTCGTCTCTAACATTTATTTTCGATGCTAGGTTTTTGCTGCTCTGATCACCTTTAAAAACTTAATACAGCGTATTCTGGATCATCTGGAGTATCCCAAACTGCCATTTGATTTGTGCTTACAAACAAATTGATGCCACATGGTATTTCTAAAGGGAAAAAAGAAATGGCTTTAATATATAAACCATGCATTCACCCCCAAATGAAGGCCAAATGCTGTCATGATTTACTGTACAAAAGAAGTTTTCACAGCAGTTCCCAAAGGGCAAATTGGGGTGAAGTGAATCATCACATAACACATGGTAATGCAGACCTAGCCGTCCCTGCCACAAGGAAGGCTGTAAAGGGAGCCCTTTGTGCCAGGGTCTCTGGCTTCTACTCCCATAACATATTTGGAACATGCACAAAGGTAGGAGAATCCAGAGATGGTCAGCATCGGCAAGTGTCTTGGAGGACATGTTTTGCAGAAGGCTTTAGCAGAGCACACTCTCATGTCATGGGGGCAGAGCCTCACCTTTAAACCTAGTACAGAAAGATGGGATAGCAAATTGGGGCAGAAATAGCTAAACTGAAATAAATATCCTTGATAGAAGTCTCTCTATTAAAAAATTCAATGTGTAGCAATTACAGGTCAAAAGACTGAGAACTTTTGGAAGCGTGCATGCCATGCTATTCCACTAAGTAATGTTTGAGCACCCATTAGGAGACAGGCTGTAAACATTGGCAAAACGTGGTCCCTATCCTTAGGGTACTTACATTTTAAGGAAAGAGACAGGCTCCTAAGAAAAATAATTTCAGGGGCTTCCCTGGTGGCGCAGTGGTTGAGAGTCCGCCTGCCGATACAGGGGACACGGGTTCGTGCCCCGGTCCGGGAAGATCCCACATGCCGTGGAGCGGCTGGGCCCATGAGCCATGACCGCTGGGCCTGCACGGCTGGAGCCTGTGCTCCGCAATGGGAGAGGCCACAACAGTAAGAGGCCCACGTACCACAAAACAAAAATAATAATAATTTCAGTATAATTGGGGTGCTATGGGAGAAAAAGAAGAGCACTTTTCCAGCCTGATACAAAAGAAGGACCAAATAATCCTGAACCAACACGGGCCCATGTGGATATGCATCAGAGTGAGAAATAGAAGTGGAGCCACAGAATTCAAGTGATGAAAAGAAGAGTATCAGACCCAAACTCACAGTAGACGCACTGTCCTTCATAATGAGAAAGGATCTGTCCTTCTGCTAAACATCAACACACACGCTCTTTGGTGTAACATTTCAGGCCACTGCATATTCTTGGTACCTTGTACTTAATTCAGAGTCTGAGCTGCAGTCCTCTCAACTCATCCTGCTGAGTATCACTTTTTTTTTTTTTTTTTTTTTAAGTAGTGACAAATCATCCCAGCATCCTAGGGTATTTCTAGTATCTCAAAGGGCATTCTAAAATCTTAAACATGATTTTCATTCTTTTTGAAATTAAAAAAATCAGGTATTTGTATAGGAAAACTATTTTTAATCCAAGGACCACCCTATTATGTCTTTAAAAGGGGAAAAAGAGTGGTGCTTTATCAAGATAGCCCAAGGATCAGAACAATTCAGGTCGGAACTGTGCTAAACCTTATGAGAGTCACGTGGCTTGGTTAGCTAATCTATAGCCCAAACTGCCAAGCACACCTCCAAGAAGCCACATTTAACTTTTTCATTCACTTTCAAGAGTAAACTTATAAATAATGAAGGTTAAAAAAATCTTCTGGGGCTTCCCTGGTGGCGCAGTGGTTGAGAGTCCGCCTGCCGATACAGGGGACACGGGTTCGTGCCCCGGTCCGGAAAGATCCCACATGCCGAGGAGCGGCTGGGCCCGTGAGCCATGGCCGCTGAGCCTGCGCGTCCGGAGCCTGTGCTCCGCAACGGGAGAGGCCACAACGGTGAGAGGCCCGCATACTGGAAAAATACAAAACAAAAAACAAACAAACAAAAACAGTCTTCTGCCTCTGTCGCCTTGAAGTCAATGCCACAGATGAGCCAGGAAAGCCGGAGTCCAACGGGTCCAAAGAGCTCTTCGAAGTTTGGATGCTTACAGCTTTTCAGTGGAAGCCTACAGATCAGGGAGGCAAGCTGCAGCACAAAACTGAAAACGTTACAAGCTTCAAAGGTAATTCTAAGTAATGGGATCTTGAGCTGGAAGTCCTCTAGAAATCTGATGAAGTTCAATAGCTAAGTATCTGACCACAAGTTCGATAAATTGGAAACTGTGAATTTACTTGTAATAGTAATTATTCTCCCCAGACCTACCCACACTCATGAAATTCTGTGTAATTTAGATACAGAGAATCTTAAAATAAAAATCCAGAGAAGAAGATAAATGTAGAACATAAAAAGATCAGTCCTAATTGCAGTTTATGTTGGTGTTGGGTAAGAATTCGGAAGCTTATCTAAACCAAATTCTGGACCCTTGGGGAGTGTGCTGCTTTATTTATTGTTCTGCAATACTGCCTGCCTTTTTCCCAGTTTCCTTTGTGCTTAGGAAATATCTTGTGCATGTCCCTTTTTTGCAGCACAGCTGCTGATTTCAGTGAAAAATGGATGGTGGGATATTTATTCATGTATGTAGTTTTCTTTTTCTTTGTGCATTCTTTAAAAGTAAAACCTTATAACTTCCCTCCCCTAGGTAGTGACAGAAGTCAGGCAGAAATTATTTAAAGGAAAAAATGAGATTAATATTTTAGTTTAAATGTCAAAGCAGAGGGAACTTGGGCAGTGTAAAAGGGTCATGAATTCATAGGCAATATTATCTGTAGTGTTTTATCTTCACATATAACTGGAAAAAAAGATTTAAAATCTACTCTTTAATTTGAAATAAATATGTAAGTAAAACTAAATTGTTTTTAAAAAGTTAAAAATTATCCACTAGATCTTTTCATTTTCTTTGTCTTTTGTTCATTTCACTGCTTTCTTGAAATCTCATTCCATAAGCATGTTTTATTAATGCTCTATTAATAAGCATTCACTTAAAACATGACTGATTAAAAAGTAGACCTGATTTTAAGTAAGTGTTCTGAAAATGTTTCATTTATTGAATTCATTGAGGTTTAAGTTCTCATTTGTATTGCTAGAGGGTAAATTACTGATACTTATGCTTGTTTTATCATTATAATGAAAGCAGTACTCATATTTGCAACACTAATTAAAATTCTTCTCTGACCCATATAAATTCCGCCTCTCCCTCAAATAGATTATTTTCAAATCTTTATACAAATATTACTATATATGTGTGTGATAATGTAAGTATCTATCTTTAGTGTAACATAATCAAGAGTAAGAGAAAGTAAAAATTAGGTTCAGACTTTTTAATACTGCAGGGTACATTTTTAGTACCCTACAGAGAGAATTAGTCACACGACTCCCATTAACTTTAATGGAACTTGTATGGGCAAATTGTATGCTGAAATTCTTAGGAAGTGGAACGTCAGTAGAGTTTATTAGTTTCATTTTTCCTCTTCAGAACTTCAGTTTTGACTAACTTTACTTTCTAATGGTCTATAGGGAAGACATGTCAATAAAAATGCTTAACATAAATGTTTTCCAAGTTTTATAAGATCACATTTTCTATACATTTGCCCAGAAGTTAGAAATTTGCAAACGATGCTTAAATAGCATTTGAGATTTAATTAGCAAGTAAATTCAACTAAACAAAAGACATAGCTTTTAGATATGAAAATAACAGTATTCTTTAAACATGAATATTGTAGCATTATTTATCCCCTAGTGATTATTCATTTTTCACATTCCTATTTGAGATTACAATAGCAAAATCGAAAACTTTAAAAGTATTTTCAGTATAATAAATGTGAAATTAAATACCTTCCTATTACTACATTTAGGTGTTTGTATTTGAAATGAAATGTATTTGGAATTCTACATATTGGTCTTATTAAAATATTATATACCACACTTAGGCACTGATGAGAAAGAAACACATGGACAATTAAAAATTAAAGCATCCTATTTGTAATGAGGTGGATAGACCTAGAGTCTATCATACAGAGTGAAGTAAGTCAGAAAGAGAAAGACAAATACCGTATGCTAACACATATATATGGAATTTAAGAAAAAAAAATGTCATGAAGAACCTAGGGGTAAGACGGGGATAAAGACACAGACCTACTAGAGAATGGACTTGAGGATATGGGGAGGGGGAAGGGTGAGCTGTGACAAAGCGAGAGAGAGGCGTGGACATATACACACTACCAAACGTAAGGTAGATAGCTAGTGGGAAGCAGCCGCATAGCACAGGGTATACTCTAATAAAGATGTAAAAAAAAAAAATTAAAGCATCCTCATGAGGGGCAAAAGGAACCTAAATGTTCTTTACCAGCAGTACCTTTCCACAATTATGGATTCGATCACCCGACTACATGGTGAAGTTATGATCAGTTAACAAATGCACTCAAAAGAGTTTAGTTTAATATTAACTTTACATTCACAATACAGGATACAAAAAGAGATAAATGAAGATTCTTCAATGTCCACTCATTCAAGATGTTGATAGCACTACAAAATTTGGAAACGACTAAATATCTCTCAACTTTCTCTTTCCTTCATCAAATAGATCTATCTGTATTTACAATTTTCTAGAAATTCACCATTTAAAACATTCACTTTAAAAAGTTTTTAAAAGAACCCTCAGTGTAAGTTGTGATAATCTTTCATTTTACGTTATTTGGGTATGTGAATAACCAAAACTGGATTTATCAGACCAAAATAACTTTGTTTAATCAGGAATAAAAAGTAGACATTAATGCACTGATAATTAACAACATAAATAATTTCAACTTGGATCAAAGTTTCAGGAAAACAAAAAAAGATTGATCAAGTCCAGTCTGTTACATAAGTGAAGTTTCTTGTAAAAACATTGGTTGGTTTTCATACAAACCCATGAAACATGCATGCCATCAGTGACTATTAGTGCTGCAAGAAACATTAGCCATCTAGTCTACTCCATCATTTTAAAGGTGAAGAAACTAATCCTTCAAGAGGTTAAATGATAATCCTAAGGTCTCTCAGCTACTTAGTTGTAAGGAAAACTAGAATCCAAATCTCTTGATTCCTCGTTCATTCATAGAGCAATTTTTTATTGAGCACCTACATTAGACTAACACAGTTGTAGGGATTGTATTAAAGTGATGAACAAAACACAGAAGAGCCTTGCCATCATGGATCTGATATTCTAAATAGGGAGATAAAACAAAGAAATACATAAAGAAAAAAGACAATTTCAGATTGTGGTTCATATGCAAAAAGATTCAGTATGATTTTCACCAACTGAGAATGTAGCTATTTGCTAGTATTTCTCTTCTCAACTCCTTTGATATCTCCTTTTCTCTCCTTGTAGTTAACATAAACAGAGGGAATTCCCTGGTGGTCCAGTGGTTAGGACTCTGCACTTTCACTGCTGAGGGCCTGGGCCCGGTCCCTGGTCAGAGAACAAGAATCCTGCAGGCTGTGTGGCGTGACCAAAAAATAAAAATAAAATAAATACAGAGTCACTTACCAGTAGATCCACCTTTCTACCATCTCTCATTGGTCAAGTACCTTCAAAAGACACCCACATATTCACATATTCATGAAACACATCAATATTTGCCTTGCTTCATTCCATTCATATTATGTGTTTATGAGACAGCAAAGATGTTCACTTTCACTAGAGTTTTTAAGTATCTGACTGTTGTAGTCTTGGGTCTTTTGAGTTTGTCCCTGTGTCATAGGAGAAGTTCAAAGCCTGAAAAACTCAGACCAGGTGGTAAAAACAATTTCAGAAAATGTGTACAGTTAAGGATTCTCTTGCAGATCAAAATAGCTATCCCTTCATGGTTATTTATCATTCCATGTGATTTTTCTGTGTAGAGAACAAAAGAGAGTGAAAGATGAAGTGGGGTATGAACCTGGCTGCTTGTAATTGTATGAAATTACACTAACTGTCTTGTCTTTGGTGTCAGACAGTGAAATTGTTTCCCGTAACTAGCAAAAGGGATGCTCAGTGCTTTTGCCTTTCATTTTTTCTTAATGCATAATTTATGTATGGCCCATTTATTAATAACCATGAAGTGTTATACCTGGAAATCTGTTCACAAAAGAACAGAATATATAGAATCAAAATGAACATTGCATAAGGCCGATATTATTTTTACATTAAAAAAAAACTTGCCCTGGTTAATTCTTGTTGAGAATGTTGGATAAAATCCAACAGATATTACTCAATTATTAATATAACCATATTTATCAAATTAAACAAGAATTTTAACTATATCCTGATTACTGATAAATCTCAAGAGAGATAAAACATTTTTATAATGACATATTCTACCTAGAAGGGAAAATATTTCAACAAAGCACCATTTCTGTGAGTTCCTTCAAGGCAGAGAAACTTTATTATTCACCTTGCATGTATTTCCCTTGCCTAACATAAATGGCATATTATATTTTAATGATAATAAAATCTACAAGAGCTAATATTTAAATAATTAATATTTGTGAAGCAACAATCTTATAAGCTAGGTATTATTGTCATTTCATGTTATCAATGAAGAGAGATTAAATATTTTGCCCAGTGTCACTCAGCTGATGAGAGGAAGAGCCTGGGGTTTGAACTCAAGCATCTAACTCTAGAACCTACCTTCTTTTATTTATTTATTTATTTATTTATTTATTTATTTATTTATTTGGGGCTGCGTTAGGTCTTAGTTGCAGCATGCAGGATCTTTCGTTGTGGTGCACGGGTTTCTCTCTAGTTGTGGTACATGGGCTCTCTAGTTGTGGTGCCTGCACTCAGTTGTCCCGCGGCAGGTGGGATTTTAGTTCCCCGACCAGAGATCAAACCCGTGTTCCCTGCATTGGAAGGCAGATTCTCAACCACTGGACTGCCAGGGAAGTCCCTAGAACCTACCTTCTTAATCATTAATTTTACTAAGTTCCATGACCTGTTTAGAGTAGACATTCAAAAATGCATTTAAATTAAATTGAAATCCTGACAGATTTGGTCTTTTTGTTGTAAACTATTAAGAAGACTTATACTTCTGAATAAATATCTGGGTTAAAAAAGTAAAACATATAGTTCATTGAATAATTCTATGCATTCCAAATATTCTAGGCCTTGTACAAGTCTAAAGCTGAAAAGGATTTTAGCAATCATTCTAGTCCAATTTTCAGATGTGAACTCAATCCCGTATGGGTCCAAAGAGGTGTCTCAGGTTACTGAAAGCTATACAGTAGGCCAAATTTCCTAATTTACAGGCAAGAATATTTGAACTACACCTACTGTTTTTATTTTTGTTCATGTATTTATTTGCAAATGAATTGCTCATACCTAGATTGTTAGTTTTACATAGTATGGCAGACAGACTCTTAAAGTGTCTCCTATCACCCCTACCTCCTGAAGTCCATGGCCTTGTGTGACTTCCTTTCCTTGAGTATGGATAAGACATGTGACTTGCTTTTAACCAATAAAATACAACAAAGGCAAAGAAATATACATAATTGCATGTATGTGATTATGCTCGTAAGATCATAGCTCCCATTTAGCAGGAATCTCTCTTGCTCTTGCTGACTTTGATGAAGCAAGCAGTGATGTTGGGAGACTCATGTGGTAAGAAACTGGGAGTAGCTTCTAGGAACTGAGAGGAGCTTGCAGCCAATAGCCTGACAGCCAGCAAGAAAATGAGGCCCTCAGTCCCACAACCACAAGGAAATGAATTATGGCAGTGACAGAACCTAAGTGAATTTGCAAATGGATCCTTCCCTGGTTGAGTATTCAGATGAGAACCCAATCCTGAAGAAAGCCTTGACCTCAGTTTTTCAGAGAACACAGCTAATCTGTGTTCAGACTCCTGATCCACAGAAATTTTTAGATAAAAAATGTCTGTTGTTTTAAGCCACTACTTAAAGGTAATTTCTTATACAACAATAAAAAAACTAGTATATGTAGTCATCCTTATTATGACAAGAATCTGACACTGAATTTAGACTAAATAAGGTTTAGCTAGGCAAGGTTTAGTTACTTTTAATGTAATAGGAGGACCCCAATAAATATCTGTTAAATGAAAGAATGATATAATATCTTTAGTATAACATCAACAAGGAAGAAGTGACATCTGATCATGGTATTACTATGATTATAACTTTAAAACAATGTTTATTGCTTGATAATACCACTTATTCTTTTATCTGTGTGTATGTAGAGATGGAGTTGCAGTCAAAACAGCTTTGGTTTGAAGCTCAAACTTAGAAAGGAAAAAATGACTTAGCCTCTAGAAATTTTCTAATGTGACTTCTCTACATATGTGGTATGTACGATGCTGTTATAGCTTCTCGTGTTACTTCAGGATAAGTGTTATAAAGAATTCATCAGTGTGGCTTTTAAACAATCATTTCTATGTTTAAGTTCATTAAAAGAACTGCTTTTGACTACATTCTCCTTTGCAAAAACTCTAAATCACACTTAAATGGACATTTACTTTATCCCTGTTATTCAGGCATTCTATAATGCTTAGTAAAAAGTCTTCAAAAACCAGCTAGCTTTAAAAAAATAAAAATAGAATTACCATATGACCCAGCAATCCCACTACTGGGCATATACCAAGAGAAAACCATAATTCAAAAAGACACATGCACCCCAATGTTCATTGCAGCACTATTTGCAATAGCCAAGTCATGGAAGCAACCTAAGTGTCCATTGACAGATGAATGGATAAAGAAGATGTGGTACATATATACAATGGAATATTACTCAGCCATAAAAAGGAACAAAATTGGGTCATTTGTAGAGACATGGATGGAGCTAGCGACTGTCATACAGAGTGAAATCAGCAAGAAAAACAAATATCATATATTAATGCATATATGTGGAACCTAGAAAAATAGTACAGATGAACCGGTTTGCAGGGCAGAAATAGAGACACAGATATAGAGAACAAATATATGGACACCAAGGGGGGAAAGTGGTGGTGGGTGGGGGTGGTGGGATGAATTGGGAGATTGGGATTGACATATATACACTAATATGTATAAAATAGATAACTAATAAGAAACTGCTGTATAAAAAAATAAATAAAATTCAAAAAAAACTAGCTATGAAAAACACATATGTAGAGTTGAGTGCTTATAAAACTGCTCACCTATTTTTTAAATGTGACTGTGTAAAATTAAGATATAATGGAACCATTTCTACAGTTACTATTTGTCGTTGACTATAACATTACTAGGAATATAGGCAAATGAAGTTAAATACAGTAGCCATTAAAACAGTCTTGAATTTAAAAAGCCTTCATTTTGTACACATAAAATAAATTGTTTTGTTTTCAGACACATAACATTCTGGTGTCATGGCTAATAAGAAAACAAATCTTACCTATATTAAGAAAATTTAAAATCGTCCACTTTGTTTCATTTTACATATGAAGATATTGAAGTTCAGAGAGAGACCAAAAAGAAAGTTATCAGTGACAGAATAGCACTGGAAATCTCTTTCCCTGAAACTAACTAATGAACAAAGACCACTAATTTTTTGTACATTTATCAAAATTATTAACCAAAACAGTCAAGTAGAATATACCAATTATATGTTCCTGTCTTATCTTAGAATACAAGGACCTAAATATAGAAACCTTAGTTTCTATATATAGATTTATGCTTTCAGATGCATTCTAGATACCAAAGAAGGCTAATACAAGTGAATTTGAAGCAAAAATTTCCCAAAAGAAAGGAAAGAATCTTAAGAAATCATGGCTGTGGAGGAATAGGAATATCATGTCAACACACTGAATAATTTTTGAAAAGAGATAGAATATTAATTCATTGATAAAGGGTGGGATTCACTGTGTTTCTTGAATCTGAATCATTGCTTTCTGTACTTCTGAAAGCATATAGTTACCATTCATTGTTCTAAACACATATAATGAAAGCCAGAATATGAAGAATGAAATTTGGAAAAATATTAGAAATTCAAAAATTAAAAACTAATTATAGACTATTGATAACACATGAAAGTTCAGAATTCACTTCTGAAGATTATAAATTATATATCAATTTAGCAAATTACAATCTTTCTCAAAGTTATGTGTTATATATTAGATGAAAACGTAGAGCAACCATGATAACTTAAAAATAATTTTAGAAAGTCCAAAATAACCAAGCATTGCCAACCTTTTATGTATATTCACATTTAAAATTGAAAATCTGTACATTTTAGGTTTTTTTTTTTTACCTAGTCCAAAATGCAATATTGTATTTTTCTTATTCCATTTAGAGGCAGAAGAGTAAAAGTGGATAGAAAAAAGAATATGATTTTTAACATAATTTTAGAATACAAAAGCAATTGGGAAAACTGAAAATATTTCACTCTTACGAACAGTACTTTAAAAGAAGATCTCCTGAAAAAAACCTGTTTCAGAGGTAACAGTGGGACATAAGTTAAAATAGGAAAATTTTTGAATTGAAGAACTTACTGGCTTTACCAACTTTTATTGGTTGGAGTGTGTGAACTTTGGAACTCTTTTCAGGACTACATGATTTTCATATTCAGTATGCGGGCATGCATATAAATGTATAGATAATTGCTATGCCTTGTATCGAGGATATGAACTGTGTAAAATTACTGTAGGAAGTTGTAAATGATGTATGAAATGAGAAATCTTTGCCCACTGGCAGTACATAGATAGAACAGAGATAGTGACGCGCAATCTCTTCTCTGTCATTTGTCATAGTACTCATCTTATAAAAGGCAGAACATATCAATAAACCTGAGTGTCAAATATGCATGCTAAACAATATATTGAATTTTCCTCTTTTAGGTCTTACCTCTTTCTTGAAAACCAGTTTACAAAAACCTCTGAGCCCAAGGGAAATGTAAGGAACTTATACATTAATGATTTCAATTATCCGTCCCAAAACATTAAATGCCAAATTTCTAAATAGCACTGTGTGAATGTACCTTTATCCTTATACTCAGTGTTGCTGAATTTCTAGACTTGCCATCCAAAGTAAAGCTTTTTGTGAGGACATATAGAGAGGCTTTATCTACAATATTTAACATACAACCATTTAGAGACATCTAAGAGTAGTACTGATATCTTCATCTTGCCGCCCGATGCTTGAAAGACTTCAGATTTCACTCCATTGTTGACTAGCAGAAGCAAATAGAAGCAACACCTTTCTACTAAATTAGTTTTAATATAAAATTCTCATGGCTGACTTCTCAATCCCACTGACGAATCCCCAAATCAAATATTTAATCAAATAATTGTGGCAATTAAACTTATGCAGGTCCAATGCCACCTTGTCACAAAATATACTTGTACCAGGAAAACAGAAATTAAAAAAAAAAACCTTTACAAGTTGTCACATACTTTTATTGATAGATTACAGAATTTAAGTCTAGAAATTAAAATAAACAACAAATGATTCAAGACTCTACCTATATACTATTTTAGAACCAACAAGATCAAGTAAGCTCAAAAAAGCACATGAAAGCAAAAGCTAAACTATCCTTTTTGTCTTCAAGAAGTTGACAGCTTGCTAATGTAGAGCTCTAAGTATGAGGTGTTTTTCAATGACACCTGAATTTTATTTTTTATGAACACAGAAACACAGAGGGAAATTTAAATATTTATGCAATTGCATCTTCCTCAAATATGAATATGTTCCTTCATGTGCCACTTATGGTTTTGTTAAAAAAGAAAGAAAGAAAGAAAGAATATGCTAAGGCATTCGACTCTTTTTTTTTACAGTATGTTATTGATAATTCTTTCTGAAAATTGTAAAACAAATATTTCCTTAACAAGAGTTCATCCCTTCTTGGAATCACAACTGATTTTTCTTTTGCCTGATAGAGTTAGAAGTGAAATATCTGATTTTATTTCCCATCAGCAGACCTCAGAGATTAATGTATTTCATTTTGCATATGAGTCACATAAAAATGATGGTATCATTGTGTCGCTGTGAATAATGTCAAAGGGCATAAGACAAAACAGTATCTACATTTGGCTTATTTTCTAAGTAGAATGTAAATATTGTCTTATACAAACACATAAAGAGCAGAAATTTAAAATGCTCAATCTCAAAAAGACCTTTCAAGTATTGATCCACTATTTAGATTATATCTAGAACCCATGCATTTTCACCACCATCTTTAAGGTTAATATACTTATTATACTAATATTGTTAGTTTTGTGCTCTCTTTCTTCTTCCTTCCATTACACTTGTCCCATTTTAGTTGGTGGTGCTTCTGTCACTCAGCTGCTACTACCTATTCAGCTACCTGTCCAAGACCCCGTTCTTGTTACTCTCATTAGCTTACAGAAAATTTCTCAGTGTCTCTTTTCTCCTTTTTACCTTCTTTCTAAGTATCAATACACAATAAAACCTTGGAGCAAGCATATTAGCAACTGACTGTTCTCCAATTCCTCTCTCAGGATATTTTCATTTTACATTGTTTACGTGATCAAAAACACAAAAGCTGGGAAAATTTGGAGGGCACCACGTGGTGGACAATTAAGGAAACACCTGCTCATGTCCATATGTCAGGTCATTATCCCCATCATCTACACGGAGATGCTGTCGAAGAGCATCAGCAGCTACATAGTTTGTTTCCCAGGACAAACCAACCATCGCCACTGTACCCACACGCAACCAATACCACAACAACACTGGGATTAATTTACATGAGGAAAATAGGAAAAAGTCTGGAAGACAAGAAAAACAGGGCCCATTTCTGATACTGATCAGATTCTCTGGATTAAAATGATCAGTCCAGTATGATTCTATTTGCTCTTAGGTAGGGGTAATTTTTCCAAAATAGTTGTAGGAGTTGTATCATTGGATTATACATTTTTATTTCTCCTCATGTGTATATAATAATGTCGAAAATGGCATAGGACTTTATACAATTTATAACACAGCCACATGGCTCTCTAGATCAGACATCTCCCCTATTAGGAAATACTCACATGAACTTCAATTGACACAACCCAGTTGAAACATTTAAACCCACACGGTGAGGATGAGACTTGAATATAAGTCAAAATGCCCCATAATTTGTCCTTAACCAAAAATTCCATCAACAATAATTGTCTCAGTAAAAAGACCACTTAGGGGCTTCCCTGGTGGCACAGTGGTTGAGAGTCTGCCTGCCGATGCAGGGGACACGGGTTTGTGCCCTGGTCTGGGGAGATCCCACATGCCGCGGAGCGGCTGGGCCCATGAGCCATGGCCGCTGAGCCTGCGCGTCCGGAGCCTGTGCTCTGCAACGGGAGAGGCCACAACAGTACGAGGCCGGCGTACCGCAAAAAAACCCAAAAACAAACAAACAAAAAAAACACTTTAATTAAACCAATTTTATTATAAGCCTGAAGTTGCCGCTTATTTACCTAAGCCACACACCCTCTACAGGAAGCCCTGTCCTACAGATAGAATTCTTTAAGTAACAGCTCCCTCCTTCTCACTTTCTCTTAGTTTTGTCCATATCTTATAAATAAATTCTTCAATAAATCTCATCAATTATCGCATTGAATGTGCCATCTATTTCCTGATAGATCAAATCTGCAACTCTGTGCCCGAATTAACAGTCTTTTCTACATGTTGTTTTGTTGAATCTTATGAATAAGTATACTGATAATGTAATCCATATTTTACACATAAAGAAACAAAGACTCAGAAGGTTTAATAAACTTTCCCAGACACTCAGCTAATATCTAAAATAGCCAGAACTTAAATTATGGTCTCTTACTCAAGGTCTAGTATTCTTTTTCCTGCTGTTCAGTTTTCTCCTACTCCCTCCTAAATGGCTTGCCCTTGGTAACATCCATCAATGGTTACTATTGAGGGTCTACAGCCCATTGTAATGTATTGACACTGTACCCAGCTAAATTCTAGGTATATAGGAACAACAGGCATGCATCTAACTAGTCGTCATTTTGGCCAAGAATATCTAACTATTGAGCACTAGTAAGGGGTCACATTTTTCACTGTTAGTATCAACACTGAATTTAAGGGCTGTCTCCTTATGGGTCTTTGAAAGCTTTAAAAATAGAATTCCTTTGCTTATCCTTGACAACACGTTAAATAAAATGATGGCAAATGGATAGACAGACAAGACAAGACAAGATAGAAGACTATTAACAGATCTGGGGGGTTGGGGGTGGGTAAGAGACACCTGACTTAGACCCAGGTGCTGACCATGGAGAGAACACCAGTTCATTTAAAGCTCACTGAGTCAGTCAGTTGGCAATGCCAGTAGGTAGAATCTCGTGGTGGAACACAGGTTCTGGAGTTCCACGGAGCTATACAGATCACCTGAAAACATGTCCACGTACAGCAAAATTGCAAGTTCTGAGGGATATGGGAAAAAATAATACTAGTAAAAATTAGGTGGGAATCCAGAATAATATGTACTTTTCATATTTGTTTGGGGGAGTAATTAAAATAAAATGTATAAAATATGCAACCCAGAACTTGGTGCAAAATGTATGGGTGGTATAATGAAAGCTATGGAGAAAGATGCTGACAACCATGGCTCTGATAAGATGGTCTCAAGATGTGAGTTGGAACTAAGATATAGGGCAGTGGATATCAGAGATCTTAACTGGAATAAAAAGAAATCTGGGAATCAGGCATGAACTGATATCATGGGTCAAATATAAGCACCTACCCTACAAACACTTGGGCTCATACAAAATTGCAACAGAAAAATGATGCCTGCTAACAACACTTCCACAGACCTATCTCCACAGGCACTCTGGTTTCCTCTGTTAACCAAGCTTCTAAACTTATGATACAGATTAGATCTATTTTTCCCACAACCAACCTGCAACCCAGAATTACTGTTCCTTTCTTATCAACACGCTTATTCTGAAATTTCAGGTATAAGGAAATCTGATCTCACAATTGTTCATGAGATAAGGACTTTTAGGGTTAATGTCTTCTCCTCAAGATGTTTGTTAACCTAAGTAATCTTCAATTGGCTAAATATTTTAATGTTTTCAGGAACTACTCCCGTGAGTCCTGGAACATTCATTGGTAACCATCAGCAACACAGAGAAGGTGAGTTTTGTTAGGTTTGGGGTGTTGCTTCCCAGAGCCTTTTGAGGGGAAAGGCAAAGATACAGAAGTTTTGGGGATTGTGTCTCCATTTATGCCTCTGCAGGAATTATTAGTTTCTCTTGCTACAAGGAATCAGAAAATTCAATTGAGTTCAAATAAATAATTAAATTCTTCATAATTATTCAATTTTCTAAATTAATTTGTACATTTAATATAATTCTCAACCTTAAATAACCTGAAATAGATTTTTTTCTTGGAGCATGGCAGAAATTGGTAGTAAGATTAATCTAGGAAAGTAAAGAGGCAAGAATATTTTAAAATGTACAAAAAAGAAATGTGTTACAAACATAAACTATTACAATTCATTAAGATTAAAGCAAGATTAAAATATGTATTTGAGACAGATGTACAAACTTCTATACATGTGTACAAACTAAAAAAAATAGATTTAATACTAATATACTATACATACATATTCATATATACCTATTCTATACATATCTATGTATTCATATGTATGTGAGTACATATAATTAAAGGAAGTATCATTAAAAATGTAAATAGTGGTGTTGGGACCATTTATTAGCATTCCAAAAAACTGTAGGTCAATACAACAAACAATACTCTATAAATGCTAATTTTAAATGTTCAGTTAAAAACTACAGGGAACTAACCAAACAATAGCAAAACCACCAAAAATAATTTAATATTTATAAAATTCTGGAGGACTAAAACCTTTTAAAATGTGAGATTATAAGTAAAGTCACAACAGAAAATATTAACAAATTTGGTCATTTAAAACTACTGACATGTACTCACTGCTATATTTAAAACAGATAACCAACAAGGACCTACTGTATAGCACAGGGAATGTTGCTCAATATTCTGTAATAACCTAAGTGGGAAAAGAATTTGAAAAAGAATAGATACATATACATGTATAACTGAATCACTTTGCTGTACACCTGAAACTAACACAACATTGTTAATCAACTATGCTCCAATATTAAATAAATTTTTTTTTAAAAATAAAAATAAATAAAACTGCCGAAGAGTAAACAATACAAAATTTAAAAAATGCAGCCAAAGGGGAATATTTGCAGCAAATGTTAATGTAAAATAAAGCATTCTTAAAAAGGGAACAAGAAACTAGAACTATGGACAAAGGACATTATATGTAATTCAGACAAAAGGAAATACCTTTTAGAAATTAGAAATCAGAGAAAAATAATCATCATATATTCTAATCAAAAAATGCAAATAGCAATGAGATATTTTTACTTATTAAAGGAGGCAATTTTTTTTCTTTTATTTTGACTGAGTGTTAGTATCACTAATATTTTTGGTGCCTGTTTAAGTTGATAAAAGTCATCCAGAAAAAAACTAGAAATATCTTTCAAAACTATAAATTATTTACTTCTGGTTGAAAATCAGATCACTTGAAACTTTAGGCATATAGATGTTGTCTGATTCTAAAAAAAAGACAGTCTTTAGAGAAAAACTTTATAAAAGCAAAGAATAAAAAGAAAAATCATTAGTAATTAACTATAACCCCACATACAAAATTTACCACATGTAAAAGTTTGGTAAAATTTCCTTGATAGTTTTGTATGTATACAAAATTGAGCTTAATCTATAAACATGATTGAGCTCTTAATATATAAATGTGTGTATATAATTCAGTTTTTGCTTTACTTTTTCATTGTAAAATCCTTAAAGAGTGTTGGCAAGAGTCATTTTAATGTTGTATAGTCCTCTATTGCACATCTATGTCATGATTTATTCCCTCATTTCTTTATTATTGGACATTGAGGCAATCTTCAAATTTCTAAATAATAATGTCAATGATAGAAAAAGTTCAGAAACAATCTAAAAGTTTAATGTATGAAGAGTTAAAATATAATACATCTAGCCATAAAAAATAATAAATCTACAATATGATGGAAATATGTTTATGATATGATGTCTATGCATCAAATTGCAATGTGGAAGTTAGCCCTTCTAAGAAACTGTGCCTGCTTCATTACATTGTACCAGTACTAAATGTTCATCTCACTCCCATTTAATAGGTAGGAATTCTAGTCTTGTTTGTACTCTGCACCTCCAGTTCTACAATGCCTCTTCTTCAGGCACCCTGTGAGCACCCAAGATATATTAGTTATATGACTGAGTAAATCTCTAATGAAAAGACTAAAGATTAACAAAGCTTTGCTCATGTTGTTTATCTCTTTTTCTGCCAGTTAGTTGTTTTCCTTTCTCTTGTTGTCATGTAGGCATTCTTTACTCTTGGGCTTTTGGGTTAAGAGCAAATGATTTCCAAAAGATTTGGAATATATATCACTTCAATTCTATCATGAGGTTACATTGAGAGAGCAACAGTCCAGGTGAGGAAATCAGCATTAGAGATGTATTTGGTTCCCACTTGTCTGGGCACACAGAATATCAGAGTTAAGCTCAAGAACTAGATTTCCATCTGATGACACCTGTGATAATAGATGGCAGTCAGACATGCTTTTAATGTTAATACCAAATTAGAATAGAAAATAATGCCTATCTTTCTTGGAAAAAAAAGAGAAAATTTACCAAATACATCTTATAGACTCTGAAAAGTGGGTTTAATTTCAACAATCTAATGTTGAGAAATGTTTTTGTCTCTAGCAGTTAGAAAACCCTAAGTCATCTAATTCATTTCATTTATGAATGAAATATGGTCGAAAATTTAGGAATGCTCAATCTCTGTCCTTTTGTCTGTTTTGTCTACGTGTCCAGAAAGATGGGTATACCGTGCTTCAAACACCTACACTTTTGGTGCCCAGATCATCCTTAACATCCTGGCTTAATTGGACTGTGCATACAGTCCAACAGAGCATCTCTACTTTGCTTGTAACTGTCAATAGAAAGGGTGCCTTGTGGTCATACACGAGGGCACAAGTCACCCAAGTCAAAGGACAGGAAGAGATGGGATATTTGTTATTCCTGTCAGTGATAAAGGGAAAGAGCTTTGCCTTTCTTCCTCAAAAGTTATGTATGGCACTGCCCAGCAGACTTTGAAAGAAAGCAGAAAACTTAAAAATGAAGGAATGTGGAAAACATCATAAATATTACTACTTCTGTTGAAGAAATTTTGCTATTTATAACGACTTCACTGTTTACATGACTGTAACAGAAGCCTTGTCTGCCAGTTTATGCATGCACGTAACTATTCCTTCAGGGAAATAGATTCTTCACTTAAGAGTGAGAGAGGAAAACACTATTTCTTTTCCTACAAACATGGCAATGAAAGCCGGATTAAAAGACGAGTTTTTAAAATTTTGTTTTCTCAGTTCATGAACACACACGCACGTGCACACACACACACACACGCACGTGCATACATACACAATAGTGACAGATGTAGAGCTTTAGAACGTTTGAAAAAACATGGCATTCTCAGTAGCCCACAACATACATTAAATCCTGACTTTACACTCTTAAATTAGTCTCATGGAATTAATATTTACCTTAATGCTCTTACATCATAATTTTGGTCATTAAACATGCCATCGAGCTTCAAGTTTTTAAAATATAGAGACAGTAACTCATTCATCATTGTAGCCACAGCACAGTTCAAAAATGTGAATCCCAAATGTAAAATAGATAGATAGTGGGAAGCAGCTGCATAACACAGGGATATCAGCTCGGTGCTTTGTGTCTACCTAGAGGGATGGGATGGGGGGGTGGATAGGGAGGGTGGGAGGGAGATGCAAGAGGGAAGGGATATGGGTATATATGTATACGTATAGCTGATTCACTTTGTTATACAGCAGAAACACACCATTGTAAGCAATTATACTCCAATAAAGATGTTTAAAAAAAATGTGAATCCCATGCCAACTATGAAAGGAAAATTCTACTTAATTTAAAATTTTTATAGGTTATTTCTACCACATATAAGACCAAATTATTCAAGTTTCATGTTTTGAACTCAACAAGTTTATAGAACCATAATATTCTGAATTACAACTCTGTTTTTAAAGAGTTTCCTCTTGGATTTGAGTCTGCTTTGATTCTTAAGAGAATCCTCAAAAGAAAACAAGTTTTTGATTTGAAAGATCACTCATTTGTGTAACATACCAAAACCAGAAATTTTCAAATAGCAAACCAATATATATTTACAGCCATCAAAATATCCTATATATTAATAGGGGCAGGTAAAGTTTACTGAGTACTTACACAATGCCAGGCTCTGTGCTATTCCACAGAATATTTAAAAACCATCTCTTGAGGCATCTCTCCCTGTTATTATAATACCCACTTTATAGAAAAGGCAAACTAGGTCTGAAGAGGCTAATTACTGGTCTAGGATCACAACACCATATTAACTAGAGCTAGAATTCTAACCCTCTCTTCACTGATTCCAATGCTTCCGCTCTTATGTACTTCGCTCTATTGTTTGCTGAATAATAATTGTGCACCTCTGACATTCCCTGTCTCCAACATTATAGGTGCCAGCTCCCTGTATTTGCCTATATCCTCATCCTCATGGTTGCCTAAGAGGGGAAAAAAGTAATCTTTAACAAACCTGAATAACCAATGTTGAGATCAAAGGCCTGTGGTCCTTTTAAATCATATTTTAATCAAAGCAAATATGTATTTTCTTGCTTAACACATATTGAGCACCTACTGTTTACAAAGCATCCTGTACACATAAGTAAATGTTATAATTTTTACTGAAGCAATATATATATATTACCTCAACAGACTATACACCTGTAATAGGATTTGGCGTGATGGGTATCAACAATTTTCACATCATCTGCAACTCATGAGTAAATAAAACAAGTAATTTTTAGTGAATGTCTTTTTGAACAAAAGTGAATGCAGAAGAAATAATAAAAGCAATCATTGATGAGAATATAGAAAGTTAAGCACTAAATCCTATCTAAGGAGTAAAAAAAATAAATTCTCCCACTGAACCATAAGTTTATACTTGATCTCATACAATAGCATGTAAATGCAACAACTAGAACCAAAGAATACAGTTGTGGAAACCATCGATAACTCCTATTAATGTTACAGAAACACGTAATTGAAAACAGATCCACTCACATGGAATACTTGGATTTTACTAAATTTGTGCATCCTCTACAAACCCATCAGTAAAGTCACACCACTGAGAATAGTTGGGGTCTGGACATCAAACCACCAAAGAAGCCTAGAAGATTAAAGCTGCCACACTGAACATTCTGACGTCTGTACCCTAGGATGTATTAATACATCTAACTCTGATATGTTTACTCTGTTTACCCTAGGACAAAATAGCTAGAAAAAGTCAGCAGACCTTGGCCAAGGATTCTTTCTCATTTCTTAGCTAGGAGAAAAGATGGAAGAGCTGTTTCTCCTCCATTGATACAGACTACATTTTTACTTTCTTGGATTCAAAGACCGGTTTTTACTAAGCGACTACTAGGGAAGCAGCATAACAGTGCTCAGGGGAAGGCTGAGTCCCATGTCTAGTACTTAAGTGCTCTATCAACTTGCGCAAGTTATTTCACCTCTCTGCTTTAATTTCCTTCATCTGCAAAGTGGGGATGTAACAGTATCTACCTCAGTGGGGACTTGAATGGATGAATGTGACAATGTAAGTAAAGCCCTTATCCCACTGTGAACACGCAATTAACATTCACCTCACTTCCCAACCATCATCAATGACGAAAATGGTGGCTACGAGTCTCATTGTACCTGTTTCCTGTAAGAATCCACCAGCCTTTCTGTTCTGACTCCCCTCCCACGGCAGTCTCCTAGTAAGTGAACTGTTTTATTCCGTGGCGAACATTCCAACTAAGCCCCTTCTCTGTGACCCCCCCCCCCCCAAGGAAAGGGAGAATAAGGCTAGACCCGGAAAGGTATCCTGATGCCCCCTGAGGACATTATGCTAAGTGAAATAAGGCAGTCACAGAAAGACAAATACTAAATGATTCCACTTATATGAAATATCTAAATGGTCAAATTCATAAAAACAGAGAGTAAAATGGTTGCAGGGCTTTGGGAACATGGACATAAGGAGTTAGGTAAAAAGTTTCAGTTAGGGCTTCCCTGGTGGCGCAGTGGTTGAGAGTCGGCCTGCCGATGCAGGGGACACGGGTTCGTGCCCCGGTCCGGGAAGATCCCACATGCCGCGGAGCGGCTGCGCCCGTGAGCCGTGGCCGCTGAGCCTGCGTGTCTGGAGCCTGTGCTCCGCAACGGGAGAAAGTTTCAGCTATATAAGATGAAAAAATTCTAGAGATTGGCTGTACAGTCTTGCACCTATAGTTGAATACTGTACACTTAAAATTTTGATAAGAGGGTAAATCTCATGTTATGTGTTTTTTACCATAAAACAAAGGTATCCTGAGATGCTGAGCTGTGCTAAAGAGGTTAGGCCAATAACAAAAATATGTGCTTTCTATATATTCCATTTGTTTTTGCTAAATCCCTAAGAAAAGAGACCCAAAAGATACTTTCAAAACTTACATTACAGTTAGACGTTATCTGACACTTTGTGCCAGATTCTCCCAATCTGTCAGCTGCTGTCTGTTAGAGAAATTTTATGCCCGGAAGCAGTTGGGGCACATAATAATTCATAAGTGTGACTTCCAGGAACACCCACTTCACACAATACCAGCATTAAGCATCCAAACCCCTCAGCTGTAAAATACAAGGAGAATGGCACCAATAGAATGAGGATTTTAAAGGGACTGTGGTTTCAACAATTTCAAAGCTTTTAATCACGTAACACTTCGTGTTTTCCCAAACATTAATTTCTCAGATTAAGTAGGAGCATCTAAATTGGTATTGTGAGACCTGGGGAAAAAATTGTGTTTCTTCTAAATTGAAATAGTGACACTATCGACTATTATAAAAATAAAAAGGGATGGCGAGGAATAAAGTTCTCAGGAATTGGAAATGCATAGCAGAATGATTACAAGTGTGTGTCATGCATTCTGTCATTTCTAATCATACACAGATAAGACTTCCCGTAGGGAAAAAAAAGTCTATGAGCATATATGTGCACAATTTCATTCCTGAATTAGGCAGGGAGTATCTTCACTGGCCTCACAAAATAAGGGAGAAACAGCTACATCCTTCAAACGAAGACCATGTCGGTTAAACACTTGAAACAGGAATGAGTCAGGGAGTGATGGATTTTAAGTTGACAATTGAAGCTCAGTCTTTTCTTTTTCCTTGAATAATAACATAAATGTGAAAAAAACAAAACCTTAAAGACTTTAAACCTCTTAATTAATATGCAGATATACTGTGAAATTTTTCAGAATTCTTCATATTACTGGAGTTTTTAGTTTTTCACTATTGATATTAGGGAATGTATTTCTTAACTGACATGATTTTTTTACTGAATATTAATTTCTAAGGTATTTAGAAAATAGAAATAAGTAAGTAAAATATTTTTAACCTCAGATCTGAAAGAAAATTCTTGCAAATACAGTATCAGCATTCTCGATATATTTTAAAATAGATATGTACATTTATGTAGCTATCAAGCACTTAATAAATGATGACTACTCAAGGCAATTTGCAAACTATGGTTTCATCAAGATACATGTCAGTGTAAATCAGGGACCTTCAGTTCACCGTTTTTCTGAACAAGTATGCCATAATCTTTGCTAGCTCTGTTTCCGGTTTCCATGAGGCCATCATAAATCTACCACACTGCACGGTCTCCTCAGAACACAGTCACAGATTCAAATGCTTGAAAGTATAGTGAACTATACCTTCAACGAGTCTATATCAGAGTTAGTAATCTCCTTCACCTGTGGGGCATATTTCAACAAAATTGTCATAGAAATGGACCCATCGCGCTTAAAATCTATCCATTATTATCACACTTTATGGAAAACTACCTTTTCTGTCAGCCTAGAAACATGTAATAGGAATGGACACTCCTTTTAATGTCTGTACATAAATGGTTTGTATACAATGTCTACTAAATTAGCCAGGGTGGACTTTGGTGGATTGAATGCAAACATAGATTCAACTGGTATAAAACATTTTTCTCAATTTGTCACTGCTGATATTTAATTTGCTTTGATCTAAAACTGCTAACGTTATCCAAGTGGAAGGAACAACTAAGATTCATTATTTTAGATTTATTTCTAATAC
Source organism: Aethalodelphis obliquidens (assembly GCF_003676395.1). NCBI lineage: Eukaryota > Metazoa > Chordata > Mammalia > Artiodactyla > Delphinidae > Aethalodelphis > Aethalodelphis obliquidens. The sequence continues at coordinate 1,621,090 of NW_020837977.1, read as the reverse complement.
TGAAGGTGTCTGCTAAAAAAAAGTAAAATAAAATGTATGAAATTATTGAATTTTCATCCTTCAAACTTAAAATGGTATATTAAAATCAGAAAACTGTTTAAACCTTTCCCTTTTCTGGAATTACAGTTTATAGTTTTGTATTTATTGAATGCATTCATAGGCTCCCTGAGGATGTGAAATGTATGGAAATATATGTGCATTACTAAAGAAAGAACTAAATTTATTCTTTCCCCACATCATGCTCTTCTTTGCAGTGGAGGTTTTTAATTCAATACAGAGCTAGAATGAGATGGAGCCAATTTCCTGGTCTATATGTGTGACAAATGCTAAAAGTGGCACAAGATTAACAAATTAGTTGAAGTATAGATCTTAAAAGATTTTTTTCTGTGTCTCTAAATCAAAATTCATATTTTATTTGAAACGAAACCTTCTTTAGAATTCAAGAATGACCAAGGACCTTTTATTTCTCTGTATTTAAGATGAAAAGAGAGGATTTATGACAACATACTTGCAATTTTTTTAAAGCAAATTTTATTTGTAGGAAAGCTTACAAAGATTATATATTTGAAATATGAAATTATTTTAATTGGAATCCAGTGACTTGGGTTAATAATTCCAATGTGTGATTTGGTAAAAAAAATTAAAAGTTTTTTTTCAAAATAAAGAGTTATTCCTAAAATAAAAGCATAAAATGAATATCAAGGGTAAAATTTATTTATTTCTGTATTTTTATGAGTAAAAATAATGTTTACAATGTTAGGTCCCAGATAAATTTGCTTTGATTTTAAACTTGCTTTTCTAATAACATTTCTTATATTTAATTTTAAGTAAAAACTATCAAAGCTTGGCTGTTTTACCTAACTTCAGAATTATGTGTTGATATATATCTAACACCAACAATAAAAACATCTGTGACAATAAAAGCATGGAACAGTTGTGGAATTGTTTAATTTAAGAGAAAATGGCTATGTTTGATAATCACGTGTCCATGAATAGATTTCTCCTCTTTGTCAAGAAACTTATATTTTGCAATTTTTTTTTTTTCTTAAAGGAACCAACTGATGATGTGTAAGGGATTCTTAAAAAGGTATTCTGAAATACGTGTTTTGGATTTAGCTCACTCATTCAGGTTGAAAGCTTTGTCACATAGCCCACCTGTTTTGCTTGGGCTTAAATTATGTAAAAATACAGCATCTTAAAGCAAGCACAGTCTTACTTGTTGTACCCAAACACTATAACATGCTTAAAATTCAAGAAGAGTTCTGTGCAGGTTGTATGTCTCAGTCACCCAATCTCCTTCCACATATCTGTTCATGTTGACAGACTATGTCATAATACATCAACAGAAAGATCAGCACAGAAGAACAAAATTTCATCGCCTGACAGCAAGAGGAAAACTGATTTTCAGTATTAAATTAGTACAAATATACCATTACCTCACTTCCAATAAGTCTACTACCTTTAAAAAATAAGGCGTCTGCTATAATCACAAGTATATGCAAAGGCAATTAGGTTCGTTTATTTCTTTGTTATCACCCTTTGACTGACAGCCTATTTTCATTTATCTTTTACAAGTTATTTTATTTGTTGTATCTTGGAAACAACTTAGAAAATTAAAAAAAAAATACAATTTCTTCCTGAGACATGAAATATTACATATGTAAAAATATATATCTGTCAAATGTTTGGAAGACAATCTCTCCTAGACTAATCATGAGAAGAAACCTTCTGGCCATTGAAATGGAAATGGGTATTTAAGCTTCTGAGAAAAGTTCGGTACCTTTTTCATATAGCATCTTGCTCTGTTTGGATTTCAGGATAAATTTACCAATACCTGTAATCAATAATGTCTTTTGCAGCCTAGGACATCATCTGCCACTTAGGCTTTTAATTTTGCCCCTGTTTGAACACCCTGCAACATATGCACTTCTCTTTTGTCTATTATCCTAGAGTTGTGCTATTCCCAAATATTGACATCATCTACTTTTATCAGCATTAACTGCTCTGAAGCTTCCCAGGCTCATGCTTGGCTCTATTTCTCCCTATTGATTATCTTCCTCACTCCAGCAGGTAGCTAGCCAGTGAGGCTGTCCTGAGAAATAGCTTCCAATGACTTTATACGCACAATTTACACGGAATTGTTTAAAGAAGATATTAGCCTCAATACAAATCAGTGAACCTCATTTAGTCAATACTGCACAATTCCGCTGTTGGCACCCTGTCACATGTTCGACTTTACAGTCAGCTGCTGCACCCAATCTGCACATTAGCCATAGTATTTAGTTTCATATTAAAATGAAGCTGGGTTTTTTCGCTTTTGCTTTTCTTTTTGAAATCTTTTCAGTATACTTTTTACATCACCTCACTGAGCCATGTGATAGTAATATATTTTGAAATACAAAAACCTGAGATTAAATGTTTGATTTTTGACAGTGTTCTTAAATATAATAAATTCAAAAGGAAATACTGTTAAGTTAAAATGGAGTGTTTTTCATTAAGTCCAATCAAATGGTAGACAACAAAGGATCTTTTATTTGAGAATATGAAGTGAAAATGAAAACCAGAAAACCTTTACTAAGAAAAGGTCCAGCTAAATTATGTTGGAAGGAGGTCTCCAGATTGAGCTTGGGTGTTTCTTTTGCTAAAAGTGAATTAAACTAAGATATGTTATGAAGAAATATTTTACAAAGAAGCAAAACTTAATGCTTTGTGGAGATGAAAATAAGGTCTAAGGACGGTTGACTTTGAAAATAATTCGAAAGAAAGATCACATATGAAAAAGATTGCCACAGCATCTGATCTTTTCTTATAATCATAACAGGGAAATGTTTGGGGGAAAGTAATGCTGCCATGGCAATGCTGTAAAATTCTAGAAGGGGTGTTTACATTTCAGAATTACCCCTCCTTAAACTACTGGTTTATGATAGCTAATGAGATGATATCCAAATGTTGAAAACGGGAAAATTCGAATGAAAATCTAAATGTGAAATATAATATAATGAAATAACTAAGCAACATAATACTACTCTGATCGTTTGTGCAAATATTGCAAAATGAACTGCAATACATTAAAATTCTTCAGTGGTTGTGTAATACATAAGTGAAGGTTTACATATAAAAGCTTTAGCTATCAAAAAAAAAAAAGGATCTTTATATCATATTGTCCTAAATTTTTTACTTGAAAACATCACTAACCTCTTGGGGTGTATTCTGAAAAGTTGTCATTAAATCTATTTGCATATCTCTTTGTAAACTGAAGTTCAAGGTAAAATAGTGCATGCTGATCAAAATAGTCCATTTGTTATAAAATGCATCCTTTAGCTTTAGTGGGTGAGTGGCAGAAAGCTTTGGAGAATATGAGTGGTAGAGAAAATAATAATTTCAGGTTTAAAGGTTTTAGAGGGGTGAATATTTTTTCTGTAAGTAAGAGTTGAACACAATGACAATTTTAAATGAGTTATAGTTATAATAGTAGATTTTGAAAATTAATACAGAAAAAAATTAAAATAAAATTACATAACAAATTATTGTAAATATTTCAAAATGTTCTCTTTTTTACTATAAAATGTTAAAGGTGATTTTTGTATGACCTTTGCTTTCATTTCCTTTCTCTTTAAATATCACTGGTACAGAGCTGGAGCCCTGAAGCCCAGGTAGGAAAGACACACTGAAAGACGGCCAGTCTATCCTGACTGTACATTTTTTCACACATTTATTGCAAACTGACACTCATATAACAGCTTTCTTTTTTTTTTTAATCACAAAGATTCAACAAAGGACAATTCCAGTATCAAGGGAAAATCATATCTCAGAAAAGAGAGAAATGCCATAACTGCATATTCAGGCTGCATAAACCAAGTTTGGCAAAGATAATTGTACTATTTGTGTGTGACTGCATTTTACCATTTAAAGAAGTCAGTAATCTAAATTTGAGAGTATTTAGGTGTAATTGTGTATATGCATGTATATATCATATATTACATGCAATGCACAAATATAAATTTCAGCCCAAATGAAATGCACAAACATTTCATTTGTCTTTTTTTTAGTTTAAAATATTCTTTGATGAATACGTATTTATATATTAAATATACCTCTACCAACTAAATTATGAGATTTCTTGTTAGTCCATATGTCATATGATATTCTACTATTAAATAAGATTGTATACTTTATGTATTCACTTAAACACAAGAACATTCTGAATGAAGCAAATGGAAGCACAAGCAATGCACACAAATTAAGATAGGTTTTTAAACTAACAGCAACAAAATAGTCTGATAAACTTTTCAAATAAATAAAGACACTGATATTTTTTCCAAAAACATTATCTAAATTAATGCTTTAAATGTAAGTGAATGTTGTTTTCAAATTATGTCAAAACATAAAATTCTCAATGATTCTCCATAGTAACTTTCAAAAGAAACTAATTTTTAAAGAGCTTTGATTATATCCCTAAAATATAAAGGAAAATTATTTTTATTTTCTGTTTATTAAGACCCATCTATAGCAGAAAACATGATTCCAGATCTATAATCTTTATAAACATTATGAATGTTCATATTTATGATGCATATTAAAGATTAGTGTTTAAGATCTATAGTGACTGCCCATACAGATTACCAAGATGATGGCAAAAATCATGCATATCATTTCACTGAATTAGTTTTAGTAGCTTAAATGTGTTATAGTGAGTCCAGCTATTTCAAATAAATCTTTTCTAGAAATATTCTGACTAGTATAGCCTAGTCACAAAGGATATTTTACAACAAAAATTAACTTTAAAAAATAATATTGAATTCTGTGGGATACTATCCTTTCTAAAAGTATAAATTTATCTAAACTAAGCACACATACATACACACTCACACATACATACACAAATTTTGTCGGTTTTGTCATTAAAGTAAACTGAAAATGAAGCCATTAAGGTGATTATTACATTGTCATCTATGCAACTATGCAGCTTTTAAAATATGTAAGCATTTCATTTAATCCTAGTTTTACATATTTAACAATAGATCAGTAACTATTGTCATTGATTTTTATAAAGTGTAAATATTTTAAAATATCAACTAACACATGTATCTATTCAAATTCTAAGACAATTTCATTCGTCTAAGAATGTAAAATCAAACTAAATAGCTAATTGAGATATTTCATAATGTCTCCATTTTACAGAAAAATATGTATTAACAAAGTACAGTATTTAAGGAAATTAATGTTAGCCTTCTTATACATAGAGAGTACATTTGTGCACCTATTACTATCTATAAAAGGATAGATATATCAATATATATGTCTTGTCAATCTATGTATTTTGTGCAGAGAAGAAAAGCATTCTCATAACCTAGAATAAAGCAATAAAGGAGTATAGGTATGTGTGTATGTGTGTGTCTGCTTGTAGAGACGGAGGAAAAGAATTGGTAGATTTACAGAGAGGTATTAAAGTAGAATATTAACATGTTTGAAAATGAATATGAAGGCATTATACTATATAAAGAAATATCATTGATAATTTTTCTTCTCTCTCCTTCTTCCTCTCTCTACATGAGTGTATTTGGCTGCTAACAAGGAAATGAACATTTGAGATAAAAGGAAAAGATAACTGGATAGAAATTTCAAATGGGTATTTTGGGTAAAATTACTAAATTAAAATTTAAATTCAATTCGGTTTTCTTTTCTGAAATATGAAATAAGGAGCTTCTAAAATGGGCACGAGAATCACAACATATTTTGAAATATTTCTATTAAAATTTTCCCATATAAATATTTGTATCATTAGTACCTTATAATATTACAAAATATTCTGAAGGAATGTAAAAATAGCATGAAATAAACCTGAAGGGGTAATCTTTGTAGCATAAAGATCAAGATTCTAAGTAAAGACAAAGTTCCTTATCGTTTGATTCAGCCATAACTGTTTCAAACCTCCTAGTTTAATGATTTTTATGTATTTCTACTTGTTGGTTTTTCAAATTTGTCATTGCTTCAATATTCTAGGGCTGAAAAGGAAGTAATGTAGGGGGTAAAACAAGAATTTACATAGCCAACTAATAGTTAATATCTTGACCACTTTAAGATTATGCATTTAAATAGTTATAATCCCAGTAATTCCAATGCTACAGCATCCAGGGGATGCTATTAGATGCCTTCAACAGATAGATGTCCTCAGTGATACTTCATAGCAAGTATCATTTACTAGTACCTGACTACCTAGATTCCTGAGGCTTTTAGTCTAAAAACACATTTCTATATCAAAAGAGCCCAATTTAACTATAAGGGTAACGATGTTGTCATGAAGTTGACAAAAAGTGGTAGACAAAAAGTTATCTGTAACTTTTCATTCCCTAATTCCTAGATAATTAACGAGGATAAAACTATACCTTGATAACCTCTTTTCAAGATGGTAAATTAATGATATATACTAATGATACAGTGGAATCAAAGTGAGTTATGGAGGTGGGGGAGGATATGGGCGATGGAGAGAGAAATACCTTTTTTCCCGGCTCCACAAAGGGTTGAGGGCCTAATTATTTTTAAGTATAATCCAACCAACCTCTTCTCATGCTTAGCTGCACTGAGTGACACTATTTGTGATGCCCAGTGTGCTGAAACTGAGCATGTTGCTGTCAGTTTAAAAATGACTATAATAAAAGTGACCATGAAGATGGATCTTGTGATTTTGCGTTTCTAATCAGTCATCTGTGAAGAACACTTTTGCTTTGATTCAGCAGACTGGTGACAGCCATGATTGATAGTGCACAAGGATGAAAAAAGGTTATTAACTGTCTTCCTATTAAGCTCAATGTTTTACCCCTCTAGGTGCATCTCATACTTTAAGTTAAAATACTTACTCAGGTAAGGTCAAGAATGAACTCTATGGAGATGGTATCCATTCTGCTGAAAACGAGCAAGGCATCCTTACATAGATTTTTTTTTTTTAATTTAGCACTTAAACTACATTTAATTCCACCATCTTATTCATTAGATAAAAAGAGAAATTTCCTCCTTCCAACAGCATCCTATGGTGAAAACATTAAATGTACAGAAAATAGCTTTAAATGTAAAGATTTGAATGTGGAACTGACTAGCAACATGTGTGTGGTATGTATGTAAATCTGTGTTTAAACAGATGGTCATATACACATAATCTGAGGGTATTTTTAAGGGTAGACACTAAATTGATTTATGATTACCAAATAAATATCTGCATAATATATGCAAAAATTGTTTAATTTTAGATAATCTATACATGGCAGAGAAAAAATAATAAAGAAAAAATAATCATTTCTAAGAAACTCAAAGGATCTAATAGAATATCTAGATATTTGTTTTCATTTAAATGTAATATATTAATTTATGAACATCTTATTTTAATTTTTTAAAGTTAGAAATATTACATATAGATAAACATTTGAATGGCAGTATCTGTTCACATCTTTGACTAGCATATAGACGCACACCCGTACACAAGTAGTATTATAGAACCTAAGGTACTCCACTAACTGAGGATGTACCATTCATTAAATGAAATAATAAAATTTTTAATGCTATCATATTTCCTGTATTCCTTTATTCTTACTGAAGCCAAAATGTACTGAAAGATTTTTGCACACTTTATTTAACTTCTCTTTAAAAGCATTTTAAATTTACAAGTTTGTTTCTGGGAGATAACGAATTAAATATATGCATTTTAATGTAAAATTGTGGTATTATGTTTATTCCTACATTTCCCACTGTAAACACTCAGTACATGGCAAATGTAATATGAATTAGGAAAAAATATTAAAGGATGTCAATAACTTGGCACTGAAATAACCATTTAAACTCTAACCAAATTTCAGTTCTGTGTGCTTGGCAGTTTTTCATTGAACAACTCTGCAGAGTGGCACAGAATAAGAAAATGTTACCAGCATGTTATTAGAGTTTCGTTACAGGGAATATCATAGTATGTCCAAACGTTTTCTCTAGTATATCATGACCTGTTTCTCCAATGTCCGTTATTATACCCGTTTTGGGTCTGTAATAAATTATATTTTGAAAATGCACTGTTTTAATATTAGGATCCATCAACAATGAAATATAGAGAAAGTAAGGAAATGAAGTTCAAGATTTCATTGAATTTTTCTCTAGAGCCAAAAAAATTGGCTCTCTGTCCTACTTTCTTAATATTACAATTGCTGTTTTAAGAAACCTTTCCAATTCTCTAGGATTTTATGCATGCCAAGGATAATTTAAATACACACTGAGAGCCTAAAAATGTTAAAATGTTAGATCAATATGAAAGCTGTTTACTTAGTGAATTGTGTTTATGTGAAGTGGACTTAAGGGTAGATTTTAGAATTCATACAAGATTTCCTCAATACGACACATTAACTTCAATATTAAATGGATTTCTCTTTCTGTCTTTTCCAACTTCAACAGACAAATGCGTGTTCTGAAATTTAGAAATCAACGACGAGATAAGTGATAGAGGGGTTTATATGATCAATGATAACATATTGTACAATTATTTGTCAAAGTTTTCACAGCAGAATTATAATTATAATGGAGAAATAACATGTTGTGTTTCTCAAAAACATTGTGTGCTTTTAAAATCAAAAATGAAAAATGCAGTTTCTATCTATTTCATGTTAACTAACAAGATGTTCTAAAATATTAGTGAAAGTCCTGTCTTCTTCCATCTGCCTACTTGGGAGTTTCTTAAGGAAAAGGAGGAAATACAAAGGCTGGGTAGGCCCAAGAGGGACACACAGATTTCCCAGTTACCCATTTCCTAGTCTTCTCTGTTTCTTCTCTAGAGAATCAAGATCTAGAACACACATTACACACAGCACACATTTTAGGAAAGAACAAGGCAAAGGCCATTTCAGGTAAAGTTTAGGTCATTTCCAAAGCAATTAGCATGGCTGAAAGTGATGTTGAGCTTTTGTAGAAACCAACACTTAGCAGACAGTAAAAGTTAAAAGTGCCACAGTTTCTTGTATCCTTTTGGAACTCCAGAACAGAATGTTTCCTTAATTTTGTTCAAGCAAGCGATAGAACTGGTGAAGAAAAGCCCCACACCTTTGTGCAAACCCCTTAAATTTGGTTCTGAGGCTACTGCGATTTGGTTTCATGGAATGCTGGGGCACAAGGCACCTTTAGTTTACAATACCTAGGGCTTTGATTACTTTAGCTTGAAAGTCTCTTCCGAAGCCCTTCCAATCCTACTGGTATCCCTCCTTCTCCTCCTCCAGACCTACGAGGGGACACAGGGTAGGGGTATGAACTGGGTGGTGCACATCTGTGTAGCCAGACCGTGGAGGCTGACAGCTGCTGTCCACTCCCAGACTGTGTACCTGAGCGTAGAGGCCACTCTGCTCTTCTGCCCAGCCCACTCCAGCCTGCAGTGTTGCTGCTGTCACACCAGCCGGTGATCTGATAGGCTTGTCGGGTTGCCATGGTGTTGACTTCTTGCCTCTGAGGAGCTGCCCAATGACTGGAGGTCTGGGATTAAAGCGGGAAGAGGCAGCGGCCGCAGCGAATTTCAGCGGCAGCTGCAGCAGCAAGAAACAAGAAGCGAGAGGACGAGGTCTTTAGACTGAGCTCCGCTCGCAGCCAGGGCTGCCGGGGAGGGAAGGAGAGGAAAGGGGGGAAGTTTGGAAGGATGACCACTCGAAGCCAGAAGATGCAAGTGAGGAGTTTGAGACCCGCTCAGGAATAACTCATAAGCAATCTGCACGCGCTGAGGGGGAAAATCGTCCAGAATTCGTTATTATTCACATAAGATATTACCAGGGCGGGGGGTGGGACTGGGGTGTTAAAAGGGACTTAAGTGGGTGATATACTGCCTCCCCAAACCCCCTCCCTTAACTTGGGCAACGAAGTAATTTGACAAATTAAAGAGGGGCTATACAGAGAACTTTAAATCTGGATAGCTAACTTATTCCGAGAAGAGAAAGTGCAACTAGACGGCAACCGAGTAAATGAAAATAGTTGCCGGGGAGCACGGCCGGCGGGGGCGATGCGGGCTGGTGGGGGCGGGGAGGGGGAGGTGCGGAGAGTGCGTGGGACGCACAACCCCGGACCGGAACCGTAAACTAGGCAATGAAAGGGAAAGAAACCGCTTCTGTTATAAATTAGTAGGTAGGTGAAGGTTACGCAAAGAAGAAAAGGGAAAGTAAAGCTGTTAAAAGAATAAAATAAACCCCCTGGGAGTTGAAATCGCAATCCCCCCCCCGCCCGCACCCCCACCCACCCCCGGCTCTCCAATCCAAGGGGAGGAGGAAGAGAAAGAGAGTGCATTCTGGTGTGATGAGAACTCTCTGGAATGTCTGGAGGAGAGGATAGGAGCGCGAGGGTAAGAAGACCCGGGTGCTAAATAAATGGCGTGAGAGAGAAACGGGGGAGGGGCGGGGTAGGAAGGAAATATTCGGCGATTCACCGGAGGGACTTGGAGATGGAGAAGAGTGAGATTCCAGTAGAAGGAAAAGAAGTGCAGAAGTTCAGACCTGTAGCGTAAAGGAAGGAGGGAACGACTAGAGTCAGTAAGAGAGAAGGCGGAAAAAGGTGTGTGCTGCTGAGGGAGGGCGTGGGAAGGCACCCGTTGTCAACTAGAGGGAGCGACTGCTAGGACAGAGGGCAGAAAGGGCAGAGAATTGTACGGACTCTGGCGTTTGCGCGAGCACCGCGGGGCAGCACCGGCGAGCTGGAACCAGGTGCCGCGCAGCCCGCGCCCCGGCTCGGGGCGACGCAGGGACTTTTCTGGCAAGAGGAAGAGCTGCTCGTTCACCCTGACGGAGTCACGATTCACCGCGAGTCCCAAACACACGCCTCACTAACTACTTTACAGCCTCTTTCATTGATTTTCTTTAACAAATAAACAGAATACCCGTTACAGCAACACTTCCTCTTGCTGCAGCTAGCTAGAATGCCAGAAGCTCTCTGATGGTTTCATTTCTCCGGATAGCAGTTTTTATATCTCTAAATAAATTATTTTCCTTCACTTAAAGGATCAAATGTGTGATTCCATTCAGTTTGGGGGAGTCCAGTCCTCGCCCCCCCCCTCTATAATTTGGGAATCACCTTTTAGAATAAGTAGAAGACAGGTTCAGACACAAGTTTGCAGACCTGGTAAGGCTCACTGACATTTGCATATTAATTTTTGCTAATAAGAAGTAACTCAATTTGGAAGGAAAACGCCGGTAAAGAAATTGATTCCCTTGCAATTGCAGGGAAATTAACACTAGTCCGAGAGCCACACCTAAGCTACTCCCCTTGAGTTGTCTCTTAAAAAGATTTCCTTTAAAAATAAAGTATTTATTTTAAAGTGGCCCCCTTCAAGAGCGGTTCTGCTCGAGGTTCTTCCATACATGTCAAAGGGTTGTTGAATTATTCATTATTGTAATTACTATCATCATTGTCATTATCCTTTTCCATGTGGAAATAATTTTATTATCGTAATTTGATATCTGAAGAATTTCCTGTTAGTCGTTTGATAATCACTTTTTTCTGCTGAAAAGAAAAGTTTTGTTTATAAATGAGATAGGGAAAATGTTTTAAATGCTTTGATGTTTGCTATAGATTTCCGTTTATCTAATCGATCGGAATGCCAATAAAATCGATTAAAGGTTTAGTGTTTTACAAACAACCATTTTGTGCTTTTTGATTTTACGTTCAGAATGATTTTAATAAAACTAACGCTTTCCTTTAACATTCTCCCTTTTAAAAAAAACAAATCTTTATCGTTTTTTTTCTTTTATTATTAGAAATTGCCACTTAAAGTTCTAATAGGAAAATAAAATATATAAGCAATGGCCGCAATGGTTTAAATTCCATCCTCTTGTTGCTCAAGGTATTTAAATAAAGCCCTTTAAAATCTTGGTGAATTATATGCGATCATTCAGTGATTGCGGAATATTAAATTAAACTTAGATAAATCCGCATTGAAGGAGGCAGCACCCAATCCTGAATTTATTTCCCATTTTCTCTAACAGCATCATTGCGCTCCTCTCTTTGCAGTGACAATGTGCCAAATCTGGGCATTCTGAAAACATTTTCCATATGCTTTAACAGGGGACTGATAGACAAAGAAGAAAAGGAGATGATCTTTTTGCTCTGAGGTATATTTTCCTTAACCTTTTTCTGGTAGACTTTCACTGATAATTATTTTAAAGCAAAAGTTTGAAAATCATTTAATTCTTTTTTTTTTTTTTTTTTGTTTTCACCATTTTTTTTTTCCTGTCTTGTAATTTATATTCCTGAAATGGAATTTTGGTGACAATATAATGTAAAGCTATCATTTCTGTACCTTGGCAAACAACATTTGTTTCAAAATCTTTGATTCACTTAGCTTGCTAGCTGCCTTTTGTAATTAAAGATGGATTTAATTATACATTTTGTAACTTAGATCAGATGGGCTGTTTGTTTGCTGTAGGATTTAATGGTGCTTTTGTGTCTAATATTTAGGGATGTTACATACAGAGGTGATGGCTTTTCTTCAACTATAAAGATCTGGACTTTTTTTTTTTTTTTTTTTTTTTGTCTTGGAAATGTGGATGTCTGGATGAATGTAATGTCCTGTTTTAAAATAATTCTATTTAGTGGCTGGAGTTAATATATTGTCTCTACAGCATTTCATTGACTAAATATAGATGTTTTAGGTTTAAAAAGATCACAACTGTATCTTCTATTCAATGAAATCAGTTATTCTTTATTTTGTTTTTCCTCACTTGTCTATCTTTTCCCATCTGCATCGCTGTCTCTTACAGCTCTTCCCCAGACGGAGTGTAAAATTTTCGTTGGATACTCTTGCTGGAAATATCTCCTTGTATTGTGAGAAGGGTGTGCTTGTGACCCTGGATGGAGTGAGTGTGCATGTGTATGGTGTGGGGGGCAGTGGTGGTCCTCATTAATTTGCATAAGAGCTGTAGAAGTGCTTGTGAAGTTAGTGAAGTGCTATTGTTTGGGAAGAGACCTGCCTGATTTTGTTTATAAACACTGGTCTGGTTGCCTAGGGGGAAAGAAGGTCACAGTACTGTCTGAGCCCTGACCTCTGAAAGGCCAGAGTGTGTCTGACTTTTTCTCTTTCCTTTCTTCCTCCCTTAATTCTTCCCTCCTCAGACCCTCTATACCTCAGACTCTCTATAACTCCTCTCCCCTCCCCATTCCTTACCTTACCTGTGTCTAACTGTACATAATGACCCCCTACACACACACACACACACACACACACACACACACAACCAGGTCTGAACCTCCAGGGGGGGAAAAAGGTAAAACCGATTTACTTCGAAGTTAAAGCAAAAACTGGGCTTCAGTCTGGAAAGGTAGAAATATATGGGGATATGGAAGTACAGAGATAGATCCCGGGATCAGGAGGGGGTCATTTTTATGTTGGGGAAAAAAAAAAATGAGACTACGGAGGAGAGAAGAACGAGGTTGGGGGAGGGGAGGGAATAAGCGAACGACGGATTTCACTGCCCACAAACACGTACATACACACTCAAAATACCTTTCGTCTTTGCATGTCACTTCATCTAGTTCACTCTCACCATCAAAGAGAGTGTCCATTCTGGATGTTAGGTCATATTTTCATTCTCCCTCCTCCCTTTTTTAATTCTCAAGAAAATATACTTTTTTTCATAGTAATGGGAAGTGGCTCTCCCACACTATTTCTTGAATTATTTCACTAGAAATATAATGCTTGTGACACTTTCCCCAATAAGCCCTGCACTTTCCGATTCACTGTCAACTTCATCGTCTCCCCCTTACATACATACATACTCCTCCCCCCCGCCACACACACACACAAAATAACAGACCTTGGTATCAGGTTTAAGTGTGTTTTGGAAAGGAGTTGCTGAGTTAAACAAAAATGTTAGTTAACAGACTGCCTTTGTTAAATAGCCCCCGGGAGGAGAAGACCCAACAAAAAGAGGGAAAGAGGAGGGGGGCTGAGGATCTGAAAGTGTCTGTGGTGACATAAAGGGTTCCTAACGCTGAAATCACTTGTAATACCTCGTTTCAAACTGAGCTCATCTATAGACCCCGGAAGCGCGGTCAAAAGACTGGGAACCTTTTCCCCTTGGGCTGGGGCTAGTCTTGAGCTGGAGGGAAGCGGGGGAGAGGGAGGTGGGGTATTTATTAGTGACTCAGCGAGGGCAGGGCGGGGGAAGGGGGGAACATACAGCTCAAGACTCATTAAACCGATTGTAAAGCCCTGAGTGTCCTCCGCAGAGATGTGGGAAATAAAATACGCCGAGGAAAATCTGGGAGTGGAAATTACCTTTTGTCTCAATGTTAATTACTCCTTGCTTCCAACACTCAACACCTAACCACCTGGTAGCCCTTTCTGGTCCTTCCCCAACTCGGCGCCGGGTGTCAGGATCCGAGTGCTCTGCAGTGGGCTTGGCTCGGCGGGGCAGCCCTGGAAAGTGCAGAAGAGGGTCTAGGGAAAGTTCTGGGTGCGGCGGGGAAATCTCTGCTCGTTTCACTTTGAAATTAAAAGTAGCCAAACGTTCCGCGAAGGCGGCGGTGGGTTCGTGCAGAGTTTAGGGACAGCGGCACGGGGGGTGGGGGTGTTGTGTGGGGTCAAAGGTTGAAGGCGAGGAGTCCGCAGAGACCTGAAAGGAGCAGCTGGGTTTCCCGAAGCCAGGGGCCGAGGAGGAGGGCGCCAGGGGCCGCGGGGCAGCAGCGCAGCCGGGTCGAGCCGGGCGGATCGCGCCCGCGCCCCGGAGCAGCCTGCGGGCTGGGCTCGAGCTCGCTCCCCTCGCCGCGCCCCTGCCCGCGGCGCCGCGCTCCGCGCCTCCGGGCCCACCCCTCGCAGACCTGCGGCCGCTGCTCCCAGCTCCCCTTCGCGCGCTGACGCGCTCCAAGGCCGAGCCCTGGAGGAAACTCTTGACTCTGTGCTAGTTCCTCTCTGCCCCTTCCCCTCAGCCCATTAACCCCCGACCCTCATCCCAGCTTCTCTTCTTAGGAAGGAGGTGAAAGAGGACGAGGAAGAGATGATTCAAAAGAAAACACACACACATACACACACACACACAAACGCTAGAAGAGGAATACTCGCTTGCAGAAAGGATTGCAAAAGTGGGTGCCCCTCTTACAAATCCTCCTTCCTTTTGTTTTCTTACTTAGAATTCGATAACTCCCCTCCCCAACACACACACACACACACACACACACACACACTACTACTACTACTACTACTACTACTACTACTACTACAGCTGTATTTTTCAGGAAAGAGGGGATGAGGGCATAGAGGAGAAATAGCCACAAAATTTTTTAAATGGTTTTCCTGATTTGACGTTTGGTGTTTTGACATCAATGACATTAATATTATTGATGATGTTTCAGGGAGAAAAAAGGCAAAAGAAATAAAGGAAAACTTGAAAACGAAATGATCGTCATTTCCCTATTCTTCAGTGCCAGAAATAGACCCCTTTCTTCACCTGAGCCTGAAACAGACTTATTGTTCTCAGGTGTTTCCTTCATCATACGCATTTACCCGTCTGAAATCGCAGGAAATGGTTTTTCCATCAGTGAGCTTGTACATGGAGCCCTCTCCTGCAAAGGGCTTGATCTTTTCTGATTTGAACCTGAAAGTTTCCCTGCCTTCATTTCCCCTCACCCTCTTCCCCCTACACGCACCTCAAATTGTTTCTTAAAGCCAGAATTTTTGCTCTCTGGGGTGTTTTTCGGTAAACAGTAACGCTACATAAACGCCTTCTTCGCTTGCAAGTTACAGAGAATTTAAATTTTACCCTCGTGGGCATGTATATTTCTTAAGGCACATGGATAAACCCCACTGAGGTGCAATCAGACACCAACCACTAGCACACCGGTGATACAGTTGCTGTGTGTAAAGGTGGGGCTGTAAAGAAAGTAAATCAAAAATTTTAGGAAGCTGTCCACTTTGGTCAGATTTCTTCCCAAACAAGTTTGA